>NW_017729002.1:25633342-25637804 GCF_001723915.1 Gavialis gangeticus
TCTGGGCGCCACACTTTAAGAGGGATGTGGACAGCATGGAGAGGGTCCAGAGGAGGGCCACTCGTATGATCAAGGGACAGCAGGGTAGGTCCTATGAGGAAAGGTTGCGGGACCTGAACCTGTTCAGCCTTCAAAAGAGAAGGCTGAGGGGGGATCTTGTGGCCTGTTATAAACTGGTTGGGGGGGGATCAGCAGGCGCTGGGGGAGTCCCTGTTCCCCCAAGCGCCGCAAGGAGTGACCAGGAACAACGGTCACAAGCTGGTGGAGGGAAGGTTTAAGTTGGACATCAGGAGGTGCTACTTCACGGTCAGGGCGGCTAGGGTCTGGAACCAGCTTCCAAGTGAAGTGGTGCAGGCTCCCACCTTGGGGGTTTTTAAGAGGAGGTTGGATGACCACCTTACTGGGGTCATTTGACCCCAGTGCTCTTTCCTGCCATGGCAGGGGGTTGGACTAGATGATATGCTCAGGTCCCTTCCGACCCTAGAAACTATGAAACTATAAGTCCCAAATCAATTTTTTAGATTCCTTACCACAAAGTGCAAATATTTGCACAAAAACCAATGCTTTAATAGTAATAAATATTAAACTTAATGCCACAAGAAAAAATGGAGTTCATCATTTTCAAAAGTGACCTGTCATTTTGCATGCCCAAATGGAGGCACTCTAAAGGACCTAATTCTCAGAAAAAAATGAGCACCCATTTTCTTAAAAACCAGGCCTTTTTCAGATATTAGGTTGGGAAGCCAAAAGCTATTAGTCCTCTCATCTGGGAATATTAACTCAAGAATGGAGTATTCTGCCATAAAAATTGGTCTCAGTAGTATTAGCACATCCATTATTCCTCAGTTATATGGGGATATGAAACAGATGTTCCTGCCTAAATCCGGAAGCTGTTGTAAGAAGGGTGCTTGTACATGTGACAGGGGTTTAATCTGCAAGGTTTTATTCTATGCCCCTAAATTGAAATGGTGGGGCACAGACTAAAAACCTGAGGACTAAACCGATTTGATTTTTCCATCATGTTACGGCAAGGGGCCTGATCCTTTTTTGTTGGGTTTTTTTGTCAGAGCTGGAGCCTGCCCTCTGGCTGCAGGAGAGGCAGCAGGCTCCGCAGAAAAAAAGGATCAGGCCCCTCGCCATTTCTGTCTTCAGCAAGCGCCTGCAGGGCAAGCTGCAAGCTGCCAGTGGGCCAAGTGGCCTCTGAACCATGAGGGGCCCTGGTCCTTCCCGGTGGTGGATGGGTCATTTTCAACCTGGAGGAATGTGGGCAGTGGAGTCCCCCAGGTCTTGGTCCTCAGGCCTGTACTGTTCACCATCTTTATCAGTGACTTGGAAAAGGGGGTGAAAAGCACCTTGTTCAAATTCATGGACGACACTAAGATGTGGGGAGAGGTGGGCACACTAGAAGAGAGGGACAGGTTACAACTACATCTAGACAGGTTACAGGGGTGGGCAGATGAGAATAGGACGGGATTCAATACAAGTGCAGGGTACTGCACCTAGGGAGAAAGAACCAGCAGCGTACCTATAGGCTGGGGAACTCCCTTCTTGTCAGCACAGAGGCAGAAAGGGATCTTGGAATCATTACTGATTCCAAGATGAACATGGGCCGCCAATGTGAGGACGCAGTCAGGAAGGCCAACTGCACCTTGTCATGCATCCACAGAGGCATCACGAGCAGGTCCAAGAAGGTGATCCTCCCCCTCTATGCGACATTGGTCAGGCCGCAGTTGGAGTACTGCATCCAGTTGTGGGTGCCACACTTCAGGAGGGATGTGGACAACATGGAGAGGATCCAGAGGAGGGCCACTCGCATGATCAGGGGGCAGCAGGGCAGGCCCTATGAGGAGAGGCTACGGGACCTGAACCTGTTCAGCCTCCACAAGAGAAGACTGAGAGGGGATCTAACGGCCGTCTACAAACTTACCAGGGGGGACCAGCCGGGAATGGGAGAGGCCCGGTTCCCCTGAGCACTACCTTGAATAACTAGGAAAAACGACCACAAGTTGATCAAGAGTAGGTTCAGGCTAGACACCAGGAGGCACTACAGTCAGGACAGCTAGGATCTGGAACCAACTTTCAAGGGAAGTGGTGCTCACTCCTACCTAGGGGGGTCTTCAAAAAGAGGCTAGACAATCACCTTGCTTGGGTCATTTGATCCCAGCATTCTTTCCTGCCTGTGGCAGGGGGTTGGACTCAATGATCTGCTCAGGTCCCTTCTGAACCTATCAACATGAAACAACTATAAAACTATGAATATGGTTCTTGCTTTTAATGTGATGCCATGCATCCCCCTCACAGAGAAATGTGAGAACTAAAAAAGCACTGAAGTAAAACACAAAATGAAAAATTACTCTACCAAATATATAGTAAACAAGGTATCTTACTCAGTAAACCAGAGATGTTGCAAAGTATGCATCATGGGATTCACTGTGAACAAATGGCTTTCATTCCAGTCTTTCATTTCTTGGTAAGTGTTATGCCATGGGACTGGTGCACGTATTACTCTCTGAGGAAAAGAGCGTGGGAAACTTCTAATGAAGAGTCTCTTTCTCTCAGTTGGATCCATCAAGATGTAATCAACTATAACATATCATACAAATTACTGAGACCAAAAGCATGACTAAAAATCCTATGCACATATAAACATTGATTCACATTTGTGCCATTTGAAATGCACATCATTATGCAGTATCATTTAGTTAATTTCATTCAAAAGACATGTTTTAGAAGTGGCACAGTAAAACCCTGTTGCAGCCTAGCCGTGGGATCTGGTCTAAATTCCTCAATCTACATTTTAGGCGCAGACAGAACTGCAGCTCCCAGGTCTAATTCAGGGCGATTCATACACATCAATCCTCCCAATCCAACAGATTTTAGTTGTTGGATTAGGAGGATGGATGATTGGCAATATGGAGCCGAGAGGCTGAGGTAAGGGGCTTCAATCCACTGCCCGCCCCTCTGCACTCCAGTGAGGCTGAGAAAAGGGACCTCCCTCCCCTGCCTTTTCCCCCTCCCATCCAGAGACATTAGCTCAGGTCAAACTGTGCTGCAGCCAGAGCAGACAGAAATTAATGAAGTCACTCCAGTTAGGAGCAGCTTTGTTTGAACCCTCATACAATGAGGGTTAATTTGTCACGTGATCAGAGAAGGGCTCTGCAGCCATACTCTTCTGTTTGGACTATTTTAAGGGGCCGATCATATGACAAATGTTATTTCTGTCTGTGTCTTTTATTAACAACCTGGCTGCAGACTCCTAAAGAGGGCTCCAGCTTCCCTCCCACTCCATACAGAGGGTTCCTTTCTCCCCCCACATTGCAGCCTCTGCTCACTGAATTAACTACTCTGAAAGCTGGGGCAAGAGACAATGTAAAGAAGGCATGTGACAGTGGGAGGGAGGCAGCTCCTCTGCACAGAGCACTTGGGTACAGCAGGGGATGGACAGCCTGCAGTGCCAGCTGGGTCACAAGGAATGGCCCAAGGCAAGTAAAAGGTCGCCAGCCCTTTACCTAGTAAATCTACTTTGCACAAGTATAAGTGAGCACAATGGATGAAAAGCAGGCATTCTCTTACACAAATACAACATATGAAAAGGGAATGTGGACACTAAAATCATGTAGCATGAAGTTAGAGGAGACCTAGATTGGTACTGAAGGTTATGGAAATTAAAATGAAAATGATTCATCATTTGTATGCTGTCCTATAATAGAAGAACAAGAGGCCACACTATCAGGTCAATATTTTAACATGTTTTTAAGCATTTGAAATATTTCATTCCATGGAAAGCCCATGAGTCATCCTGCAGTCGAGAACCTTATTACTGCCAGGACGGAAGAATTTTATGACCTATCATGCAAACGTATGCAACATAAAGAAGGGGAAATTTTTCAGAGCATAAAGAAATCGTTGCGAGGCTGTGGAAAGAAGCCTACCCTCAATGTGCTTTATTGCACAACTGGTGCTTAGTCCTGTCTAAAGTATCAGCTATTGATCACCTCCAAGATACCAATTTGAGAAATCACCTGCTGACTGGTAAATGATGTACAGGCAGCCCCCATATTTACAATGCAATTGGTGAAAACCACGTCTTAAGTCGAAACATCATAACTCAGAACCAATTTTCCCATAGGATCAGTGTTACAAATGTGGGATTGGTTCCTTTACAACGGTCAATACTGAGTGCAACTGGTAAGTGGTGGAAGGGGAGGGGGAAGGGAAGGGGTGTGTGGGGCAGATCAACGCGCCCCGTGGTGGGGGAGGGGCTGGGGTGGGGACCAGGGCTGGGGCAAGCGCTGCCCAGCCAGGGCCAGGCTGTCATGGAGAGGGGGGGGACAGTGGCTCCCACCACTGCGCACTGCTCATCTGGCAGCTTGACCAGCAGTTCCCGCCACTGCTCCCACCAGTGGTCCGGGAGAGCATGGGGGGGGGGGGCATGTGCCCCCGGATCTGCCCGGGGTGGGGG
>NW_017729002.1:25638083-25639610 GCF_001723915.1 Gavialis gangeticus
TTAGTTAATTTCATTCAAAAGACATGTTTTAGAAGTGGCACAGTAAAACCCTGTTGCAGCCTAGCCGTGGGATCTGGTCTAAATTCCTCAATCTACATTTTAGGCGCAGACAGAACTGCAGCTCCCAGGTCTAATTCAGGGCGATTCATACACATCAATCCTCCCAATCCAACAGATTTTAGTTGTTGGATTAGGAGGATGGATGATTGGCAATATGGAGCCGAGAGGCTGAGGTAAGGGGCTTCAATCCACTGCCCGCCCCTCTGCACTCCAGTGAGGCTGAGAAAAGGGACCTCCCTCCCCTGCCTTTTCCCCCTCCCATCCAGAGACATTAGCTCAGGTCAAACTGTGCTGCAGCCAGAGCAGACAGAAATTAATGAAGTCACTCCAGTTAGGAGCAGCTTTGTTTGAACCCTCATACAATGAGGGTTAATTTGTCACGTGATCAGAGAAGGGCTCTGCAGCCATACTCTTCTGTTTGGACTATTTTAAGGGGCCGATCATATGACAAATGTTATTTCTGTCTGTGTCTTTTATTAACAACCTGGCTGCAGACTCCTAAAGAGGGCTCCAGCTTCCCTCCCACTCCATACAGAGGGTTCCTTTCTCCCCCCACATTGCAGCCTCTGCTCACTGAATTAACTACTCTGAAAGCTGGGGCAAGAGACAATGTAAAGAAGGCATGTGACAGTGGGAGGGAGGCAGCTCCTCTGCACAGAGCACTTGGGTACAGCAGGGGATGGACAGCCTGCAGTGCCAGCTGGGTCACAAGGAATGGCCCAAGGCAAGTAAAAGGTCGCCAGCCCTTTACCTAGTAAATCTACTTTGCACAAGTATAAGTGAGCACAATGGATGAAAAGCAGGCATTCTCTTACACAAATACAACATATGAAAAGGGAATGTGGACACTAAAATCATGTAGCATGAAGTTAGAGGAGACCTAGATTGGTACTGAAGGTTATGGAAATTAAAATGAAAATGATTCATCATTTGTATGCTGTCCTATAATAGAAGAACAAGAGGCCACACTATCAGGTCAATATTTTAACATGTTTTTAAGCATTTGAAATATTTCATTCCATGGAAAGCCCATGAGTCATCCTGCAGTCGAGAACCTTATTACTGCCAGGACGGAAGAATTTTATGACCTATCATGCAAACGTATGCAACATAAAGAAGGGGAAATTTTTCAGAGCATAAAGAAATCGTTGCGAGGCTGTGGAAAGAAGCCTACCCTCAATGTGCTTTATTGCACAACTGGTGCTTAGTCCTGTCTAAAGTATCAGCTATTGATCACCTCCAAGATACCAATTTGAGAAATCACCTGCTGACTGGTAAATGATGTACAGGCAGCCCCCATATTTACAATGCAATTGGTGAAAACCACGTCTTAAGTCGAAACATCATAACTCAGAACCAATTTTCCCATAGGATCAGTGTTACAAATGTGGGATTGGTTCCTTTACAACGGTCAATACTGAGTGCAACTGGTAAGTGGTGGAAGGGGGGAAGAGGGCCAGTCAGCCC
>NW_017729002.1:25644610-25674233 GCF_001723915.1 Gavialis gangeticus
GTGCCCCCGGATCTGCACGGGGTGGAGTGGGCGGGGCTGGGGCAGACAGGGCTGGGGCTGCACTGGGCTGCACTCTGGGGGGGACTGTGGGGGCTACAGTGTATTTTTGTACTGCTGCAGCCCCCCATAGTCCCTGTTCCACCGCCCTCCTGGACCAGTGGCAGGAGCAGTGGTGGGAACTGCCGGTCAAGGTGCCAGATGAGCAGCACACAGCAGTGGGAGCCACTGCCCCCACCCCTCCCTGCGCCTGCCCAGCCCGAGCCAGGCAGTGCTTGCCCCAGCCCCAGTCTTGGTCTCAGCCCCAGCCCCAGCCCCTCCCTCACTGCAGGGGGGCGTTGATCTGCCCTCCCAAGCCCCTTCCCTTCCACCACTTACCATCTGCACACAGTATTGACCGTTGTAAAGATGGAACCTACATTAGAACGTCAAAATGGGGTGTCAATTTATAAACAACATAAGTGATGTTCATCACAGCTCGAAAAGTCGTAAGTTGATGACTGCCTGTAGTTTGTATTCTGTACTCAGGACCTGATTATTATCTCATAACATATTTATACCAGGTTAACTCCATTACCTTTAGCAAAGTAACCCTCATAACTTATACAGGCATACCTCGTTTTATTGCGCTTCGCTTTATTGCGCTTCGCAGATATTGCGTTTTTTACAAATTGAGGCAAGACCCTCCACCAGCAAAAAGATTACGACTCGCTGAAGGCTCAGATGATGGTTAGCATTTTTTAGCAATAAAGTATTTTTTAATTAAGGTATGTACAGTTTTTTTAGACATAATGCTATTGCACACTTAATAGACTACAGTATAGTGTAAACATAACTTTTATATGCACTGGGAAACCAAAAAATTCGTGTTACTCGCTTTATTGCGATATTCGCTTTATTGCGGTGGTCTGGAACCGAACCCGCAATATCTCCGAGGTATGCCTGTATATGAGATCAGAATCAGTCCTCCTTTCTCTGGGATCCATGCAGCTTTTATGCTACATCCCTGTAATTTCATTTACCGAGTAGGTTTAATGATAGTTTCAACCACTGGGGGTAAAAATTCACAAACATCAAGGACAGTGTCATGGATGAATGGTGATTATTGTATGCATTACTGTCATTTGCAGTAGTTGTATGGTGATGCCAGGGACACCCCACTGAAATGAGATTCTCATCGTATTATACACTGCACAATTACATAGCAAATTGTACCCTTCCAGGTATTACCTACACAAAAGGGATGAAAAAGAAAAAGCAGTAGCCCTAAAAATACTGATGGCATTAAAACTGAAGTAGGGCATGTTGGGTGTTGACAGACATGGAAAAAACCCCAAACAGTGCTTTGCCAGAAGAGGAATTGCATCAGTTTGACCTGGCTCCCCAACATCCATACAGCTGTAAGCACCCAATGACGTGAGCACATGAGGTCATACTCGAAAGAAACCTCATAGTTTACTGAAAAGTAAAAAGTGACTGAAAACACAGTGTTCACTAATTCCTTCATCTTGGAGTCCAATTACCTGTTTCTTATGTCAGTTTGGTACTTCAGTAGAATTAATTCTGGTTTATAATTGAATAGAGAATCAGAAGCCTTTAGTTTAGAGCTTAATCTTCCCCAGTCCTCTGATAGGAAGAAACTTTGCTATACTCTGTAACCCAAATCCTTCCCTTCACTCACCTCCTCATGCTGCAACTCCTAATGTCCAAAACCTGAGATTTAAGCTTATGTAGTCCTCCTCATTTTTCCCTTGTGAAATGGCTTTTATACCCTGAAAGGCTATTTTCTATTACTGGATGTTCCACTCTGGGAAACTTCCATTATGCTAATATACCACAAGGCCGAGTCATCCCTGATGCATCCTAAACTAAACAACCTCAACATCAAGGCTGCTCACACTGTTGGCCTTTGAGTTACTGGAGATTTATGTGGCTCTCTCTTAAAGGAGCAGAGAAAGGGACTGTCTGGATTAATCTATATTCTAATTACACATAACAATCCAGGCCCAGTTACTATCATTTATTTTCCATACAGTCTTTAGCAGCTTTTGGGCCCCAAAAAGCATAAGTTAGCACCACACTAGCACTTCTGGGCCTGAGCTCAATTTGTGACGAAGATGTTTATTTGAGAGGCTTGATTCACAGAACTTTTTAAGCTTTACATTCAGTCACCTGGTTTAGAGAGAGAAGCTTACTTTTGAGAGAGGGCTATTTTACAGAATCATTTCACCCACACTCAGGTGTCTTGCACTGGACATTGGTGGATTTCAATACTGTAGAGCAGTGGGCACCAACCTTTTTGGCAGGTGTGCTACGAATTAGCCCTGCTTCCTTCCCAAGTGCCACCCTGATACCTTTCCCTTCCCCAGTCTGCTGTTTTGCTTTCTGCTCCTAGCACTGTGCTCCCTACCCAGTCTGTTGCTCTGCTTTCTGCTTCCTTTCCTGTGCTCCCTGCCTGCTTTTCTTTCTGCCCTATATGCCACTGTGCTGCCTGTCCCATCCCCTATCTGCTGCATGCCACACACACAAGCTGCATGTACCACTAACAATACCTATGCTGCAGTTGGCCACTTCCGCTACAGTCAGTTATCTGAATAAGATATGATGCCAACCTGCAGGGTCTGTTGAAAAAGTGAGAGCCCTAATGAGCAAAGAGGAGAGAACTATTTTAACGACTGAAAAAAAATGGAAATAGTCAGCAAAGTGAACAAAGTTTATTTATAATATACACTGTATTATACATACAAATGTTCTTTAGATATGTGTTTCATTAGCCAAATAATTTGATTTGACAGGTTTTGGTCTCAGTTAGTTTGTATAAATGGTTCTCTACTACATTTATTCATCAGTATTAGCTCTTCTCATTTTCCTTTTCTATTTGTTAAACATGCCCCAACCTATAATTATTATTACCATAATTATTACCTATTTCACTTCCATGCTTCTTTCTCATTAATTCTATGATGGTTGAAGTGAAATTAACTTATGACATTTTAACAACCCTGATTTAACACTGATGGCTTTAACGCAGTTAAGTAATGAATTTTACTCCAAGAGGTACCATAGGGCTACCATACAAAGTCAGGGCTGGAAGGAACCTTAAGAGGTCATCCATCTCCCAGTGCTGAAGCACAATAAGCATATTTAGCCCATCCCTCTTAGATATTTGTCAGCCCAGTTCTAAGATCCCCCTCTACATGTGCAGGTAAAGGTACAAGGGGATTTAATGCACAATCCACACAAACCTCATGAGGCTTGCATGGATGGCTGTGTTCTCCTTGCTGCTGCCACTGCAATCCCTGCATCTGATGGGGCTCAGGGTGGGGACAGTGTTTCCTATGCAGCCCCCACTGTGAGCCCTGCAGCCCACATCACTGCCCCTGCTGTGAGCTCTGCAACCAGGAAGGCTTGCAGGAGGGACAGCGTTTTCCCCCTGCAAGCCTCGCAGCTGACAACACTGCCACCATTGCAAGCTTTGTCAGCTGCAGTGCTGGCAGCACCCCTGTGGCTAGGAGCCCATCATGGGGCTCACAGTGGTGGCAGTGTTCTCCTTGCTGCCACCACTGTGAGCCCTGCAGCAACATGGGCCAAAGGGCTCATAGTGGGGGCAGCAAAAACGCTGCCACTGCTGAGAGCCATATGAGGGTTGTGCAGATTGTGCATTTGACCTCATTGTGCCTTTGCAAACACATTGATGGGGCTCCCAGTTGACAGGGCTCACAGACACAAGGGACTATCTGGTCACACATTCCGTTAATGGCACAATTAGAACAAGCTACAAAATTATTCCACATTTTTTGTGGAATAACTCTGTAGCTTCTTGCTTGTTTTATCATGCCATTTATTGGTTAAACATAACTGGGTCAAAACTTAAGGCGTGATTGACCAGGTAATTGTGTCTTAAGTATAATGTGTAGGAGGGGCCTTAGAAACATCTAAGGAGGGATAGCCTGTTTGAGCACTTAATTATCCTTACATGCTTTGAATGTTTTTTCAGAATATCAAACATACATTTCTCTTGCTGCTAGCTAAGTTGATTACTTCTTGTGCAACCCGCAGTGCATACACTTGATCACTGTCCGCTTCAAACAACCTTTTATATATTTGAAGATATCATGCAGAATTGTGTTTTACAAATGTTACTCAAGCCTGTACAGGAAAGTGTGGCTATTCATCTATGGCAGTGATTCTCATCAGTGGGGAGGGGAACCCTGGGGTGCTGTGACAAGGGTGATGCAGGGAAAGAGGAGATAAGCAAAAAGGTTTGGGGAGATGTGTGCAGCCTATGCTGTTCCAGCCACTCCTCCTCCCCACAGCTCACTGCAGTGCAAGCTCTTCCCTGCCAGCTGCTCCTCCTCTTTCCTAGCCCCTCTTCAAGCAGAGAAGCACTATAATAAATAAATTAGTTTTTGAAATAGGATGCAGCTCAATTTACAAGTTATGGAAGGGTCCCCCAAATGTAACGAGGGGTGCCTCAGTCTAAAAAAGGTTTAAAACCACCCACCGATGACTAATGAACTTAGAGTGAAGTTGAACTGTACACTAATATAACCATTACAGGGCTTAATAGAGGTACTTGTTGAAACTGGAATTACATGTCATATGAGCATGGCTTATAGTTTCATAGAAATCTAGAGCAATTTCACTGACTACAAAGAGGAGTTACACACGCAGAACTAAGAATAGAATGAGCTCCTTTATTTTTAGCCTGCAAGAATTATTCCATCTGCTGAACTATTGAGAAGTTTTATGTCTTACCAATGGCTTTCATGAGGCTCAAGTGATAGTCTGTTTGAATCTCTTCTTGTAAACTCTGAAGCAATTTCTCCAGGTTTGGATTGGTAAGGAAGTCATTTGGAATGTGTTTTAAAATCATGCTCATCACTTCTTTATCCTGGGGTGCTAGCATGTCTTTCCGTACTCCATTATGTATATAATAACAATATCTCTGTAACAAACAAAAAAATATCCTGACTGTATTAGCTGTTAATACAGGTGCCTTTTATAAAATGTTTTTAGTTTTGTTTTTTAATATTTTCTCAATGCTTTTTCCAACTAAGTAGCATGCTATGGATACTTCAAATTTTGATTCCTTTTGAACCAGCTTAAAAAAAAAAATTAACAGTAGTTCCCTCTGCTTTGATGCATTGTACTTAAGTCAGCCCAAGGCAATTTGCTAAATAACTGATCTCTGAAGCACAGGCCAACTGAATGAGAGGTTAAGAATTTGACTAGACACAGTTAATTGCAATTAACAATCTGTCAGAGAATCCAGATAGGGGAAAAGGAAAATATTCAAAGAAAGAAGAGGTGGGAAAGAACTAAGATAGCATAGGGCTAAAGACAGATGTAAATATGATTTGTTGCATTTAATTTTTATACCTCTTTTAGTACATAGAAGTTTTCTTTTTTCAACTATACTTTTAAATGGACATCATTGTACATGGTTATATTTCTGATTATGATCATCACCACATTTCTTAACCTTAAAAAAATAAATACCTCGATATCACTGTTTGAAGGCAGTTTTTCTTGCTTAAATATCTCCTCCTCATGCAAGTGCATGACAACAAATTGTTCTTCTGGAGTCAGTGGATGGTTGTCTGCATAAGGTATCATGCTCTTTTCTGGTATATGTCTACATGCATAAAACAAATCTGAATCAGAACTGTGCATTGTTTTGGCATAGCTCTGAAACAACAGAACAACAGTTCAGTAAACTGAGAAGCTGAAATGAATTCTTATAACAATCTGGCCAAATTCAGCCTGGATATGATCCCATGATATGAAGCTAAGGATGAACATGGCCTATTATAAGCTTAACAAACAAGTAAAGCCACATACACTTATTAAGTCACATAATACATGCCAAAATAATATACTATTTTGCCTCATTCCGAATAATTTTTCATCATGAAAACTGGCCATGGCCTGCCATGGAGCCCAAGCTGCTCACAACAGCAGCAGGGAGGCTGCAAACAGCTACACCAAAGTCTGTAGAGCCCCAGCCCAACTCACTGCTGGCAGCAGCTGTACACACACCTCCAGGCAGATGTCAGGGGAGGGCCCAGGTTTGTGCTGCCCTGGCACCTTCCCCACCGTGCACCCCAAGGTGTGCATGCAACTGCTGCCACCATGGAGCCCAGCTGGGGCTCTAGACCCCGGTGCAGCTTTTTGTAAGGCTACAAAAATGACCCAGGCTCTGGGCAGCTGCTGCCTGCCACAGAGCCTGGGCTGCTTGGACATGGCTTGCAGCCTCCTGTAAGCAGCCTGGGCTCCATGGCTGGCAACAGCTGGCTGGAGCCCAGGACAGCTATGGCGTGCTAAGCAAAATGGCCTTGCATGTCATGGTCTACCATGTGTGCTGCAGTTTGCTGACTCCTGCACCATGGACTCAAGACACCTGAAGGTTTAATGGGAGGAGAGAAAGAATGAATGAAGGTCCTGGGGTTCAGGTAAGAAAACAGCAAATGGGTGGTTAACAGCTTAGGACTAGGAATGTGGGACAAGCCTGCAACTAAAGGTGCAGGCAAAAGTGACAATTTTTGCCTGATCTGGCCACAAAAAGCAGCTTACAGCTGTGACCAAACACAAGTACAGAGCTACAAACAGCTTCAAAAATGGCCAGTTGGGTGAAAATCTGACCCCCTCATGAGGTATCAGATAAAGATGTTGCAAAATGTAGGGTCTTTTGTAACTTGTGTCTGTCGAGCTCCCAGCCTGTCATTTTTTTCAGAAAGGGAGTAGGGAAAAGGAGCAGAGGGAGTTCAGTCTGGGGGGTTTTCAGCACCCCCTGGAGGGTGGGACAGGTGTAATGGAGCTTCCTCAAGGGGGTGGGGCTCCAATTCACCCACCCTTCAGCACCAGCTGGGAAGCTCCAAGAATGAGCTACCTCCGCTGCCCTCCCCCATTCCTATTCTGAGCACTGGCAAAGAGCCTGGCCATTGCTATAGGAACTTGGCTGCAGTCTCCCAGCTGCAGCTAGATTCCCCTGCCCCAACACTGAACTTCTGTTGGGTATGGGGTAACCTTGTAACTCAGAACACTTTGCAAAAATCATCCTGAGTTACAACTGGGAGCTGCACTTCTGTCTGCACCCAAGAACAAGTAATCAGGGAGGGTGAGATTAAGACTTGTTGGGTAAGGAAACTGGGAATCAGATGGGAAACCTGAGAATGGAGACTGAGCCTGTATAAGCAAGGAGAGTGGGGCTGGGAGGAAAGTTCAGTAGTAGGGAAGAGGCAGACCTAGAACAAGAACAGGTTGGAAGGAGTGAAGGAACAGGACAGGGGATCAAGCTAGGGAGTATGGGTAAATGAGTATTTGCCTACTGAAAGATTCCTCTATATAGCCTAGAATAAAATCAAACATTCCTGAGTCCTCCTTTGTCAGCAAATATTATTAAATCCACTGGCCATGTCCCAGCCCTTCTAGTGCTAGTCCACACACAGAATGACAGCACACTACTGCTACCAGTTTACTCCATTAGTACAAACAAGGCAGGTCTTTGTGGTATACCCAAAAGTTCTAACCTGATGCCCCATGTGGGTGTTACTATGACCCCATGTGATGGAATTCCCATTTTTTTTCCAGCTTGCTTTTTTAAATCTTAGGAAATTATACATGAAAGTTCCATGAAAAAATATTGTTAAGCTTGCAAAGTCAAGTATTCAAAAATTAGGAAATGCTAGAATAAAGGCTGCCTGTACAACTTTAATTAGGATCCTCTAATCATGATTTAATTTCATGATTACACACTATTTTTTACAGGACCCCTGCCTCATTCATTCCACAGGGCAGACAATGCACACTTACTGAGCAGCTATTTCAGTAATTGTTCTCCTCTCTTTTCAATGTGACATTATGTCTTAAACAATTCAAACCCTCCTCTGAAAAGAAAATTACTGATTTGCTAAAGGGCCGTCTTATGGTGGTCATCACAACTATATCACAATTATTTGCTGCTCATCACAATTATATCACAAGTTGTTAAACCATTAATTAGTTTATTTTCATAAGTAGCTTCTACAGCCACTATTACTGCCATTTTACAGATAAGGAGCTGAGGCACATAGAGATCAGGGAAAAGGCATCCATGGATTCTAGATAGCCCAAGATATTTCTGGAACCTAACTTTTCAGAGAACTTAGTATTATAGAATAGTTCGTGCACTCACAGCATGACTTCCACTGCCTTCAGTTGCAATTGTGAGTGCTCAGCATTTTTGCAAATAAGATCTCAAGTCAGTAAAGGAGAAATGTAAAATTAATGACCACCTGTGACCTAACTAGCATCACACAGGGACTCAAGTCTCAGGTGCAGTTTCTGATTGCCTGAACTAGGAGGACATCCTCTCTTTCTGAAACCACCAGCCTCAATAACTACAAACGTTTCAGCCTCAGCATCCATGAGCAGGGGTTCTACAGTCAGTAGTTTCCTTTAGCACACAAACCTGTATCATCCCAGAGCAAGTCCACCCTGTGCATTAAATGAGGCATGGACCCTGCAGAAAGCAGAATGTATGGAAAGACCATATCATGTTACCTCTGCACAAAGAGGCATGGAAAACCTTAATGCTGGCATTTCCAAAGTTCTGAGTGGTTGGCTTTGCACTCTGAATAACAATCCTTTTGCACAGATTTTGTGTGTGTGCGTGAAAGTATTTATAGCCATTAATGAAATCATAAATTGTTAAGAAACATGAAAGGCTCTTACAAAGACAGGTAGGCTCAGAGCAGTAGTATATCTAATTGTTTCAAATGACTCTAATGAAGATTGCTCCTATACATCATCCTAGCAGGTATTTTAGCTGCTTCACACTATTTGTATTATTATAGACTGAGAAACTAAATGAAAAAACTATCAGAGGTGAATGTCTAATTGAGATTTTGGGGACAGCTTCTCTCGTGTGCCTTTAAGGGTGTGGACACACAAGCACTTGGAGGCCTTTCAAAAGGGGAACTTTCAAAAGGACAGCAGCTGGTGGTTCTAATCGTTATGTATGAATGAACTGAGAAAGATTCACATGAAGCAAAACCACTTCAACTTTAACCTGAAGGAGGGAATGTTACAGTTGGAGTTGGTTTTGCTGCTGCATCTGAATTGTTCTCAGCTCATTCACACGTAACAATTAGAATGTACCAGCTGCTGCCCTTTTGAAACTTACTCCTTTTGAAAGGGCTCCAAGTGTTCATGTGTTGGCACCCAAAAGAGGTACATCATACCTGGCATAATCCAGGAGACAGGTGGTACCCTTAGCCACCTTTGTGCTAACAAGATTTTGTGCTAACTATAGACCTATATGGCCTCTACATAAATCAGAACTTGCATAGGATTGCTCTAGTGTATAGCAGTTTTGTCTGGGATGCCTATAAACTGGACCCAGCCCAGATCAGCTCACAATCCCCCTAGTACTGAGCACCCTACCACCTCCCCTTCCTCTCACTGCTCCCTGCAGGGAGGGCACTATTAGCCAGTTTAGGAACACCCTATGTGCCTGATTTGGGGGTATTCTCTCCTGGCTGGCTGCAGCACCTTTCCAGGTGCAGAGGCAGGGGACAGAACCAGCTCCTTTATTTCAAAACCACAAACATGATATTGAATAAGCAAGAAGAATATAAAGATACCATGGAAAAAGCATTATTTTCCCCACTATCTGAAGGTAATGTGAAAACCAACAGAGCAGTTCCAGCAGATTTCCAGTTGTTTTGTGAAATGACTGCATGTAATCTATAATTTCTGCATACCTCATGGCTAGTATTGTAAAGGAAATTACATTTACTTCAGTTTCTTAATGAACAAATCTTAAGTTCATGGAAGGGCATAATGTTCAATTGGATATTCAATTCAATATCCAAACCAAAAGAAAAATTGAGCATCAGCATATTATAAGTGCATAAAACTCAGATTCTTAGACTGATTAGAAACACTTTGTGTCTTTTTATGACTGCTTAAAGTACATTACCGTGAAGAGTCACATTTTCTTCGTGCCAGTTTGAGCCTTTTCTTAGAAGGTGCACATTCTTTTGAAGCTATAGGCTTTGTCAAGAAAACCATTTACAAAATATTATTTAGAACTACTACAAAACAGAGATCAATGGATAAACTACTATGGTATGTACTGAAAAATAGAAAAACACAGTCTGCAAATAAGATGGATTAGATCTTAATCCAGCCATGTAGTAAAGTTAGGGATGTAAATATTTTTTTAAAAAAATGGTTTAAGCCCCTCTAATTCAATTCCTTAAATGCCATTGACTTCAATGCTTTATTGTTTTCCTGAATACAGATGACTTTCTGAATTAGGACCTACATTCCTATACTTAATGGTAGCACAATAAAATATGGAGTTCCACCAATCCGGTATACAAATAATCCATAGATAGAACATTATTATGGCAGGCTTTCCAGCTATGCAAGTAATGAGTCAATACCTCAACTACTGATTAAACCATATAGGGTTCATCTATATGAGCAATTAATGAGAAGCAAAAAACTCCAGAGCTTATTGGTCCAGAGTTTATTGTTCCTGGGCATGCTGTTTGAAAGTGCACCCTGGACTGCACCATGTTGAGCTGGATCAGAGCAGCCCCAGCTGACAGGGGGCCCCAGGAGTCAGCCTGCCACCCTGGGGCTGCTCCCCACAGTTCAAAATGCATGAAGGTGCTCCAGTGTAAGGCTAGCTGGCAGGCAGCCCCTGCACTGAAGTACCCTCATGTCCCAGGTAGCCAGGGCAGTATTTACACGTGGACTGCTGCAAACTGAAAAACTCCACAGCAGAACAGTACTTGTATTTACAAGTACTACTCTGCTGCAGAGTTTATTTGTTTATTCCAGCATAATAGGGCTGGACTTGTAGACCTGCAAAGTTTACTGCAGAGCTAATTAGTCTACTCCTTTGTAGAAAAGCAACATTTACTTCAGAGCTAATTAGTCTACTCTGCAGTAAATGCCTCATGTAGACGCACCTGCAGGTGCCAGACAGTGATGTCCTATGTCTCCCATAGTCCTCCTACTGGTAGTGAATTGGGTAATAAGAAATACCACAGAACAACTAATGGGGAATTCAATTAACCCAAACACAGATGCTGGAGGACTTTGACTTTGTAAAAAATGTCCGTCTTTTGTCCCACATACTGAGACACTGCAGGCCAAAACAAATGCCCTCCAGATCTAAGCATAGTTGGAAGGATTGAAAATCAACAAAATAAAATTAAAATTATGAGAACCAATACCCAGCAAAAGAAGGCTAGTAAGTATGGCAAAAGACCAGTTTGGCTTAGCAGAGAACTCTTCAGTGAGATAAAACACAAAGAGAAAGCTAACCAGAAGTGGAAACCTGGACAAGCAAAGAGGGAGGCGTAAAAAAGTATTGCTCAGGTATACTGGGATGAAATCAGGAAAGCCAAAGTGCAAAGTGGCAGCTAGCAAGGGACATGAAGGGTAACAAGAAGGATTTCTACAAGTATGTCAGTAACAAGAGGAAGATCAGGGGAAGTGTGGGTCCCTTACTGAATGTGGGAGGCAACCTAGTGACAGATGATGCAGAAAAATGTGATGTGCTCAATGCCTTTTTTACCTCGGTCTTCACAGGCAAAGTCAGCTCCCAGACTACTGGAGCCAGCAGCACAATTCAGAGAGGAGGTGCCAACAATGGCAAAAGAACAGGTTAGGGACCATTTAGAAAAGCTGGATATGTATATGTCCATGAAGGCTGAATGCAGCATACCAAAGATTGTTGGGGGAGTTAGCCAATGTGATTGCAGAGGCACTGGCCATTACCTTTGAAAACTTGTGGGGATTGGGAGAGATCCTGGATGATTGGAAAAGGGCAAATACAGTGCCCATCTTTAAGAAAGGGAAAAAGAAAGATCTGGGGAACTACAGACCTCAACTCATTCCCTGGCAAAATCATGAAGCAAGTCCTCAAGGAATCCATTTCTAAGCACTTGGAGGAGAAGAAGGTGATTAAGAACAGTCAGCATGGATTCACCAAGGGCAAGTCATGCCTGACCAACCTAACTACCTCCTATGATGAGATGACTGGTTCTGTGGATGCAGGGACAGCAGTGGACATGATATACCTTGACTTTAGCAAGGCTTTTGATACAGTCTCTCACAACATTCTTGCAAGCAAGCTAAGAAAGTACAGGTTGGATGAATGGACTGTAAGGTGGATAGAAAACAGGCTGGATCATTGGGCTCAGAGGATAGTAGTCAATGGCTCGATGTCTAATTAGCAGCTGGTATCAAGTGGAGTGCCCCAGGGGTTGGTCCTGGGGCTAGTTTTGTTCAACAGCTTCATCAACAACCTGGAAGATGAGACAGAGTGCACCCTCAGCAAGTTTGCAATGACACCAAGCTGGGGAAAGTAGTACATATGCTGGAAGGTACGGCCAGGATTCAGAAAGACCTCAACAAACTGGTGGATTGGACCGAAAGAAATCTCATGAGGTTCAATAAAGACAAGTGTGAAGTCCTGCACTTAGGAGGGAAGAATGCCATGCACCGCTACAGACTGAGGACTGACTGGCCAAGCAAAAGCTCTGCAGAAAAGGACCTGGGAGTTATAGTGGACAATAAGCTGAAAACGAGCCAGCAGTGTGCCTTGTTGCAAACATGCCAACAGCATGCTGGACTGCATTATTAGGAACACTGCTAGCAAATCAAGGGAAGTGATTATTCCCTTCTATTTGGCACTGGTGAGGCCACATCTGGAGTATTATGTTCAGTTTAGGGCCCCCACTACAGAAAGAATGTGGACAAACTGAAGAGAGTCCAGCAGAGGGCAACACAAACGGTTGGTGGCCTGGGCAACTTGATTTATGATGAAAGGTTGAGGGAACTGGGCTTATTTAGTTGAAGAAAAGAAGACAAAGGGGATGTAATAGCAACCTTCAACTACCTGAAGCATGGTTTACAAAGAGGATGGAGCTGGACTATTCTCAGTAGTGGCAGATGACAAAAGAGGGAGCAGTAATCTGAAGTTGCAGCAAGGGAAGTTTAGGTTAGATATTAGGAAAAATTCTCTCATAAGGAGGGTAGTGAAGCACTGGAACATGTTACCCAGAGAGGCTGGATAATTTCCATCCTTGAAGGTTTTTAAGACCTGGCTAGACAAAGCCTTGGCTGGGATGATCTAGTTGGGGATGCTCCTGTTTTGAGCAGGGGATTGGACCTGATGACCTCCTGAGATCCCTTCCAGCCCTAATTTTCTATTAGTCTAAAAAATACCAATAGCAACTTCTAGAACTGACGTGGAAAAGATATAGCACTTCACATATCTTGGGAGCATTGTGTGAAACAGACAAAGACATTAAAGCAAGAACAGAGAAAGCCAAACATACCTTCGCACTTCATTGCTAATCTAGAGAAACAAACACTATGACTTCCATATATTCATCTCTTAAGTAAAAGCTAATTTAGTTTACATTGCTGAAATTTGGAGACTTATTTCTATCCAATAAAACTAGAAATAATGGAAGAAAAAAGGGGGATGAACAAGACAGCTTGAGGAAAGACTCAAACAACCAAACAAGGCAGGCACTAGACTGGAATAGAGAGGCATCTTCCTAACCTATGGGATGAATGGATGTCTATTTTCTAAGGAAGCAGATTACTCCTGTAACTGCCTTCCACTTCCCATACTTACATTTATTTGAGATGCACATAAATTTGAGAAAATAGGGCACAGGTGAAGAAACCATAATAAGAAGCCTAGCAAGAGAAAGCAAAGCAGACACTGAATGTCTTTTGACAAAAAATTTCCATTCAACTACTGCAAAGAAAGACAAAGGGACACTTCACAGGGAAGTGAAAGACCTGGATCAGATGGCAGTAGTTTTAGACAAATACAACTAATGCTGGGTTGTATAATCATTGGAAGTTAACACACTGCATTATAGCAGTATCTCACCAATAACAGTGGTTTATAAGCCAATGCCAGGATGCATAAAGGAATTGCCACACTCAGAATTAGGCAGGTTTTAAATTGCTGTCAGCATCTCATTTCTTCACTAAAGACCTTGTAGCTGAATGGCAGGATTCCGTTTATAGTAACCATAGGCGAGAATCAGTTTGCTGTTTAAACTAACTTATGTCAAGGAGAAATAGGCATACTTCATTCTGTCTGGGATGGTGCTTTTGATTAGGGAGCTATCCCTTCACAGTTAGAACTGTTAACTTAAAAAGCTCAGGATTTTACTGTCTGGCCCATTATAGGACCTGTGTTAGAATGCAATTAAAGGTGGGGTAGGCCTGTGGCCATTTCAAATATATAATTTTCATTTGAAAATGTTTAGTAGGAGCAAATGATCAGATTTTGAAGTAGTTGTGGATGTTTCATAGTTTCTAGGGTCAGAAGGGACCTGAGCAGATCATCTAGTCCGACCCCCTGCCATGGCAGGAAAGAGTACTGGGGTCAAACGACCCCAGCAAGGTGTTCATCTAACCTCCTCTTAAAAACCCCCAGGGTAGGAGCCTGCACCACCTCTCTTGGAAGTTGGTTCCAGACCCTAGCCGCCCTGACCGTGAAATATCGCCTCCTGATGTCTAACCTAAACCTACCCTCTGCCAGCTTGTGACCGTTATTCCTGGTCACTCCTGGCGGTGCTCGGGGGAACAGTGACTCCCCCAATGCCTGCTGATCCCCCCTGACTAGTTTATAACAGGCCACAAGATCCCCCCTCAGCCTTCTCTTTTGGAGGCTGAACAGGTTCAGGTCCCGTAGCCTCTCCTCATAGGGCCTGCCCTGCTGTCCCCGGATCATGCGAGTGGCCCTCCTCTGGACCCTCTCCATGCTGTCCACATCCCTCTTGAAGTGCGGCGCCCAGAACTGGACGCAGTACTCCAACTGCGGCCTGACCAGTGCCGCATAGAGGGGGAGGATCACCTCTTTGGACCTGCTCGAGATGCATCTGTGGATGCACGACAAGGTGCAGTTGGCCTTCCTAGCCGCCTCCCCACATTGCCGACTCATGTTCATCTTGGAGTCAATAATGACTCCCAGATCCTTTTCCACCTCCGTGCTGACAAGAGGGGAGTTCCCCAGCCTGTATGTATGGTGCCGATTGTTCCTCCCCAGGTGCATCACCTTACACTTGTCTGTGTTAAACCCCATCCTGTTCTCCTCCGCCCATCCTTGTAACCTATCTAGGTCCAACTGTAGCCTGTTGCTCCCCTCTATTGTGCCCACATCCCCCCACATCTTAGTGTCATCAGCAAACTTGAACAGGGTGCTTTGCACCCCCTCATCCAAATCACTGATGAAGATGTTGAACAGGGGGGGCCCAAGGACCGAGCCCTGTGGGACCCCACTTCCCACATTCTTCCAGGTCGAGAAGGACCCATCCACTACCAGCCTCTGGGTTTGACTCTCTAGCCAGTTGGCGACCCATTGGACTGTATGGGTGTCTACGCCACAGTCCCCCAGCTTCCTAATGAGAATGGGGTGAGAGACAGTGTCAAGTAAGTATCCAGAACTCAGTTGGACCATTAAGTAACTTGGGAATTCAAGAATGGATACATGGTGAAACTTCCCTCTGCTTTGCTGAGTCAAATGTTGCTCTTGCCACCGAAGGGGAAACCATCTTGTGCAGGCCACTCAGCTTTAGATCCCGTGAAGTAAGAGTATAATTATTAGCTATGGAGTCACTTGGACTTCGGTGATAGCGTTGTTCTTTAAATGGAACTGCCAAAGTCCATGACACTCTTTGCATTAAAGGAGGATAACAGCTGTTCTTCAGGACAAGCTGAAATTGGAAAATAGTGATATCATTAGAGTCACTGCACTGTCAAAGAAGCATCTTTCTGTAAACAGCACAAATAAGAAAATGTGCTATTTCTTTGTATAAAGTCAGTCTAAAAATCCTTGGCTGTGCTACATCATAAACGTGAGTTTGGTAGGTACTAGGAAACCTTTTCCAATAGTTTTTTTTTCTTTTGAAGCTGGTGTGCT
Organism: Gavialis gangeticus; assembly: GCF_001723915.1. Classification (NCBI taxonomy): domain Eukaryota; kingdom Metazoa; phylum Chordata; order Crocodylia; family Gavialidae; genus Gavialis; species Gavialis gangeticus. The sequence goes on from NW_017729002.1 coordinate 25,660,563, forward strand.
ACTGCATAAAAATTCTGTTTCAATTAAATACAATTGTCTAAAAAAAGACTTTCATTAGAAAATTCCCAACTCAACCAAGGTTTCCAACTCTTGGAACCTGAGCAACATCAAACTTATTTAATGCAGTCCGTTAGATACCCATAAACTTTAGATGAGTATTCCTCTGAGTCGAGTTCAAACCAACAACCTACAGGAGAAAGACTCTTAACACAATGAGCTACCTGATCCATCCCTTAAAACAGTATGACTACAACTGAATCCTTATACAACTTCAGGGGACTTAGTGAAATGAATACAACATATTTTGCTTCAGATTTTTTTTCAGAATATGCCCAAGATCACAGGTGGTAGACAAATATACATAAAACTAAAAGCAAACATTTATTATTAAGAGATACCTGTTATGATTCGACTTGGTTAAAAAAGGTCCTTAGAACAGTTTTGCATTTTAAAAATGTTATTCTGTGAACTGTTTCATCAGAAGGGACTTTTCAACAGGAAAAACATTTAATAAATATTTTGCTTCATTTTTAGGATTGTGCTTCACTTTAAATGTGTTGTAGATTTGTTTCATTTCAATGTCTAGTTTTTTAATATTTTAAATACATTATAATAAAGTATATGTGTAAATATAATATTAGTGTTTGACCTTAGCAAAATTAAATGTTTCAGGAATGTTCTTCTGATCTTTCTAAATCAAGATACCTTGGACTATTCCTTCTTGAAAACATTCAAAATTATGGTTAGTGGTGTTAGTGGTGGTGGTGGTGGTGCAGGTACAGGCACTGCTACCACCTCCTTGTTCCCACTAGCAGCAGAAGACTCATCACTGCCAGGAAAGAGGGTGTGTCTATGTTTGGAGCGGTGGAAACTTGCAGCTCTCCCTCTGCCCCTTTCCCTCCCCTGCCAGAAGACCTGGCACCTGCCTTTCCAGCATGCTTCATAATGTTTGGTGTGCTGCAAAATGCGTGTGTGTGCGTGCGTGCGCGTGTGCGTGTGTGTAATATATGCTTTCCTGCACAGTGATGACACACTGTCAGGGAAAACACAGATTTATTTTTGTAGGGGGAAACAATCAAGACAGACTAACAAGAACAAATAAGAGGATTCTGGGGGAAGAATAAGTTGAAAGGAATGGATAGGGATAACAATACGGATTGTAGAGAGACTAGCTACCAAGAGACTAGATAGCAAGGCAGAGCTTTTCAAATGCTCCTGGTCCAAGAGAGAGACAGCTCAAAAAAGGCACAGATCACTTCAGACACAGCTTGATATGTTGTTTCTACGTCCCTCCCGCAGAGCACTGTGATTGGAAGGGAACTCAGGGAAAGATCACAGTCACTGGCCAGCTACAGATGTCAATATCTGAGCATTCCCCGCGCCCCCCATCAGCCTTTTCCATATATGGATGATCATCCTATCCCCCTCCCTCTTCTCAGTTTCTGTTTGCTGCAAGCCTTCTGGATCTCCAAATCAATTTGGACCTTTTAAGGGGTCTCCCAATTCAATTTGGATTCAGCAATTCGGCCACCAAATTGGGCCGAATCTCCTCCAAATCAAATCGGCTACCAAAGCTTGGCACAGCCATACTGTATGGTAGTTATGAGATCAGGCCATATGTTCCTTCTAGAGATATTCTCACACCCACAGAAAACATTCACATGCATATGAACTAAGAACACTCTTCACATTCTGGTCTCTGACGCTCCCATTTTTAATTCATATTCAATTTCCTTTTCATCATCTGTTCTTCTTAATCAATTCCTTCCTAATGCAATAATGTCATTAAAATATACCTAGCTGCCCTTGCCTCTCTCTGTGGTAAATCATTACTGCCATCAAGTTTTTAATAATTTAAATAGCTTTTTACATAGGTTTGCAACATGCCACCTTTCATTCTCATATTCTTCTTTCCATTCCCTCAGGAGTTACAATTGAACTCATTGGCTTGACTGGTCACAACATGACCTCTAGAAGGGCAATGTATTAAGACATTAAATAATTTATTTCCATTTGCCCAGACAGCTAAGATTTTCTTCCAACTATCACAAGTTTTAGTAAGAATGACAACAGTACAATTGGCCAGTTTAAAATAGGTGATAAATCAAGATTACAACTCTGCTGTGGGTTTTTCTCCTGATTGACATGGTTAATCTTATCAGTAATGAAACAGACATTCGTTCTGCAGTTACAGTGTAATTACACTCCTTTAATTGGCTTTTCAAACTTCACAGACTCTATCCTACTCAAGTTTCCTATACTACACCCAGGCACGATCGCTTTCCAGAAGGCCATTAAACATATACCTGGCATGGGCAACGAGGCTCCAGTATAATAGGGGGATAACTTGATAAAAATCTTCAAAAAATATGTAAAAACTTCTTTAAATAGTTGCTAAGCATCTGCAGCACCTGCTGAAATCAACAGGAACTATGGATGCACAACACCTTTTAGGATCACATCTGCTCTTTCAAATTCATTCCCTGCTCACCCACCCCCAAACACACTTCACTGAAGAAGTTTCCGAGCTGCAGCGTAGAACCCATTGGGGTGGTAATATAAATCTGGCCCATGAGTAGGGACCTATCGAAACCACGGTGGAAGTGTGCTGTGCAGTGGTTCCTTTAATCTTGCAGTTTCCACTGCATGCCCCTCCACCACTGATGGGTAGAGGGGCCCTACCACTTGCAAAAACTGCACCCTATTTAAAACCACGGTTTTTGCCTCCCCGCTAATCGGACGTGAGCACTGGGGCCCCCCCACCAATTAGTGGCAGAGCAGGAGTAGTGTGTGGGGGAAACTGCAAGATTAAAGGAGTTGCCATGCGATGCACTTATGCTACAATTTTAGTAGGTCCCTACCCATGCAGAATTAACATACAGGGTACAGACAAAAGTTATATTTGTCATGTGATCGCCCCCCGACAGCACTCTACATGTGTGTCATGGCACGGCTGTACAGTTCCAGAGCACTTTTAAAGTGGCCCACAGTGCAATAAATTAACCCTTATCAAATGAGGGAACAAATGAAGGCACTCCACTTGTGTTCCCCAGAATTAATATATGGCTTTACTGGGGCTATCAGCAGGAAGGGGGGAGGGACTGGGGAGAGAGAAGCCAGCAGCAGTGACCTGCCTGCTGGGATTTGCCCAACCTGAGCTGGAGTAGGGGGGAGGGTAAATCAGAGCTCCCCCTGCCCCCTCATGGTCCCCCCCCCAACACCCTCCCAACTCAGGCTGGGTAAACCCCAGTAGTAGCAACCAGGGTTTCAGGGCAGAGCAGCACAGCAGGAGGCCCAGTGAGTTCACTGCCCATATGACTGCATTAGTGGGGGTGCTCACTTGTGCTATTTATGTAGCAGGGAGCAGGGTTAGTAGGGAGTGGGGAGGTGGGGGAGAGGCTGTCCATGCAACAGTGGAAGGAGAAGGGATGAATGCCCAAATAATCCAAAACTGAGGGGAAATAGTACTGGTCTATGAATCTGTATATCAGGTTTCAACTGCATGCAAAACATAATGTCTAGGTCCTAACAGAAACTCTGATGACAACTTTACCCTCCAAAATAGTACTGCTATAATATCCAAACACGTACTTAGCAATTTAATCTATCCTTTTTATGTCATCATCATCAAAGCCTTAAAATAACTATGGCCTACAGGTATTCCAATAGTTGTAATGTAATGTTTTATACAGTAAGGAAAAAGATAATGCATACCTGATACAATTCTGAAGGTCCTGATGATACTGAAGGTGGCAAAGGTGGTAACTCGGGTATTCCTTTGGAATGACTCATGTTATACACAGAATCATTTTGTGACTACAGGAGATAAAAAATGTTTTACATTTTTTTATAAACTACATTGCTGGAAAAAGAGCTTTATTCATGAAAGACAAGGACATTCCTATTCATAAAAAAATGTATTTATTCTGTTACAAAAAATGACATTCTTCAGCATGGGTTACTCAGAGTAAAATGAGTTTTCTGACTGCACTGTTGTCTTTGACTTCTCTCTATTCCTTTGATAAATTATCTATTATAAAGAAGATACTGACTTCATAAGAATCTTTCAATCAGATAATTCATGAGCAAAATGCTGCTGTTTAGTTAAAAATATATATATATTTGTATAAAATATAAAGTTTTTTTTCACATTAAAACACTTGTGGATATTTTGGAAAAATCTAAAGATGAGTTTTGTGGTAGAGCACGTGCGCCAAAACGTGAACCTGACTAGAAACCAGGGAATCTGACTCATCACTGTCTAACCCGAGGAGAATGTGAAACTTCAACCAAGTTTTTTACTAGAAAAAAGGAAATTAAATTGTAATGTTACCGACATTAGAACTGAAATGCTTTTCAAAGTGCCAGGGGAAGCTAGTCCTCTAGGATGGGAGACAGAAAACAGAGCAGAGGACTCCTTACCCCAAGTATGCTAAAAGTCAAAGCACTTCTACCATTTACCAAGTTCTAGGACATGTCCCCAGCACTTCCTCAAAGAAACAGTGTGTGCCAGAAAGCTCTCTCAATACAATGTGGAATCTTCCAAGTATGCTTTTCCTTGCATTTTTTTTCCCAGAGGATATGATTTAGTCCCACAGTGCTGTGGGACTGATCTCAATATTGTAAAGCAAGCCCTCCCTCCCTCCCCGCTTTGTTTTAATTTTGCATACTTGGGCTCGGGAGATGCTAGAACCCATAACCTTCTAGTACACAAAGTGACACTAACAGTGCAGGGTGGTAACGTATAGGCAGGTCAGCAAGTTGGTATGAGTTCTTATACGTTATTTATACCTTAAATCATAATAGCTAACGGGCACGTTGATGAATGAGATGCAGTGTTATCTGGCATACTGCAATCTGCACTGCTGGGACTCCTAAAGCATAATTCTGATGCTGCAACTGCAAATACTGGGCATGTTACCTTTCTGGGCAAACAATGTTAACAGCTGATTTAGGAAATATCCCCTGCTGGCTCTGCACTAATATGGGGGTAGGGAGGGGAAGCAGCAGGGCAGAGCTGTCATACCCAACAGAGTGCCCCTGGTGCCTTGGAACCGTCTTAGGGCAGGATGAGTCAAGGGGATGTGTGGGGATATACTTAAAAGTGTTTTTAAGCATCAATTAAAAAAGATTAAATATGCAGTGCCATCCATTCCACCCCCATGCAGACATGAAATTCTCCTGAAGTCAAGGGCAGAGCTCCAGATGACTCCATTAGAGCACCAAGCTTATATCCACAATATCCATTCCCAAATAAAACATGTGTGCACGGATCAGCTGATTATGCCTCTACACTTGCAGATCATGCTGCTGGCAGGCTGGGGAACACCAGCTGATAGACCACCTCTGTCACAGCACTCATGAAAGGGCTAAAAGTACACATCCCTCTCTAGCCCAAGGAAGTGTACCCTTTTCCTCTAACATACCTACTCAGTTTCAGACACAATTTTGCACTTAATTTGCAACAATACATACAAGCAATAGCTATGTATAATTAGAATGACTATATTATTTTTAAGGAAATCCGGGACACTATCCCCCTCCCACCCAATCACCACCCCAGGCAGGAGGAGCGGTGTCCGGCCCAGCCTGCATACTGCAACAATGACTATTTATTTTGTGCCACTTGTGTGCCCTTTAAGATCTCAGTAAAACACAGCTACAAAAGATGATGCGTTACAAAAAAAATAAAAACAAAGCTTACAAGTATGCTGCATTTGAAGACAAGTGCATTAAATCACCATGGAACAGGCAGGTATTATCTGAAATAACTGCATTTCCACAATGTATTATTTTGATAGGATATTTCTCCAATATATTTTTGCAGCGAGATGGCTACTGACAACAGACCCATGTGACTACAGCAGATAACTAGACAGTCCAAACCCACTTCAGCCAATCACATTCCTCTTCTCTATACCCAGTGTACAGCTTGCTTAGAAATTGAATTTGTGAAAGGAATTATCTGATTTACCTCCAAAAGATTCCTGCTATTCTCTGGCAAACACAAATGCAAGGCAAGTCACAGCTTTAAGTTACATTCTGTGGCCCTTCTTCAAGAAAAACCCCAGCTGACCCACAAGGACACTTCCCTGTTCAAGATTGCTGAATTGGCCCTTAAGGTTTTTGTATTTTGAAAGTGAATAAAACACGTTATTAAGGGATTGTTCATCCTTAAAGCTACAGGAGTTATCAGGAAAGCCATTACTCCTGCAAAAGCTAAAACCATTTTCAAAAATTAATATCCTTTTGGCTCAGCATGTTTGAACTATAGTACTTATTCAAGGAGATATTTTACAAAAGCCACAGTTCAATAAATATGCAGCAGCAGCTTCTTCAAACACTCTGAACTGTAAATCAGCCGTAAAAATGAATCACAGAGGGCCAATTTTATCTGAGGTTTTCAAATGTCATTGTCAATATTTCAGGCAGCCTCAACAGTAAATTACACTTACCCGCTGGAGACTCGGTGTCTGTGTTGACTTCATTGTAAACTCAGGTTTTGTTCAAATTGTTTCTTTTCTTCTTAAAAGGTAGAGATGATGTTATTTTTCTTAAAATAAATGCCTTGGTAAGAGTTACATGCATATTCAGGGAATTAGGGAAATTTCCAGGACACACTTTCCATTCAGGATTCTGTAGACAGGATGACAACAGACAGCTCCCCTCCCACTGCCCTATCGCCTCTCCACACACTTCATCAGCAAGGAAGCCTCTTCCGCAAGCTCCCTTCTCCCTTCCCTCTCCCCTGCAACCTATACTAAGCTCCCTTCTCTTCTCTTCCCAGGATCTCTTACTCTTCTGCCCACTGCAAGTTCCCTTTTTACCAGTATCTTACCTGAACTCTCTAACCCAGCTTCCTGTTGTCCCTTTCCCAAGTTTTCTTCCACTCTTCTACACCTTAAGCTCTCTTCCCTGCTTTCTTCGCCTCCAGGCTCTTTCCCAACCCTGTGCCTCATGCCCCCTCCCCATTCCCACTGCCTCTCCCCTGTGCTCTTCTAAAGCCTCAGGACCACTCTGCCTCCCAGTTTGGGATTTAGTGCAGAGATTTGCATACATTTATTGCCATGAGACATGAGCGAACATCAAAGTGCAAGCTGAACAGAAAGACAGATTTGCACCCACTGTGCCTTGGCCTAATCTCCCGGGTGCGTGCGTCTTGGGACTGGAGATAGGAAAGGGGGTGCTACCTGCTGCTGCCCTGGCTAATTGCCTCTGCCTGGCGGCTGCTCCCAGCTCAAGTGAACTTCTGTGACACTGCCTTTCACTTCTGAGCTTGGTAACCAAGGTGACAGCATTTTTGTTGCTAGGAGACATAAGAATGACTGCTTTTCCACCCCCTACTTCTCCCCCCCTCTTCCTCTACTTGGTCATAGTTGGCTAGAGAACAAGGCCTCCCAGTACGGTGTCATATCACTGTGGCCAAGGAGAAATGGCTCAGGAATCAATACAGTATTCCTATGGGGTTGCTGACTATTATACACCCAGAAATTACCCTCACACTTTAGGAGAGATTATTAATAAACTGAACTGGGAGAGGGTGGGGGAAATCTCCCAACCAGCAAAGGTAAGATAAATCCAAAACCTGATATCTGCAAGGAGGAAAAAATACCTTAAGGCAGAAGTTCTCAAACATGGTGATACAGCGACCCCGAGTGCTGGATGGCAGCGGTGGGGGACAGGGAGTTCACATGCAGCAGCCACTGCTGCCATCCACCACTCCACGCCACCGCACGTACCCCCTGGGAAGTTTGAAGCCCCCTTTTACGTTGCTTGCGATGCCCCGGGGGTTCACGACCCACAGTTTGAGAACCCTTGCCTTAAGTGTTCAAGCAGTTGAATCCAGAATCCAAACTCATGAAGTTCCCCAAATGTTGGCTCACATGGGGTCAACGACTACAAACAAATCTAGTACCTCTTCCTATCCTAGCCCCTTCAAGAGGCTCCCACGCAGCCTCCAATAGCTTTTCTGCCTAACAGTTATTCCACCCTACAATGGCAGCAGAGGAGCTGGAAGCACATGCATTGAACCCTATCAGAGTCAGAGTCAATCTCTGCTGCAGCTACCATGGACTACACAGAAATATGGAGCAAGGAGGTTTCTTGTCTTTCCTATTTGTGTGACAACAGCATCAAGACACAAGGTCATTTGTATTCACCAACCTGAACTCAAAATCTTGAGAAACTCAAGATGGCTTTTCAGGGTGGTTCTTATTCAACCATGCAACACCATCAATTATTATACATCCTAGGGCATTATAAGTCTTAAGACATGTTCCCTGTCTACAAAGATTTTAGTCTAAGGTAAACAAACCAACCTAAAATAAGACACGCACTCATTGAGAAAGAGAGAGGCCCAGACAGGTCACACATCCCTGCACTGAATACAAATTTCAAACAGATTTCCTGTAAGGTGAAGGCTAGGAACAGATTGACTTTTATTAGTAAATGTTTAGGGATTGGGAATCCAGAAAAAAGATGACAAAGCTGATATGGAAATACAGAGCACCCAAGGGAGGGACTAACAATAGAGGGAAGGGGGTGAGGAGGGGAGCACAACTAGGTTACAGGAGATACAATGTTAGCCAACTAAGCCCCGGGGTGGGGGGTGAGGGAAGGGGGAAGGGGAGGGGGTTTCTTAAACTGGATCACCAGTTTAAGTGATCAGATACTGGTTTAGACCTGTAACAGAACATAAGTTCAGTGCACATAAACCAGTTTCAAGATCGCCAAAACCAGTTTGAGAGAAACTTGGCTGAATGTAATATCAGACTTAAGTGATTGAGCTCAAACTGGTTTATGCAACTTCTGTCCCAGACCCCTTCCTGGTTTAAACCAGAGTCTCCCAGCATCCCTCCCTGGGCTGGCCTCGCTGCTCCAGTGGAACAGGGCTGGCCCCACCACTCTGGTCCCTAGCCGGAGCAAGGGCAGGGGCCTGGCCAAACGCTGACCCTGGAAGGGAGCAGGGAAGAGGTTCATTTCCCCGCTCCCGCTCCCTCCCCCTGTCCCACCAGCACAGATCTACATTTCTCTGCTGGCTGCTTCAGCAGCAGGGGCATGGCCAGCTCCAGCAGTAGCCTGGTGTGATCTAGTCAGGGAGGGGTTGAATTCCCCCCTCCCTGTTCCACGGACCTGAACCAGGGTCTACCAGGTGCTCCTCCTTCACTGCAACAGTGGCAGGGGCGCAGCCAAACACTGGCCACCATGGGCCCTTTAGGCAGGGAGGGCGGTTATTCCCCTCTCCGCGCTCCAGGGAACCGCAGTGGGGTCTGCTCACCCTGACTGCCACCACCACTAACTCCCTGCAGGGGGCAAGAGGCAGGATAAGTCCCCTCCTGCCCCCTTTGCCAGATGTCTGCTCCCCAACCTAAGGAGCCATGCCGGCTGGGCTCTGGTTGCACCTCTGCGCTGCCGCTGGAGTGGCAAGGGAGCAGGGCCCTTGATGGTGGCAGCAGCCCCTGCCTTGATGTCCAGGGAGCACAAGCCTCTTCCCGGTGGGAAATAACCCCCTTCCTAACTCCCCGCCTAAGAGGCCATACCAGCCAGGCTCTGGCCATGCCCTGCCCCTGTCACTGGACCAGCAAGGGGCAAGCAACCATGTTGGGGGCAGCAGCCCCTGTCATGGTGTCCTGGAGCACAAGCCTCTTCCTGGTGGTGGGCTGCACTGTGGGGCAGGGAAAGCTGCTGAGGACTGTGAAGGGCAAGCGGTGGCATTGGCGCTAAAGGAGTTTGCGGAGTTATGGCCACCTCCAAGCCCAGGTGCCACCACACGCCCTGCATAATCAGCGGCAGCTCTGGCCCCCCACTCATGGTCCCTCCCATCAGGAAAAGGCTGACACTCCCTGGACACCAGGACAAGGGCTGCTGCTCCCCTTGCAGTCACTCCTCCCTTGCTGCTCCAGGGGCGGGGACACAACCAGAGTCCGGCTGGCATGGCTCCTTAAGCAGGAGGCAGGGATGGGGATTATTCCCCGCTCCCTCTGGCGTGGAGTTGGGCAAGAGGGAGCTCATCTCACTGCTCACCCAGTGCAGGGAGCAAGCAGCAGCTGTGGCAGCCAGGGCAGGCAGACCCTGTTATAGTCCCCTGAGGACAGAGGGGGTAGAGGGAGAAATAACCCCCTTCCCTGCCCTCTCTGCCTCAGGAAGCCATGCCGGCTGGCATCTGGCTGCATCCCTCCTGCTGTGGCAGTGAGGGGGGAGCACCCAACAGACCCCAGCTTGGGTCCATGGGACAGGGAGGGAGGAAGTAAATCCCCTCCCTGGCCAGTTCACTCCAGGCTACTGCCAGGGCTGGTCACACCCCCCAGCACACCTTTCCTGCAGCCAAGGACGCACTCTAGCGCAGCATTTCCCAACCTTTTATGCCCCATGGCACACTTACCTAAATAAAAAAGCACCGTGGCACACCGGACACGGAGCGGTAGCTCCAGCCAGGCAGGGGGCATGCTGCTAACACTGGGTAACAGGCTTGTTTTTACTGGCCCACCTCCCATGCACACACAGAGATGTCTACCTCAACTTACCCAGGGCTTTAAACTCAAGTTACCTTACCTGGCATACATGAAGCTCACGCAGGGCTGCAGCTCATGGTAGTAGTGATTCAACTTTTCTGTGAGGACAACACAGAATGACTAGTGCAAATACTCTACTTTTGATCCAGTCACACTTTGCAACTGAGGTGCTTGTTTTGCTTTCCTAAGTAGAGGGGAGTTAACTTCAGCACAGGTAACTCAGGTTAAAGCTGGAAATAGGACAATCCCAATTAGGACATAATTATTTTAACTATTATTCCTCTGCATACAGCAACCAAGACATTTAAAGATTTAAAGTTTGGATGCTTATCTAGCTAAGGTGATCTGACCCCAGCTGACTTCCTGCCCCTGGGCCAGGGGGCTGGACCTGATGATCTCAGGAGGTCCCTTCCAGCCCTAATGTCTATGAAATCTATTAAAGTTAAATAAATTACAGAAACTGTTTTTTATTATTCTGGAAAAGCAAAAAGCAGTTGTTTCTTTTGGAAAAAAGGATTTCTAGCAAAAAGAACAATTGTGAATACTTGTAAAATATATCTCATCTTGATGTATGAGACCCCCAACACCAGTTACTTCACTCTTTGGAAATAATCTACAGTTTCAAGTTTCCATATCAATCTAAACACAATAGAGTCATTACAGTTTACTGTACCATTATCCTTGGGTTATATCAGGGTCTGTAAAGACAGTCAATTTCACTGATTGAAATTTTGTCCCTTGCTTTAAAAATACCCAAAAATAAACAAATAAAATGGAAAACCAAAGCTGAAAATCAGAATTGTATATACTCTAGTATATCAAGTGAGACTATATTATACTGTTTACTGAGATTCCTACCGTTTGCTTTCCTCTCTCTGGGTGTTTCTTGCTGTGTACCTTTGGGACCAGAACCCAAGAAAACCAGTGGGCAAAAATTTGAGCTGAGTTGGAGACTCACTCTACAAATTGACCAGAAGGACAAATGTTTTCATTCATGAAATACCACAGAAGTCAGTAGATGCCTCTGAAGGGCAGAGTTTCCATTTACCTCCAAATCAAATGATTTATAAAGCTTTGTTTTACCTTAACAAGACTGTTGTAATCCAAATTAAACACACAACATCCACTGCAATGTCTTTTTCCAACATGCAGAAAGGATCCTTAAAGAACTGTACATAAAAAGGCCTTTACTTATGTTACTAATAATCCACTTAATTATTAATGTCCCAATCCACAGTGGAGCAGGATCAAGGCACAAAATGGAAATAATTTCAAACAGCAAGTTTACTTTTTGCCATCTGGGTTATTACTTACTTTTTGCATTTCACTCAACTTGGAAAATTAAACTAAACTGACCAGTTGCAGATAGCAGAGCATCCGTTTCATTGTCCTGTTCTCCTGCACTTAACACAAGCATCAGAGCATCCTGTTAAACACTACTGAAGACTTTTTGTAATCTACTCCCCCACAGTAGTCTATTTCCATTGCCCCCTTTTAAAAAAAATAATGAAACCATTAATATTTGATTGGGTGGCACCAATTAAAAAGGCTGATCAAAAGTAAGCATGAGAAACAAAAATTTTCTAGTTTCTTGAGGTAGTCTCATCACCACTACTTTTCTGTACAGCAAAAGGAGCTAATCTACCTGAAGAGGTTCGAGTTTTGCATGTGACAGCAGTTTAATGATCTTTAGCCACCTAGTAACTACAGTTTCATATGCTGTATACCAGCAGTTCCCAATTTGCAGTATGCATACCACCAGTGGTCTACAGACAACCTGTCAGTGGTACACGTTAACAGATTTATTATAATTACTTTACGTGACAAAAATCTGCTGGTGGTACTTAAGGTTGAACTGAAAAAATTGCTGGTGGTACTTAAGGTTGTACCATTTTAAATTGTCGGCGTGCAATCTGTCAGTTTGGGAACTGCTGCTATATACCATAACTTAGTGGTTCTCAACCTTTTTAGAGTGCCCCCCCATAAATTTTGTGGACAGCACCCTGTCGTAAAAACTTATTTATTACAGTACTTTACCTCCTTGCCAAGAGGCTGGGCAGCAGGGCCAGGGGAAGAGCCAGGCAGGGACTGTGCCTGATCCTGTGCTTATCTATCTCCTCACATCTACACTCTTCAAAGGATCCCTGGGTGTCCCTATGCGGTAGCTGAGAATCACTGCCATAACCACCAATTCACGGCAGCCGAAGAACGAGTTCTCACACCCTCCTGTTCCAAAGGTGGAAACTCCTGTAGCTGCAGGACGTGTAACTCAGCAAGCAATCCCGTGGACATCCAGTAGCAAACAATTCATTTACAGTACAAGCCAGTCAGTTCTTACAATAGCATACAAACTCCCGTAGCCAAAACTTCCCACGCTATATCTAACATTGCAATATCCTGGTCCTTTATAGCAAAGTGGGAATCTAAGCTTTCTTCCTTTTTTTTAAATAACGTTGTACTCCTAAGTGTTGTAGATGAACACCCGACATGATCAGCGCTCCCTAAAGACTCAACAACCAAAGAACTACTAATATAAATCCCGACTGCATTTGTTGTTAAAAGCCTCATTGCTTTATGCTGCTCTTGGAACCGGACTCCTGACTTTTGAATGGTTGAGCGGGGGTCATTCAGAGCTGGGTAACTCAGTGCACTTCTGTTCGGCAGGGCGCCGTCCAGTGTCCACCCCTACAGAGCAGGCGGCTTTCCTTCACCCCAGTGTGTACAGCCGTAGCCCACCGCAGGGATCTTCGCCTCCAGAGCTACGGACCTGCTTCTCTCCAGCCAACTTGCCAGAGCTGCCATCCTCCCCCAGCCTCTGCACAACACATCCCAAAGACACGTCCCCTGGGCCAGGTGCTGCAGGCAGGACGGATCATGCGGCTCGGGGCAAGGATGGGCACCTTCAACCCGGGCTGGCAGGGAGGGAGGTTCGGGAGGAAGAGGCACGGGCTGGTACCAGGGCCCAGCGAGTGCGAAGGGGCCCGAGGCGGAGCGGAGGAGTCACACGGTGGTGGGCGCAAGCCAAGGGGGCAACACCAGGGCGGGCGGGGCCGAGCCTTTGCAGGCCGGGCGACGGGCACGGAGCCGCCCGCTCCCCCGCGCGTAGCTCTCAGCGCGGGCCAGAGGAGGCGGAAGCGCGTCTCCCTCAGCCTTGCCCAGG
>NW_017729002.1:25674725-25696330 GCF_001723915.1 Gavialis gangeticus
GGGGAGGGGAGGGTTGGGGGTGCCGGCGCCGGCCGTGGTTTATTTAAAACAAGCCATAAACGCAGCTTTAGGTCCTTGAAGCGCCTTGGATGGTCCCCCTCTCCATTTTCTTTGTCCTCCCTGTTGCAGCCCCTGGGTAAAAGGGAAACCCGAGCTGGGAGCCTGATTGTAGCGACAGGGCCGACAGCTTCGAGATAAAGTGTCTGGTCTTTCACCTGTAAGTGCGTTTCTTGAAGTACCCGCAGATCAGACTTTAGGACGAAAAGTGGTCTTCAAGTTGACGCTCCCCCCCCACCCTTACATTTTCACACTTTGCGGAACAGGGCACTTTTTTTTTTTAATGAAGATTGAACTGATAAACTGAGAAGGCGAGAGGCATTTTTCTATTCAGGGAAAAAAATGTAATTTTTTTTTGTACTTGAGGGTAATGTAAGTGAGGTGTTGAGGAACTGGAACGACTGGATTGAAATGTTTTGTAATACGTGGCCTAGCTTTTATAGGATGTGCTGAAATCCATACTCAGCGTCTTTCTCATTCCTCTGCTTTAAATAAGAAAAAAATGTTCCTCTAATTACACACAAGCCTGTTGGTAACTTCACGTTAATTGTTAAGGAGGTTGAATGGCCAAGCCAGCGCTGATTGTCCAGAAGAAGGTTCAAGAACAACCCTGAAGGCTCCAACATGTCAAAAGAAATGCAAGAGCTGCAGAAGCAGTGGCGCTTCATGATGAAATCCATCCACAGCAACTCCAATGTGCGTTTCAGAGTCGATTATTATTTGATAGAGTGTGTTTACATAATGCTTCTCCAGCTGTCTTTGCTTGGATGTCACACCTCATTTTATGATAAGGATGTAATTACAAAAATCAAATTTGAATTTGTCATCATGAGAAAATTAGATCCCCTCTTTTTTTTTAAAGAGGGCACAGTGAAGGAACAAGCCACCATAATGTATTTTTAATATAAAAGCATTTCTATGGGATTAATTAAAGTAGGTAGCATCTGAATGGCTCACAACAGGCAGTAAACATTTATCCCCATTTTACATACAAGGACACTTGAAGCATAAATTTGGAATTCAGATATAGTAGTATTGTATCTCTTTAACTATATAAATATAATTAAGATAAGTATAATTAGAGCAGTACAACTTTGTAGTGTAGATCCATCTGTGGAGTCCTTAAGGTTCAAGGGAGGGCAATTTATGGATCTGCTACTACCTTGTAGTCCCTGAAAACAAACTGGTTTTGCACCTGTTGTAGTGTGACCTAAGTATCTGGCCTGTTAAATGACTTTCAACACTGAAACGAATGTAAATCACTGGATTAAAAATTACAGCTGGTAAAAAACCCATACACTATAAACTTGCAGTAAAACACTTAACTGTTAGTTTTTTACTGTTATTTATAGCATGGTTCATCTGTATCACATATATTTAACAGAATATCTTTTGTAAATTATCTTATGCTATTAGTGAGGAGTCTCGCTTCCATATTGATTTTTCCCCCTTTGTTTTCAAGCACTTATGTTCTAGCTTCTATATTTTGGTGTACTAAAATACATTTGATTTAGCAAAATAAATTATGTATCTCCACATCTACTTTGACATGTGCTGCAAAACTGTTTCCTTGATGTGCCGCTCATAATAGAATTTGTAAGGCATTCATATACAAGGATGGTGAGTACAGTGCAAATATGTACCGAGACAGAGGGTGCTCCATGCTTCTGACATTGAGCAGCCATTGCCTCTAACATGAACTAATCACTCTGTGTACTTACAGAATTATTGTACCCAAAATTTCATTAAAATAGTTTAAGATCATAAAAGATTTATGAAGCAAACACCTAATCTAATTCCACTTTTCTTCTTTCAATCTCCTACAGGTTGTTGCTTTTATGAATTCTCGAATTGGCCAATACTTAGATGATCATCCTTTTGTTGCCTTGTCGCTGTTGGTGTTTATTGCAGTTTCTGCTATTCCTGTTGCATTCTTTCTGATGTTTGTGGTTACAACAGCTGTCATGGCCTGTATTGGGGTTATAATCATGGAAGGTATTTTATTTATTTTCTTTCCTCTTTTAAGCCTTTTCTTATTTTCAGGATTTTCCTTTCTCTCTCCTTTCTCATGTACAGCTCTTGATCCAACCAAATTAAAAAGATTTTTTCTGAAGTTCTCAGCTTTCAGCATCAACAAAAGTCTTAATGCTGGAATAATAATCCAATTAAAAAAGGAAATAGGATTTGCCTGTCTTGGGTACAGTTAATCCCAATGTGGATGCTGTTAAACCACTTATCTTTGCCTTGGATAGCTTTCATCTCTGGCCTGCAAGGAGATTTATGAAGAGCATATTGCATGGGATTTTTCCTTTTAGATGATAACAGATAGCATGTACTGAAACTTCTCTTCTGAAGAATACCTCCACATACCCTGTCTTCCACTAGCTACATGGGCCTAATCATTTACTTCACCCCAATCCAAGGAAAGGTCACTGTGGGCCAGAGAATCCACCTGGGAGAACAAATAAGAGGCCAGCATCTGGTGTAAGAGGAATGCGCATGGCTGTAATGGCTGCATTACCTTTCCATGGTAGAGAAGGACAGCCAGGGAGGTCCAGGCCAATGCAGTTTTAGAGGATTCAGGTCTAAGTCCCAGAGATGCTAAGCCCCTGTGCTGAATCTCTTAGCCTCCTTTGATCCCTGGAGACCTGAACAAAGCCTGCTAAAAATAAACATCACTCCCCAAAACTGATCAGAGAAAAACTCTGTAGAGAGACTGCCACTCCTTAAAGAATGTCATACAACTGGGGATCTTGGGTCTTTGACCTGCATTGTGAACAGAACTAATGTGCACTACTAAACTACTGCTGGCCTGAATTTAGGATTGCAGTAGACCTGCAGCTAATACTTACTTCATTTTCAGTATGTACTTGATATACAATAGTATGTACAGTATTCATGCAAGTAACAAATTGGTTCTTCCTTGCTAGGTGTTGTAATATCAGCAGGTGGAATAGCACTTCTTTGTGTGCTGGGTGGCCTAGGGCTGCTTTCCTTGGCAGTTTCTGGAGTAATGAGTATTTGTTACGTAGCACTTACAACTCTGATCAACTACTGGTACACTCCAAAGTAAGTATCAACATTTCACTCTGTACAGTAATGTCACATTTTAACTGTAGTTTCACATACTACCTTGTATGTTAAAGCAGTGGGTAATTTGTTGCTTGGAGTAATAATAAACATCAGCTTTGAATACTATAGTATTTCTGGTTACCCTGATAAGAATTAATATTGGGAGCTTCAGACCTTGTTTTCTTTGTAAGGAAAAGGAGGAAGAAATAGTTATTAGGTGTGTCTTGTGTAAGTCTAGAAATAGACATCACCAGTGAAGTGGCTATGTCCCAGCACAGCTGATCTGCTTTACTGGGTGAAGCACACACCTCTTGATCTTGCCCTGCTTGTAAAGACATGCCCCCAGCAACCTCTGGGGTTACCAAAGATTGTCAGGGGTACGTTAAGCCAGGACACTCCAGTACAGTCCCAGGCCTGGGCTTCCAATCAGCTGATTCGCAGTCTCAGCCCCTGGGCCCCAGCAGAGCAAGTTCAATATTCTGGTGAAGTCCCAGGGATGGGATTGCCAATCAGCTAATTGGCAGCCCCAGCCCTGGGACTACATTGGTGTGTCCCAGCTTTCCCTGCATGCAGAAACATACCCCCAGCACTCTCTAGGCAAGTCTCTAGAAGCAGCAAAAGTTGAGTTTCCTGTTTCCAGAGCGTTGCCATGAAGATTGCCCAGGGCACGTATCTGAAAGTGGTTAAAATTGAGTAGGTGCTCCCTGGTCTTGAGGGACCTAATTCTGTGCAGGAATTGGCAGGGTATACAGGATCGGCCCTTCAAGCCCAGGAAGTGCCTGCCCAGGGCAATGGGAGAGCACAGGCAGCTCTGCGCTGTCTGCAGTCTCCCATCATAAAGCAAATAGATGTCTGCTGCAATAAATAGTACAATTTATTACTACCTTTATTGCCGCTACCTTCTGGCATGGTGGATGCCTGTTTGCTATCTCTTTGTGCCACTGTAAATATTTGTATGGCTGCACAAAGCAACATCTGTTTTTACCCTGATTAACTTTATGCTGCATTAGTAAATACAAACAGTTAAAATGCTTTACATGGTAATGGCCTAACAAAGTTCAGAGGTTGCTTTAGATTTTAGTGGTGTAAATGTGCTCAATTGAAATGAGTTAAACCACTTTGAAGAAACATGATTACAGGAATGTTCTCTTTTAAAAGAAAACAAACTTATCTACTAAAGCTTTTATTTCTTCCTCAGCTTTCTAGAAACTCAGGTACAATTTTAGTGATGGGTCAGGTTTCAGTCATTTGACATTAAATTTGCAAGTCCTACAGCATCCTTGGCATTTTTACTGTTACTAATTCCTTAAATTACTAAAGCTGAAGAAACTTGAATAACTAAAAGGCCTCTTACATATGTATGATTTTTCTTTACTTCCTACACTTATTACCTCAAAAAAAGAAAATAGAATAATTTTACTTCGTTTATAGCAAAATTTGCTTTATGATTCTCCCACATTAATACTGTTATGCAACATTTGTGTAGCAGTTACTGTAAGACAATAGCTATTTGAAAAACAAAACAAGAACATTTTAGGAGCATTATGGAGGCACTCACTAGTCTTAGGTTTTGTAAAATTTATCATTTATATTTATGTTGTAATTTATATCTTGGCCAAAGTTAGTCTGAGAGGATTCCTTCTAACCAACCAGTCATCTTTTCCCAGCATGCAACCTTGAGAGAGGAAATATTTGAGCCCAGCTACTCTACAAATGCAACTAAGTCAGGATTCATTTTATAGTGTCAGTCGGACCTTGACCACATTCTGTAATTAAGCCAAAGCCTTCAGAGTTCTGCAGAGTACAGTGAAGGTCCTGGCTATACAAAAACAGGAATCATGTTTTTAACTGAGTCTGGAACAAGTGCATTGTAAGTGGTGCAACAGACTGTATTACCTGTATATTTAAATGCGGGGAGTCATGTTTACATGTGACTTGTATCTTTGTGAAGATTGCAAATAGCCTGCTTTTATTACTACTCAAAAATAGCTCTATCCAGTAGCACTTTGGCTCCAGATCACCCTTTCCAGGGAGACATGATGAAGGGAGGAAACCTTTGAGATCCCTTCTCAGTATTTTCCTGAGCCTGTACCATCAGTACAGCAGTGCCTCTTCAGTGTCCCCCACCCATAGATCTTACGAGATTTGCAGAAACAAAAGGCTACTATGCCTCTTCCAGAAGATTTCTGAACGTTTAGCAATGTCTGCTCAAAAAGCGATAATATGTCTGTTAGTCTTCATGTTGCTCAGCTTAGTCTTGGTGAGAAAGCAAAACCTTTTGTGAAAGCAAAAGGCAATAAAAAAGCATTGTTCTATTCTACAGAAGTCAAGCAATGGATCAAGAAGCAAATGGGAATGGTTTCTCCCTGAACAGTTCTCCCATCTCTGACCCTTCTGTCAATAACAAAAGCAAATAAATGGGACCTTTCCATCTTCTCTGATATGCCTTGATTGTTCAGTTCTGAATTTAGACATCTTATTCATTTACCTGTTGAATAGTCAAGTTTTGTGTGAAGTTTGTGGAAATGGAATCAATATGCATCTTTGGTTGTTACTGTAAAATGGTGTAAAATGAACGGTAACTCATCAAGAGTCAGTGCGCTGTGATATTAAATGTACAGACCCTGGGAAGCAATCCCTGTTAATATGGTGCGGGATTATAACTAGTGCTAACTTCCACTAAAGTTGGTGGCAGACTGAGTCAGGAAGGACTGCGCACTTCAGATTTTAAACATTGGTGTCAGAATACTAACAACCAATAGATGGGGAATCAAAGTAGAATGTCTTTAATGCATCCTTGTGGCACCTGGATGTTTTTTACACATGGAAAATAACAATGCCCAGGAACAGTGACACTTATGAATGTTAAAAGTTAATTTCAAGCCTTAGCAATTTTTTTCAAAATACTTCTGTGTTGAAAAACTAAGCTTGCCTCACATTAATTGTGTGCATTGTTGGAAAAGCAAAGTAAGAGAGGGGTTTGCTATGTATAACTGATCATCTAAGCTTTTACATACACTTGAATGTTACATTATTCAGAAAGGTTATCTTCCTTGTTCTTTCCTTCCCACAGCATGTGGTATGGCCCTGGTGTTTTGCCTTGTATTTAAAAATGTCTATTTTATTTGAGTTTTTGTTCTCTGTTTATGCATCTTTGGTGTGAGCCTTATTACATTTTGTAGTTACTGTAAGCATTTTCTTTTAAGCAGTAACCAGGTATCTCTAAGATATTTAGTTTAATAAAGTGCTATTTATTTATGTGTTTTTGTTTTTGTCATTCAGTCCTCACTGAAATAAAAAGTTAAAAGAAAATTCCTTAACATTAAAATTTAACTCTGTGTTACTGTAATCTGGTAGATTATTTCTAAATAAATTTCACAGCCCCAAATTGTAGTTGGCTTGCCATTCCTGAGGGACACTCCACTCAACTTGTCTTCAAAGGAGAAGCATAATCCTTGATTCTCAGTCAGTATAATATGGCACAGTACTCCTGAGTTACAGTCAAAACCCTCCCTCATTAGGGAGGTGCCAATTTACCTCTGTCCCATGCAGTTTTTGAACTAGGCAGAAATCCTCTAGCCTAAACTAATAGGTTGGATTTAAAACATTAACACAGGCTCTTTAATTTAAATTAACATCATGTAACATCATGTAATAAATCTCTTCTTGCTTGTGCATGTCTCATTTCAGCACTTTATATATTTCAAAGACTACTTGATCCTTGATAGCTTCAGAATATTGCTTCAGTCTTTTTGCTTGATGATTGCATTATCAGATAATCCATTATATTTAATGAAACAACACTGGGACACAGTTTTCACTTCAATTTTTCTCTGTGCTAGAAAGCATGGGTGTTGGTACCTCTTGAGTAAGGGGGGGGCACATGCCCCCCCTCACACCAGTCATTGACTGGAGGCGGTCCGCAAGCAGCCAATCCCACTGGCTGGGGGGGGGAGGGGTGTCCTCTGCAACTCACCCGACTGACTGGGGGGAGGGAGTGTTCCCCACACGCGATCTCACTCACCATAAAAGCGGCCACACCACTTCCAGAACTCCCACAGCCACTTCTGAAAGCAGCACGACTGCTTTTAGTGGCGGCCCTGCTCCTTGGCTGGCGCTTGGAGGGGGGGCACTGGTGCTCCCGCTGGCCCCCCTACCCACCGCCTAAACAGGGAGTGCGGCCTAATGGGGTACACGGCGCTCTTGGGGTGCACATTCACCCCCTATGCATCACCTCTGCTAGAAAGTTTGTCATGTAAATTTGCAAGGATGAGGCCAACCTCAGCTGTGCACTCTAGTCCTAATTCAGTAAAGTGTTAGATATTTGCAGGATTGGCATCCATAAGGAGAAACTCCCCTTTCTAATATAATAAGCATATACCAAGTGGGATTTTACTGTACCACCAGTGCTTCATAATAAGATCATTTCAATATTGGTGCACTTTCTTTTAAGCCTCAAGTCTTTTTAGCTACAGAACTATCAAAACATGAGCAGGAAAAAAACAATCCTGCCACTATTTTAGTCTTTATTCTGGAAAAGACTATAGTGGGAATTAATTTACCTAAATTTAACAAACAAAACCTTTATAAACAAACTTTAACAAACAAAATCTTATACAAAGACTGGACAATTTCATCCCATAAAACAGAAGGGGTATTCTTTTATTTACATGCATAAACACTAGGGGTGTACCGATAGAGATTTTTTGGGCTGATACCAATGGCAGATTTTTAAGGAGGCATATCAGCTAATACCAATCTGATTTCTGATACACAGCCCAGCAGCTTGAAGAGCAATGTCCAGCTGGTAAGTCTATTGTGGTAGAAGGGGAGGGTGAAGGAAAGGCAGGGTGGCAGATCGAGGCCCCTGCAGTGAGGGAGGGAGTGGGGCCAGCACAGGGGCTAGGGCAGGTGCTACGCAGCTCGGGTGGGGCATGGGATGGAGCTGTGGCTCGTCCTGCTGTGTGCACCCTGGGAGGCAAGGGGGGGGTGCCCATGGGGCAGCTGCTGCTGTGGGCTGGGGCCGGGGCTGTTGGGCTGTTCCTGGCAGAGGCTGGGCTGGGCTGCACTCAGCACAGGTGGCAGAGCTGGGAGGCAAGATTGAGGGGGGCTACAGCAAATTTTGGGGTGGCTCTACCCTATGCCCCAGCCCCTCCCCCCCCAGCTGGGCAGCACTTGCCCCAGCCCCACTCCTTCCCTCCCTCATTGCGGGGCCTCAATCTGCCCCCCTACACACCTTCCCTTTCCCCACACCAGACTTACCAGCTGGACGCAGCTCTACAAGCTACTGGGCTGTGCCCCTGGCCCCGTGCATACTGCAACTGCATGCACGCGTGGGGTGTTTATTGGCCACATCAGGCAAAAAAGCTGATTTCCAATATAGTCAATTTTCTTTATCGGTGCTAATCCAATATCAGACCAATGTATTGGTGCATCTCTAGTAAACACTATGCAGCTTCAACTCTATTAGCTGCTGCTCCAATGTTAAGACTAGGACTTCAGCTGTCATAAATCATTGCAGTTATGACAGTTTATATTACTTGATGATCTTAGGAAAATGTAACATTCCTGCAGACTGTTGCACTTTTATTATGACTTAGTGCTAACTAGCAATAAGAATTTACATCACAGCTGTACTCAGTGCAACCTAGCAGCAAGTTTTTATTATGTACATGTCTGCCATCTGCCTGACTAGCTTTACATGCCAGCTTTCAAAAGAAAAGTGTGTTTGAAGTGAATCTTTCAACAGAAGCTGCTGTATCTACATTTGTGCCAGCTTTCAATTCTTGCAATGAGATGATAAAAGCAAACATTTTTCCTTTGTGAGTGGAGAAACAGTGGATCTCAGTAAGGACACAGCATTGTAATGAAAATATTGATAAGCGGTAATTGGATTGCACTGGTGACAAGAAACTAACTGGAATTACAGCAACTTGGTAGATTTTTAAGTGTGGTCTGTTCTCTTGGTAGACTTTTTCTTGCGTGCTGATACTGTGGCAGAATCTTGTGTATAACAAGGGCAAACCTATCTCAAAGGAGAGAGAGCAAAAGAGCAGGTAGTATCTGCTTTAAAGCCACTTTTCCCCTAAATTAAAGTATTCCTGAGGCAAGTTAACATTTGAAATGCCAACAGGTCAGCACTAATGCTTTTCCTGTCACAGACCCAACTTTATTTTCCTGTGTAAATACCATCATGCTCCAGAACTGCAGTGACCCAAGAGAGGATGCTGCCTACACATTTTAAGGCAGCTCCACAGAACAGAGGAACCTACGAGGCCTGACATGTAGAAGAACAGGATGTTTGGCTAGTAAATGGACTGTATTCTTCCAAGTGCCAAAAAACTGACCATTTTAGGAACTGTGACATTAGGGTAGTGGTAGCGGTAGTGGTAATGGTAGAAATGTTGTGGTTATCTAGAAACAGATCTTGAATTCTCATTATTCTGATCATCATCTTGTCTTTCTTCCCATAACTGCTCAGTAGCCACCATTGTTAGAGCCATTATCCCTACTATATAATTTCATCTTTCAAATTATCAAGTAGTAATACCTTGAAATCTAGGAGAACTGGGTGCTAAGAACCATCCTGCTGTTGAAGCAGTGAGAGCAGCAAGATCACACTCTGAATGACCCAGTTTTAAACATGGGTCATTTCCTCCCTATTTAACCTTTTCAACGTGTGTGTGTTTAGTACAGGTTCATTTCAAACTTCAGTAGTTTCATACAAACACTAAAAAAAAAAATCCCCAGACTGACTCCCATCCTCTCTGAGCAGTGCCTGCCTGACTTGCCTTAAGCGGGTCTTGGTTATCACATTCCAGAGATGCTCCAACATGTCCTTTGCTTCACTGGACAGGACATTGGATGGGAGAGAGGACTGAGGGGACAGAGAATGATGCACTGCAACTTGGCAGACTTAGGCAGAGAAATCCTACAATTCCCTCTCTCTTTACTTTCCATTTCTGGTCAGCCTGTTGTTTCCGCGTCAAAAAACTAAAGGAAATGAATCCAAACCCTGCTACATACAGCTGAAGTTTCATTAATTGTTAGCTTTTTAATTATTTTTTTAGGCTGGCAATGCCATTAAACTATTCATATTGACATCTTCCTTGAAGGCAAAAGCTGCACTGTCCATTGAAAACCTCCCATTTATATGAAGTTTGGTTTATTTATCTCCTTGCCCCAGTTCCCTTCCTTCGAGCACGAGTTCCTTGCAGTGATTGGATCCCTTGATGGACTGAGCTTTCCACACTAAAGAAATGAAACTCTGCTTCTCTGCTCTCCCTGCTAGTGTGTTAAGAGGCATTCTGCTGACAGCCTAATGAAAGGCACTTTGCCTCATTACATTCGGGTGACAGTTTCGCTTGGCGGTGGTGCGGGGAGTCAGAGCTTTACAGCTGCTCTTTAGCCTACACAGCCACCTCTGCTGATTCTCAGAGCAGCAGATTTCAGCAGTTCCACAGGATCTCCCAGGAATCAGCCACCTTTCTTCTTCCATAAGAAACATCAGCACTATGACATCCTCAAACCACTGACTGGGTCCAACTGCTGCTGAGGGATGGATTTTAAAACAAATCATTCGGAGAGCTTGAATGACTGCCCCCCTAACATCTCCAAAGGTGTGCAAAACTTTTCCTTGGCTGGTGAGTACAATGAGTAAGTGAAAATATATAGTGGTGAGTGCTGAAATGGCTTTGTATCCGGGGAGTGGGAACAGCTAATCACTTTTCTGAAAGCTAAGTGATAGGATTAGGGATAGTATGAATATACTGCACAATTAAGCAGCATGCGTATTATATGGATAGAAACATGAATGTATGGATACACATGTATGCACATAAAATGAATATGGGGTGTATACATACACAATGGATGTGTATGTGTTTGTATGTGTTTATGTGTAATCCCTGCATATATACACATTCCCGTAACTATATACTGACAGACCAAATGCAAATACTGACTACATGTGCTGCACCTATAAGCTCTGTTTACATATAGAGTGTGTAGATATGACTGGTCTTCACATGTGTGAATAAAAGCAGATTTATAAGTATATATAAAATACATACACCATTATATGCTGAGATGGAAATCCGTCCTTTTTATATTGTTTCTATTACCTTATCTGTTGTGCTCCTACCATCTGTTGGACTCTGCCTATGCTCTGTCTCTGCAGGTGAGCCAAGTAGGGTGAGCTATGCCAGCTTCATCATGCCTACCCTGTTTGGTATCATCTGCCTCCTGGGTATCTTTGGCAACAGCCTGGTGATCTGCAGAGTCTTTAAGAAATCCAGCCCCAATAGCAGCGTCCCAGATATCTTCATCATCAGCCTCTCCATGGTGGACCTGCTCTTCCTCTTGGGCATGCCCTTCCTCATCCACCAGCTGCTGGGCAATGGAGCCTGGCACTTTGGGGAGACTATGTGCACCATCATCACTGCCCTGGATGCCAACAGCCAGTTCACCAGCACCTACATCCTCACTGCCATGTCCATTGACCGCTATCTGGCCACTGTGTATCCCTTCACCTCCACTCACTTCAGGAAGCCCCCTGTGGCCATCCTTGTCATCTGTGGACTCTGGGCCCTCTCCTTCCTCAGCATCACTCCGGTATGGATGTATGCCCAACTCATCCCTCTGCCTGGAGGGCTGCGTGGCTGTGGGATTCAGCTGCCAGACCCACAGAGGGACATCTACTGGTACACCCTCTACCAATTCTTCCTGGTCTTTGCCATTCCTTTTGCCCTCATCACTGTGGCATACAGAAGGATCCTGCTTAGGATGGCCAGGTCCTCAGAGGCACTCACTGGCCAAAGAGGTGCCAGGACCCGCACCAAGAAAGTGACCCGCATAGCTATTGCCATCTGCCTGGCCTTCTTCATCTGCTGGGCACCTTTTCATGTTCTGCAGCTGGTACAGCTAGCCATGAGACACCCTACCCTGCCCTTCTACTATGCATACAATGTGGCCATCAGCCTGGGTTATGCCAACAGCTGCCTGAACCCCTTCATCTACATCCTTCTGGGCCAGAACTTCCGCAGGAAGTTGGTTGTCTCCGTCCGGCCTGCAGCTGCAGGAGAAGAGGCTTCCCCAAATGAAGACAAGAATGCACGAGGGGACCCTAGCGAGTCAGGGCAGCCACTGTTGCACCTGGTCTCTGTCTCCAGCAGGTAGAGAGACCTGAAGGGAATGGGAGAGCCTCACACAGCCTTGGCCAGAGCTGCTGCACCTGTGCCAGTTATAAACATTCCCTTCCTTCCCTCACTGGACATGCATGCACATAGGTGGATCCAAAATTTTATAAAAGAGGATGCAGGAGCAGCCACTGGTATGGCATGGGTGGCTGTACCCCCACTCCTAGCTCCCCCACCCAGGATGGGCAGACCACACTGCAGGAGCAGCAGCTGGAGTCTTTAAGTCCCCAAATCAGGTAAGAATCGGAGTCACTCTCCACATGAGGATCCCCTCCCTTCCTCTCCATGATCAGCAACACAGCTTCTCCTCCCCATTTGCTCCCCCGCCACCACCTGCCACTGACACTGTCCCCAGCTGCCCTGGGAGAGCTCCAGAGCTGCTTCTGCCCTACTCCAGCAGGGCTGCATGGGGAGTCAGGCTCAGCTGGAGACAGTGGCAGCTGCAGCAGCAGCAGGCAAGTTACCCCTCCCTGAGCCTGCTTCTGGGCTGGCAGTGAACACAACGGGGAGAAATTAGGCAGGGAGGAAGAACCTGCTTGCCACTGATGTTGTCCCTTGCTGAGCCCAGCTCCCCATGCAGCTTGACTGGAGCAGGACAGGAGCAGCTCTGGAGCTCCCCCAATTCCAGAGCAGCTGGGAACAGAGGCAGCAGCTGGAAGGGGAGGGGGCAAATGGAAGGAGAAGGGAGGGAATGTGCCACTGAACACAGATGGGGGAAAGCAAAGGAATTATCTGCTTCAGGGGCTTTAAAAAAGATCCCAGCTGCTCCCACAGCACGGTCTGAAAGGGGAGTGCAACTACACTCACCCTGGAAACACCCCTGCACGCACACTCTTAACTTCTATGGACTGACCCTCCTGAGCTGATCTTGGCTTCTCTGAGCAGCATAGAGATTTCTATAGGGTCAGCAGTTGGGCTGGGGTTCTAGCTGTCACTGATCCAATTTACACACTCACTTTCAGCTTTCCCCAGCTAGAAGTGAATTATTTCTCCAGCCTTCCCCCCAGCATATGACAGCCGGTTCACAGTATCCTCACAAAAAGTCCCAGGCACTAATTAGTTCAATCTTGTCATTAAACACCATACAAGCGATGTGCCAGGATGCAGAGGCACTACCATAATATTAAATTTGAAGTGAGTTTCAATATAGTTTCTTGCTTTAAGCACATTAAGAAAAAAGACTGAAGATCATCTCTGATCTTTTTCCCTCTGGGTGCAGCCCAGGGCGCAGCAGCTGAGAATATCATTGTTGCATTGTTTAGAAAAGGTATAGTGCAACAACAGTACTCTCAGCTGCTCTAAACAATGAAACAACAGGCTTGTCAGCCGCTCTACTGATATTAATCCATCTACATGTGATCATCATTAACAGTGGCTTATCATTTGCTGTCATTTTATAATCATGAGAGTTGGCTTGTTTCTAGCACAATCAACTGCTGAAGCACCTGGAGAATAACTTCAAATGCATTTCAAATGAAAAACAACCAAAAAGCCTCTTCACAGTTCCTCCGAGAAGCATTTCTGAACTGTATTTTTGCAGAACTACAGCAACACGAGTTGCAATGAGACATTGTCTCAAAATAATAATTGGATGCTATTTGCATCATTAAAAAGCACTGGCAGTATATCTTATCCACGTTCCCATCACCAAGGCACTTTCCCAAAGGACTGAAGCAATTCTTTAACAAAGGTAGATCTCCAAAGCACTACGGCACATATTTTCAAGGGTCATTTTGTGCAACTCAGATTTTTGATGCCCAACTAGAGATACTTTAAAGGTAGCCAATTTTCAAGGACTGAGTACCAAACCTCTGAAAACTGAGCCTCTTTAAAGTATCTCCATTTGGGCACCCAAAAATCACCAGGCATTTACTTTAAAATGCCAGCTATTATTCTTATGAATAAAGTAGCAAGTGCCTAGAGCCTTAAAGAAAGTAGAGAATGGAAAAGGAAAGAAAATTAAAGTTTCTATAGCACTCATCTTTCCTACCATTTATCAAAATTTATATTCAAAATCTAGGCTTTTTTGGTATTTTTAAGGAGTCTTCTTTTTAATAGTGGGTCAATTACATCAGTGTAAGGTAAGACTCATAAAAACAAAATCAAATTTCTTTATCAAGTTTTATGTAACTAGAATTGTAAAACATCCAGAACCATTTTCCAAAGCATTTTCTTGTAGAAGTTACTAATGATGATATGATCCCTGACTTACTCTATTCAGGTTCCTAAATGGAGCTCATTACTGTAGTTTTCAAATCTGTATCAAGAGACAGAAGAAATGCATTGCTGATTATTTTATATGCACTGTCTTAATCTAAATTGCGATTCGCCCCCCAGGAGCTATTCAGTTAGTTTAGACAATTTAATGGCATGCTCAGTCAACATACAACCGTTCAAAAGAGCCACAGCACCAGGAATTTCCCCAGGCTGGATCATCTCCAGGAGACTCCACAGAAACAATAACAAAGCCCCAGGCCCTAATATTCTCTTTTCATTAGTCTCCATGAGCTGACAGAGACGTCATGTCTCAACCCTTTCCTCCTGCATGGGGGTCCCTATACAGAGGACCTCAAAGCAGCCAGTCACACACTTCTGCATGGGACGGCTGAGATCTGGGTGCACCAGGTAACTTCCAAGTCCATTTTAAAGTCAGCGGAACGATTCTGATTGTTCCCACTAGGGTTTGGCTCAAGATTCACATGCAGTTACAGGACTGACCTGACCTTAGGCAGCAGCAAAACTAGAGTTGGGATGCTGAGGTCCCAGCCCTGGACACTGACCTAAAGGGGGCACAAGAACGGCAGCCACAATCACTACCAGCCTAGCCACTACTGCCACCATGAAAACAAAACCTCTCAACCTCACAACCCCCATTTCATGTGCTGGAGGACACTATTAGAAATAAGAACATGCTGAGTAACCTTTTCGTTTCATAAGACATTTTGATCCTCGGCTAATGAACCGGCATAGCTTTACAGAAACTAGCATCCACGGGAGGTGATGAAGCTACACTGATTTTTTTGAGAGGCGGGCTGTCTGCAAATGAGGTATTTCCTTGGGCATTTTTAATTGACTTTTCCCATAGTGAATACTTAACCTGAGTCACGGTAAGTTTTACCTTCAATTGCCAGTGCTAATATGGCGTGAATTAATTTAATTCTAACATTCTCGCTATCTGGCCTCTGCAAATTTACTTGGATGACGAGCATTTTAAAGCTCCTCGCTACGTTCTTTTACTAAATGTCATTTTCCACAGTGTATCTCAACTCACATGAACATTGTCCCTTCTCTGGGATGAGATCTGAGCCAATGCAGACCAGATGTGCCTTGGTTATTACTAGGCACTGCATAAAATTTTACTTCAGTTTTATTCTTCTTTATTGAATTTCGCCTTACAGCAAAGACCTTTTGGCTGCTCGCAGATGTTAAAAAAACCCTGTGCTTTACCAGAAGAAGCAACGCATTACTTCAACCCAGCTCAGCAGCGTCTGTGTAGACTAGGCACTTCAATGGGGCTTTTTTGGCACTTTTATCTAATAGCGGAGTCAATCAGCTGTTAGATAAAAGTGCCAAAAAAGACCCACTAAAGCACCTGATCTATGCAGATGTGGGGCGAGCCAGGTCCAACTAACATGCTGCTTCTTCTGGGCATGTGCTGGGCTTGGTGTGGGAGCGTGCGGAGTTTGAAGTAAAACATGTTTTTTGCTTTGGTTTTTTTGTTTTTTTTAACATGTGCAAGCAGCCTTTGTTACCAAAACATAAGGTTGTTTGCGCACTGAGCTATCTGTCAGGCTGAATGATCACAGTATTCTCTCATGGCCTTAACATTTATGAAAACAAACACATTGACATATTAAATCCTCTGACACCAGAAATGACAGGAGTCAAGAGACACTGAATAACCTCAGCCTTTTCAGAGAGGGACTTGGGAGACTGTGTAAGAGGAAACAGCATAACCCCCAGTCCTGAAAGACACGAGGGTTCTAGGTGAGGCCAAAAGCTGGCACCACAACCGCATCGCTCTCGACTGATATTTCTGCCTTACAGTCAGCAGGATCAGACATCCGTGGAGCAGGAGTTACAGATCCATAGAGCAAGACTGGCTCCCACTGGACACTGATGTGGCACGTCTCTGAAACAAGGATCTGATGGAAAATTCTTCTAGTCCAGGAGTTGGCAATGTTTTGGGGCAGAGTGCCCAAAACACCCCAATCTCAACTTGTAAGATGTTGGTGTGCCAGGGGCGGACGGCAGGGGAGCCACAAGGGGCCCCATCCTTGTTGTGGCAGCACAGCCCCAGCCCATTCCCCACAGTCCACTCCAGGCCCACGTGCACCCACCGCCAGCTACATGCTGGGCTGAGGCTCCGCAGACCCCAGTGCAGCAGCTTGCGGCCTCCTTGCTGCCTCATGCGAGCAGCCTCGGCTCAGGGGTGGGCAGCAGGGGCCTGCCCAAAGCCCAGGTCGGCTGTGGCAGGCTGCCAGAACTCTGCAAGCAGCTACATCGGGGTCTGCAGAGCCCCAGCCCGGGTCATGGCTGGCAGCGGATGCATGCATGCTGTTGCGGTAAAACTTACTGCCCCAAAAACAATGGAGTGGACCAGGAAGGTTATATATGGATTGCATCATGACAGACCTATCCAATTAAAAGATCAAGCAAAGTTTTATTAGCTACACATACTGAAGCAGCAATCCCGCATGCATTCAAGTGAATCTCACCACGCTGCAACAGTCTTGGGTGAATATAACAAGAGTCCTCGATCAGCCAGCCATGCTGGGGCAAGGATCTCGGCTCACCTTGTCTGCGCTGGTCATCTGATGTTCTTGAGATGCAGTCCAAGTGGAGAACGCTTGATGGTTCTTCATTGTCTTTCCTTATTCTCTGGTGTGGCATCACTGTTGCTAGGTGGTTGCCGCCCTGTTATCGTTCTAAGCAGTATTTACAGATTCTTCAACATTTTGTGTCAACTTAGACACCACAAACCTGTTTGCTCTTTATTTTCCAAGGCTGGTTTCTTTCTTGTTGTTTACTGGACCTTCCTGATCTGACTTTCCTACTATCTGTTGTTGTCCTTCTAAGTCTCCAGGTCTAAGTGCAAAATTGCACATCAGCTGTTTGAGCCAATTTGGGTTACTGTCATTCACCCAGAGGATTTTGGGAGTTCTGCTACTCGTGTCAAGTAGCAGAACTCTCAACATGCCTTCTGCTTTCTTCTCTACAATCCCCTCCTTGACAGCTAAGACAGACTTCTCTGTTGCTGTCAATAATTTAGGCTAGTGATGGGCAATATACGGCCCACGGGCTGCATCCAGCCCACCAGCTGACTGGATCCAGCCCACAGGCTGGCCCCCCCCAATGAATTGTATCTGGCCCCACCCGTGGCTGCCTCTGCTGCGCTCTGCATGGGGCTGATTCCAGGCCAGGGCAGAGCGTGCTGTGCTCCCAGCCCCCCCACCGGAGGGCACTGGCCCTGCCAGCAGGCACAGCTTCTGAGCAGGGCTGCTGCTGCCCAGGGAACTGCTGGGCTCCTCCAGCCTCCAGCGACTCCTCCTCCTGTCCCTGCTGCAGCACTCCAGGGAGCAGGGAGGGAGGGAAAGCTGCAGAGTTGAAGGGAGTGGGGTGGGCTCTGCCTGCAGCTCACTCTGGTCCTGCTCATACCAGGCAAGGGAGCGTGTGGATGGAGGTCGGGGGCGTGAAGAAGCTCAGCTGCTCACAAAGCCCCATGGGGCAGCCGTGGGACAGGCAGGAGCGGGGAAACACCAGCACAGCACACAATTCTTGAGGGTTTTTTCCCCAAACTTTTTCCTAATTTCAGTTGGCAAAATTCCACTTTTTCCTTTTCAAACCAAGTTTACCATTAATGACTTATAACAGTGGGGGGGGGAGATCTCCAAGCACCCAAAGAATTAGCTGCCCCCCTGCTTTAGGGCAGACTGCTCCTGTACTCACCTGCCACACCTTGATGTAAATGGATATATAAATGCGGGAGGCTGCCCCAATTTGTGGCCCTGGTGTACTGAGCCACCCCTACACCATGTCCCATACCTCAGTGATGGCATCTTATTCCACATACTACTCCTCTGGCCCCTTACTGGGCCGCACTCGGCCTGTGGCCCACTTAGGCCTCAGGTCCTTCCCTGGACCTTGGCTCTGGCTCCTCATTGGGCCTATATTCTCCTCCTGAGGCCTCAGGCCCCACTCATTGGGCCTTGGCCCCATAGCGCTTTTCTGTTGGGGTGTGCTCCCTTAGCCTTCCCCCTCCATGGGGTAACCCACAAGGGAGTGAGGGCTGAGGCCTTCTGGCACCCAATCCTCACCTTCCCCTGGAATGATGCATGTGGCATTTCCTGGAGACTTCCCCGCCACAGGCAGCCCCACCACGCTAACCACCTCCAGCAGGGTGCAGTTTCAGGTCTTACCCAGGACTGAAAAGAACCTCCTCCACCCCCATAGTTCCTACCCGAAACCTCCAGGTGTAACAGGAGCTGCAGTCTTCAGGTGGTGCGATGTTACTCCTCCAGTTCCCCAGGTGTAACCGCTGGCTGAGCTCCCAGAGTCTGGGCTTGCTCTGTCTGCCCAGCCCTCCTCCCCTCAGGTGGCCCCCTGCAATCAGGGGACTGCCTCACTGGGCCTGAACCCACCTGCCAGCTGCTCCACAGCCTGCCTGATGGTCTTACAGTGGCAGGCACAACCAGTGCACTGCCACATGTCTGAATCAGCATTTGCACTTGAATGCAGCTTACAGATAAAGATACATTTTCTTTTAAAATTCCTTAACTATTAACTACAGTCTGTGTGGCATTCTTTTCCAAATGTTCCCACTCAGGTAATATAGTGATGGCAAACATGACCTATTTCTAATGCTGTTAACCATTAGTCCAGGGGTACTGTGAGCACCATTGATTTTTCATCCCTGCTACGTAGTTTCTTAGCCAAAACGTCTTCATTTATGCTGTTAAACACATCCATTCCCCTGCTTACCCCACCTAGGGCAGCTCCCAAGTCTCTTTTGGCTCTTGTTTGGCTCTCTCACGAGCGGTTAGTATATCAATTAGCTGTCCACAACTTCCAACCCTCTGCAAGTGGGCCTAAATACAGAACAAGCATTATTTACTTGGGTAACATTTACTGAAGGCTTCCTTCATTGGGGTAAAAACCCAAATCAACGGTCTTAAACCCATGATCTTCACAGACAAACCCAAGACCATATATCTTAAACCCTTTTCAAGCCAAACCCACAATTCCCCACAATATTAAATCCCACATTTTACAGCCTAGACCTTTCAATACAAACTAATAATAAACACATAAAAAGCAAAATAAAGATGACGGCGATGACCAGCTGGGGATCTTCTTCACTGTGGACCATCGTCAGTGAGTTCATCTGAGTGTTCATTCTGAAAAACAAAGTACAGTTGGGGCTCAGCCCCTTGTGTTAATTAAAGTGAACTTCATCACTTGCCTTTCCACCCCTTTAACTGCGATGAGTAAAACCATTTGTGAGTTTTTTTCTTATCCTTTTAATCTCCACCATGGGGCTGGCCTGATTTACAACAGGCACAGGTTCTCGCTACACTGGAGCCAGGTCTCCAGTCCTTTCCTTAGTAGTACAATACATTACTTTATCTCCCACTTACCATTCATGGAGATGCAGTAGAGGTTCTAACTGTTTATTCTTTTTAGTGTTAAATTCTGCATCTATTTATCTGTTAACACTTCAGATTGAAGCTTATCTGGAGACTGCTCTCCCAGCCACTTGCAGGCTGCTTTTTCCACAACGTTTTTTCTTCAAGTGACAGGTGCTCCAAACTCCCCGTCACACACCTTCCCCCTTCATTCCTTCACACCCAGGGAGTTGGGAGAGGAGTGTTTCCCTCCTCAGCCTTCACCAAGGGCTCTTCTGCTGG
This sequence comes from Gavialis gangeticus, assembly GCF_001723915.1. Classification (NCBI taxonomy): domain Eukaryota; kingdom Metazoa; phylum Chordata; order Crocodylia; family Gavialidae; genus Gavialis; species Gavialis gangeticus. The sequence continues at coordinate 25,694,959 of NW_017729002.1, forward strand.
AGTATGCTCCCCTAGACTTTTCCTGCCAAGGGATAACCCACAAGGCAACAAGAACTAGGGTTTTCAGGCACCTTTCCCTGGGGTGACAATGTGTGGCATTTTGTAGAGTCTACCCTGCGACAAGTAGCCCCACCGCATTCATCAGGCCCAGGAAAGTGCAGTTTCAAGTCTTACCCAGGACCAGGAGATTCCCATTCTTGGGCATCTGAGGCATTTCCCCTTCAGTCCTATAAACTCATCTTCTTCTGTGTCCCACAAACCCTCTCTCAGTCCCTGCACTTTTTCCTGGGCCTCAGCGCTCACCCTATAGTTCTCCCTTAATGCCCAGTCTTTTCTCTTTTAATAGACCCTTTATAACTCCGAGGGTAATTGCTTTAGTCATGTCTGTCCTGGGCTGCAAGCTCCCTAACCCATGCTTATTTCCACTAGTGGCCCTTTCTGGCCTTTCTTTATGAGCCTTAACTTTTTCAAGGGGGATGCAATATTTATGAACCTTAGCTAGGTCCCACACATGCCGTAACTTCTGAGCATGTGCTACCTGCTTTCCATCAGCAGTTTGCATTTCTCTGCCTTCCTATTAGGGTGGCCATAATAGAGGACAGTCTGGTTGTCCTCTGTCCTCTATTGATATGAAAATGGACGCCTTTACGTCCTTTATATTTCTCTTGAAGGGTAAATTCTCTTGAAAAGAAAAATAGCGGACATAAAGGCATCAGGTTTCATATCAACAGGGGACAGAGTAGCAGAAACCTGGAATGTCCTCTATGATGGCCACCCAACTTCCTATATGGGCAACCAATCTACCAAAGCTCTTACCACCCAGTCAGAATCGGAAAAGATAACTACTTTCTCTTCTCCTGGGGTTTGCTCTAGCGCAGCTGCCATTGCTACTATTTCTGCATCCTGTGCAGAATGTGACTCACATTTGCCCATTATTTCTCCACCTGTTCTTACATTCATCACAGTGAACCCTGCTTTGGGGGTTTCCTTTTCATAACTAGATCCATCAACAAGCCAAATACAATCTTTTGGGAAGTCAGTCCTAAAAAGGACTTCAAAGTGACAATGTCTATGGGAGCAGGCAATTTATTGATAAAACCTATTTTTTCTGGTCAGGACTTCTCCTTTTGCTTAAAATAATTTCTAAGAAAAAAGTACCCTTTGTTTACACAGCTGCACTCTGAGTTTCTGCAAGCATTTTCCACTCCAACAATCTGTTCATTGTTACTGATAAGCTTTTCTCTACTTTCAAAGATATCCACATTGTTCTCAGGGGGCAAAGGTGGTAGGATCAGGTCCCACAATATTAACGCAACTCTTCAGGAAGGGACCTCAAGGGAGGATGAGGACCAATGGGCATAAGCTAATAGAG
>NW_017729002.1:25696341-25700267 GCF_001723915.1 Gavialis gangeticus
TGCAATCACCCTCCTTGGAGGTGTTCAAGATGAGGCTGGACAGGTGCCTTGTTGAGCTCATTTGAGCCCAATACCTTCCTGCCCATGCCAGAGGACTGGACTTGATGATCTTAAGGGTCTCTTCCAGTTCCCTGTTTCTATAATTCTATTAATTCAGGAACAACCTTGTTTTCTTTTTTGCAAAGACATCCTCACTTCTGTTGCCAATGCAACAAGCACATTTCCTTCTGACAACAGCGTTTCCAAAGAAAACTGTGAGTGGCTCCCAATTATGGCAGCCTCTTTGCCTTCCAATTCACAAATACATTACCACAATGAACCAAAACTTCCAACTTTTTCAGGGTCTGTGACCTGAAAATGCCACAGCTGTCAGCTAACAACGTCTTTGCAAACGTATCTGAACAATGAGTAAACTTGGGAGAATTTCCTATTCAACTCTTTAAATTAAAAAACCTCTCTCAAACCATTTTCCTCCCTTCTGCTTGTTCTCAGTTGTGGAAGGGTTCCTTGCAATTGGTTATCTTTGTACTTTCCCTTAAATTTTCGAACTGCATAAAGATGTTTTAGCTGTTACACAATGGCAACAAGGGACAGAACTGAGGTGCCAAGCAGTTCTACTCTTTCCATGGGGGGAATCTGAAGGTTTGCCCTGGTTTCCCTTGGCCTTACTTTCACCTTCATGCTTTGCCAGCCTCCTCAACAACTTTGCTGTGGGCAAACCATCCATGCTTCTCATACTGTAGTATTTTATGCCACACTTCCACCCTAAAGGTATCAACCAGTTTTTTTGTTTTCTTCCTCTTTTTCTTTTATCACTTGCAACGCTCGATGCAATCTTTGCTCCATTTCAGTTATCTTACAAACATTCTTCAAAAACATTTATTGCAACACACCAATTGCGTCTTTAAATTCTCTGTCTCCTGAACCTGTCTCTCTCCTTTCTCTCTCTCTCACTGACAGCATTTATCCTGCCTACTTTGCACTTTCGCCTTAACCTGTGTCTAGTCTTTGGTCAGTCCTTTAGCTACCACGAGCAGACCCTGTAATGCTGCTTGCTGTTAAGTCTTTTATCTGGGTGTGGATTTTTCCCCAGAGGCTACCCACAAGGACGACTGTTTACAAAAATTCTCCAAAGCATTCTCCTTATTCTCAAATGCCCCTTTGTCCCAAAACAGGGGTGCAGTAGCCTCTGCCACTCATTTCTCAAACTCTTCTACTTCCATTGCCATGGTATTCATTTTGGAAAGGGGAAGATCCCTAACTGGATATTCCCAGCTTTTCCTGACAATACATATTTAACCAGAGTGTGAGTAGTCTTTAGCACCACATGGCTGATCCTCACCCCAACAGCATGTCCCAACAATAACTCCTGCCTCTGCGCCACCTTCTACGTTACACATCTTTACTTCTGAGTTGGCCAGATCTACTAGCACTTCTATTATTATTATCAAATTTTAATGGCACTATTTGTTCACAGGGGCACATGAGGGTCACAGGGCACCCCTGTTTTATATTCCCCATCCCTGGTCTCAGGGTTGGGCTGGACCCCTCTTGCTTTTCCTTTCCTTGTGCAGAGCAAGCCAGAGAAGAAGTTCTGTGGTTGGCAATCCATTTATATCTTCCTTTGTTCACATTTAATTGTCTCCAGGCCTCCATTCAGATGCTATCCACAGGACTGTCACCACGTCCTCTACCTCCTCCCTCGCCTTCATCCTCACCCTGCTATAACTGATGACTTTTCATGCCGCCCTTGAGCAAATACCCAAGTAATGATGTTATACATGTCACCCAGCCTCTGTCCCATTTGTGCCAATGGACTATTGCTAGTCAGGCAAGTTGTGGCAAGGCTAAATTCGAGGCTCAATCCTTGCAGCAAGGTTTCCGTGAAGTCTGGCACATCAAAATGTATAGCTGCCCTGGCTGCTAGCATAGCAGCCAATCCAGCTGCTATAAAAACCAATCATATTCCTAGCCTTATACCCTTCTGGCCTTCCTCCCAGAATCTCTCTCTCATTGTGATACAGTACTACCAAATTCCCTGAGGGATAAAACAATCTTAACAAAGCCCTCCTACTTCCAGCAATACTACCAGTGCCAAACTTAACATCAGAAGGCAACACATTGAACTCTTCTGGATGCGTATATTCCCTTAGCAATCCTGGCAAATCCATAGTGTTGCATCCTGGAATTGGTTCCAAGGCAGTTAGCCAAGCCATTACTGTTTTCTAATTAAGAGGACCTAGCACCCTACTCAGGGCATGCAAACTGGTCAGGGAAATAAGTCTTCACCTCTATCCTGGCTTGGGAGCCTGTCACCTGGGGGTCCACACTGGTAACTGTGGTTGTTGTAATTAGCACTATTGAAGCCCATGGTGCACATGGAGATGGATTATGCTGTTACTCATCCACCTCATCCTTGTCATCATCATCAGGATGATGACACTGTACAACCTGCTGACACAGACACTTCTGACCCTGTACAACCTCTTGCTGCATCTGTGCCACTTCCATGGACAATGCCTTACATACCATTAACAATCCCTGCAAAGCAGCCCCCTTCTTAGGCTTTAGTCCTGTCACTAGCACAGCCCATTGCTGTTTCAACTTTTCATATGCATCCTTGCCTACAAATGCCTTGGAGTCCCAAGGACCCTTTCCATGCTCTTTCACAAGCCCCTCCAGCACGGAGATCAATTTTCCCTGTTCCTCGCTTTCCATCATACCCACCATAGGAAGTACCTTTACTTAACCCAGGTGGACTTCAGCTCGTACCATTGCCTGACTCACAGACTTTAGGTAATCTCCAAGACCAGGTTGCCAGATTGCAACCCTATCAACCTTGGAGCTGCTACTCTTGTATGCCACTTTGCTTGATCTGGTCAATCAACCACCCCCTTCAAGCCCCATGTTGAGCACCAAATGTTGGGGTAAAACTTACAACCCCACAAGTGCTGGAGTGCGCCAGGGAAGTTATACAGATTGCACCATGGCACACCTGTCCAGTTAAAAGGTCAAGCCAAGCTTTACTGGCTACACACACACACACACAGCTAAAGCAGCAATGCGAGACACATTAAAGTGAACTTCACCGTGTTTCAACAGCTCGGGTGGATATAATTAGAGTCCTCGCTCAGCCAGCCATGCTGGGGCAAGGGTCTCGGGTCACTGTCTGCACTGGTCACATGATGGGAGTTCTGCTACTCATGTCAAGTAGCAGCCTTCTTCTCTCCTCTCAGCACGCACCTCCAGATGGATGGCTGGGAAGGGGTCGCTGCCACAACAAGGATCAGACCCCTTGTGGCTCCCCCACCATTCAGCACAGGTGTGTGGGCACCCATCACCAGCAACAAGGAGGGCTGAAGTCCACAAGCCTCAGAGCAGCAGCTTGAAGCTTCCCAGCCACCTGCCACAGCCAGCCCAGGCTCTGGGCAGACCCCTGCCACCTCCCAAGGATCCCAGGCTGTTTGTAGCAGGTGGTAGGCAGGCTGCAAACCACTGCATCTAGCTCTGCCGAGCCCCAGCCCACCTTGCTGCTGATGGCAGGTGCATGCACGCCTCCAGGTGGATAGCAGGGGAACTGCGAGGGATCCGATCCTTGTTGTGACAGCACAGCCTCACTTCTTCCCTGCCATCCACCCAAAGGCATGCATGCCAAGCAAAATGCTTTCACATGCCAAGTAGTACAGTGGCAAGAAAGTTTGGCACCCAGGGCAAAGCCTGCAGTGGCAACCTGTCCTCGCTCTGCACTCAGATCCGGCGGGCACCCTCCCCCCATGCTAGCCCAGGAGTGCATGCAACAGTGGGAACTGCCCTGCCCCCAAATGAGCCACTCGCAGCACTGTCTCGCAACCCACCCTGGTTTGGCAGCACCTGTTGGCGCCCCTTTGCTTTGGTGCCTGGGGCGGTCGCCTCATTTCCTCCCCCTC
>NW_017729002.1:25705267-25707211 GCF_001723915.1 Gavialis gangeticus
GGTATCGTCTTGCTCTCTCTCCCAAAACCTGCTGTCCATCAGAGTACTACCTTGATGTCTGCCATCCCACTCCTGCTCTGGCCTTGTTCCACTGATTTCAGGCTCTTCTGGGACTCATTTGATCACCCTGGTGGGTCAGCTTACCCCAGGTCTTCAATACTGATTTGCTTCTCCCCCACTGCTGCAGCACATCCCTTCTTTTATCCCTTTGAGGGGCATGCCCCTGAATAACAGCTCATACATTTAGGAGTTCAGAGTAAATTCTCCAATCACCTTGAGTCACATCCATGGATCATGGCTAGTCCAATCAGAAGCTTGGGTTGAATGGTCCAATGATGCTGAACTTCCCTTGTTGCAACAGGTTGAAGAATAAGCCCAAATGGACAGAGAGCAGGCTGTAAGAGAGCCTGATCTAGCTCTGTTACAACCCTATCTAATGTGTACTGCTCAGACCTGCTGCTAGAGGGCTAGCAAGCAAAGATGTGGCTAGGGGCTGCAAGTCTGCTCCACACCTGCCCTGCTCATCAGTTCTCTGGCTACAGTATAGGGTGGGGAGAAAGAGGGGGAATAGGTCCCCCCCACACCACATGGATCACCCCCTCCAACTCCCATACTATCCTGATGCCCACCATTTGCTCCTGGATACTCCTTCCATCCTGTGATTGGCCCTTCCATCAGATCACTGTCCTGCCACCCCAAACAGCAAGAGAACAGCAGTGGTGCCAGCAGCTGTGGGGGTGTCTCCCACTCTGCATGCTCCTGGGCTGTCTTCAAGCTGCACCACCCCCACGCATCTGGATGAAGCCTCCACCAGGCCCTTAAACTGCCTGCCAGCTCTTTGAACTCCCCACTCTGGCTTCTTTCCCCTGCCTTCCCTTTAGCTGCAGGGCCTGTCAAGGGTTGAATATGGGGATACAGGGGCAGGACAGCTTGCAGGGACCGCAAGAGCAGATTGGGAGGTGGACCTCCCCCCACCCTACCTCCCATTGGTACCTTCACTACTCCTGGCCTGATCAGTGTGGCACAGCAGTGATCTTGGGTTAGAGGGGCAATGGAGAGCAAAGAAAGTGATTGGGGTGGCAAGTGAATGATTCACAGATCATCTCCTCCATCTGGCAGTGAAGGGGGCAGAGGGGGCAGTGGACTGGCAGGCCCCCACGTACCTGCTCCCTTTCTAACTGTAGCCCCTCTTCCCCATGTCCAAACTTGCCCCCCCTCACCCCTTTCCCACACTCTCTCACCCTGGCTCCTGTACCAGTCTTCACCCCTTTTCTCTCCCTCCCTACTCACTCCATGCCTAACCAGGTGTTGCTTACCTATTCCCAGCTGTCTATCCAATGTCTTGGGACCAATGTCTCAGGGCCAGCACCAGTGGAGCTCACAGCAGGGCGCAGGATGGCAGCAGTCTGTGTAGCCAGGCATGGCTGCATCAGCAGGGAGAGGGGGGAGCTGGCTCGGCTCCATAGAGCCCTACCACCCAGGATCCTGTACCCCTGCCACCCTGCTCTGGTCCTGGGACACCAGTGCAGGTCCTGTTCTCCTGTGCCCGCTCACTCCCAGTGCCCCCCCAACCTGTGGTACAGGTGCGGGGCAGCATGCAACCCTGACCCCCTGCTCACCAGAAGGGAAGGAGCTGGTGCGAAGTGCAGGGAAAAGCGGCCCCTCTCCCACCTCTTGGCCTGCGCTCCCTGCTGAAGCCGCTCGCATCCTGTGCAGGGCTTTCCTGAGCAGGCACAGGCAGCCCCATGTGGACTGTGAGTGGCTGCAGCATGGGGTACCGGCCACAGGGCAGACTAGGGGCCACTTTTCCCACACACAACACCAGCTTGTAAGCCACCCCTGCTGCCAGCCTGGGCCCCGCGCTGGCTCTGGCCTTGCCAGGCAGCATTTGCTGCTGTTTCCCACATGGAGTTCATGCACTGGGCAGCACAGAGGCAGCAGTGG
>NW_017729002.1:25712211-25713207 GCF_001723915.1 Gavialis gangeticus
CATTTGCTGCTGTTTCCCACATGGAGTTCATGCACTGGGCAGCACAGAGGCAGTGGTGGCAGCTTCACCGCAGCCTACTGCAGTGTGAGCTCCTGGGTGGCAGCAGCAAACACTGCCCAGAGCAGCAAGCGGGAGGGTGGGGGGGAACAGAATTAGCCCCTTCTCTAGCACACATTTTGAAGCTAAGATACTCCTCTTTTCATTTAATAGTCATAAAGGACAATGAGAGAGGAACGTTCAGCATCATGGAAAACAAGGGTCCCAGCTAGAACTCAGGGATCACGTTTTTCAGGATAGTATCCACTTTACAGCTTTGCCTTGTGCTCTTCCTCCTTGACCCACATACCTCATCGTGACCACCCAGGGGCCAGCTTCAAAAGATGAGTCAGGCAAAGGTTTGTGAAGTAGCTGGCCAGTGGCATAGCACTAAGTGCTTTGCTGGAAAGCACAGAGTCCAGGCAACATGACCACGAGTAGAATAACAATCTGTAAATAAGTGTAATTTCTGGCACATAGACAGCCATGCAGACAAAGCTATGTAGCTGACTAAATGGTATACTTAAGTAGCCTGGAAAGAATGGAATTCCAAACTTAGTATTGCTCCATCGTAATGATGATACTAATAATAATGATAGTAAATTAATCAAATTTAGAGAACAGAGCGTACAGAAATCTGTAGATTTCCTACCGATTTAAATATTGCAAGCATTCCTATTAAAGGAGGTACACAGTAGCAGAATTCATAGGAATTTTTGTGACATTTTCACAGCAGAACTAATAGCTAGTACCATGCAAATCTCTTTTCTCTAAAAAAACTGCTGAAATTTAGTTTACCTCAGTTTCTAAAAGGACTATTTTGACAAGATCAAATTTTCATTTATCTTCTGTGTCAACTTTTCTGATCCACACTTTTCTTATAGCAGTTTTCATCTCTTCATTTCTCAGCGTATAAATCAGTGGGTTCAGCATAGGCGTGAAGACAGTGTAGAACACAGA
>NW_017729002.1:25713218-25718697 GCF_001723915.1 Gavialis gangeticus
GCTTTGGTGCCTGGGGCGGTCGCCTCATTTCCTCCCCCTCCCCCCACCTGCCCCACCCTTGCTATGGCACTGATGCCAAGCCCTGGTAGGTGTACCAGGGGTTTCCAACTCCTGTTCTAGTCCTAAGCCCATTTCTCCAGCATGCCCATTTCCATCCACAAACATGGTAACTCCTGGTAAAGAGGTTTCCTTTGCAACAGGAAGAAGAAGAGAACATGTAACCCGCAGGCCTACATGTGTTACACGTTCCTCTCTGTCCAAAAACCAGAGGCTCAGTCTGTTACAGACCCCAGCCACTGAACCTAGCTCTTTAGCTCAATCTATAGAGGCTAGTTAGTGTGTGTAGCACTGGAGGGTTATGTTCAATCCAAAGTGCCGACCATATGGATGGCTATCATACATGCAGTAGAAGTACTTACTCCATGCCTCCAACTGCACAGTTCTACCTGCTGCTTCTCCCACCCATTGATGACAATGCAGTTGGGCATCAGGCGCAGAGACATTATATTAATCCTTCTTGTTTAGTTTTTAAATTCCCTGGTCGTGAACTTGAACTGGAGTTGTGGATCTGTGTGGGCCCCTCCGTGGGGAAGGTGAGTGCAGAAAGGGTATGATTTACTAGGTCGGAGCAGAAAGGCATTTTCATTTGAACCATTTGTAAGCATGTAAACCTCTCCTTGCAATGACAGGAAACAGAACGCAATAGCCTTGCAGAATGAGCTTTGGAAAAGGCATCTGACCTGTCTACCGATGCCCAAGACACAGGAAATATTAAGAAAACAAAACAGCCAAATGGTGAACAGCAAATTAGATATCTTTAAGAACCTATAGATTTAGACACAAGTGAGCAACATAAAGAATATTATTATATATGTGAATGATCTTAAACTTTCTTCTTTAAATACAATCCACACAATGGCTGATGTAATGCTACTTTAACATAATAGCACTCGTAGTTAAAAAAGGCAGCACTAGCATGTTTCATCTCATAAATTTAGGGGTAATGTAGACAGGGATGCTCAAATGCCAGATGTGGCCCATGGCACCACGTCATCCTCTCAGGGCAGGGGTCCGAGCCACCTCACCCTCTCAATGAAGTCCCACCGCAGTGGCCGCTCCCTGGTTCCAACTCCACTGGACTGCAAAGAGGTGAATACACATGTGAGCAGCATTCACAGGACAGCCTATGAAATCCAGGACTGTCCTGACCGAACTGGGACGTATGGTCACCCTACTTATTGGACATCATTGGCTCAGGGAGGATAAATGTATTTGTAGATAACACAAGTATATTCTCTAAATAGTAGACCACACTGCATTAAGACCTCTGCAAAATTGCAGAGGTTGCCCCTATGGTTTTTCAAAGGGGCTAAGAAAAAGGGTATTCAATCCCCTACTCTCCTGCTGCTGGTTTTACAGCAGACTCTTCTAGACAGTTCCAAGCCATATTGGGGCCTTTGTCTCTTAGGCCAAAACCCATTAATTTGAATCAAAAACACACCCTTAGCAAAAGCAAGAAACATAGCTGGTATTTAGAGGGCTACTAGTCTGCAAATACCTATTTGCTGTCAGTGTTCACTATCATAAATGGATCTATTTGCAGAAAGTTGGATCCTATTAAAAAGGCAGTGACAAAAATCCCATTGACTTTCAGTAGGGCACGATCATGGGCATGCGTAAGTGCTTAATAATGTCTTTAACTTGAAGTTGCTGGCTTTCACCTTTGGGCACCCAAATAAGTGCTTTGACAAATTACCAGGCATAAGCCCCTGGTATTTGCAGAATCAGTACCTAATATATTAGGGATCTCAAATCTAGTCTCTAGCAATTTGACAACAGATAATATAGCTGACTACAAAATTTAATTTCCTTCATCTCAAATGCATGGTTTCATTATGGATTTATTGATGATATGTAATTAACAGCGTAAACCTTTTCGAACACAATACATTTCCTCACACTCACGCCAGGCTCTCCTTGCAAAACTACATTTTAATTGTATTTCAGTCTCTATGTATTTCAGTGATTGAAAAACGTGCCCATCTGACATTCTACCACATGTATTGAAAATACTGATAAATGTGCAGTGTTCAGCTTGGCTTTGCTAGTTTGTTATAAATATACTTGTATGCAATATGTCCAAATGCCAACACACAGCAAAAAAAGCAGTAGAAAGGCCCTAATCCTGTGCTCGTTCTGTTTTATGGGTTTGAAACTGTGCTAGTAAAGTCAGTGGAAATTTGTCCATTGACTTTAGTGGGAGTTTTGCAAGCCCAAGGAATGCAGAGCTGGACTTCTACTGATTCATGTCACTATTACAGGGAAAGGAAGATGCCAGAGAAGGTTTAAACCAGTGGTTCTTGACCTTTAAAGACTTGAGGCATCCCTCATGCCAGCTCTGAGCTTTCACGCATTTTTTGACTCCAGAAAAATAATAGAGCAATTTTTCTTTCGCAAAGAACTGAGAAATACCACAACAGGTTGGAATATTTTTAATGGTATGGGCCAGAATGTTTTTAATGCCATGGATTCCTGAAATCTCTGAATGTATCTCATAAATCACGTTTGCACCTAACAGCGCAAAACACCTTGAAAAGATCCCAAGGCACCAGAGGGAGCACACTGTAGTGTGCTAATCCCACGGCATCCTGGTTGAGAATCACTGGTTTAAACTTATGGTTTGTGTACCTGTACCAGCCATGGAACACCTTCCATTCTTGTTCATTTAGTTGTGTGTGACTGTATCTTTATTATGTATTGTTCACTTGGCTGTGTCACTGTACTCAGAATGCAAAATAAAAAGCAAACATCTCTGTGAGCAAAACTGGTTTGGTTTTAAATAAACTCTATTAAGTCTACCTATTCTACTGTCAGGGCCTAAATCAAAGGCAATAATATGCAAATACCATGCCATGACATTTTGGAAACATGCACTGCCCTTTTAAAGATATGCCTGTTGAATATATTGCTTGTAATTCTGAAGATATATGCCTTATATATAAGGCAGCCAATAACCAGCCTTTCATTCCTGATTACTTTTGAAACATATTTTTCAAGCACCGCTTTGGGATGGCAGATCTGAAAGCTCAGCATGCTCAGGTTCATTATAAGGCACAGCCATGTCAGAAATAACCCTTTAAAGCTTAGGTGGAATGTAACAGATTCTCTCTGTTAAATTTAGAAACAAGGAGTTTGCATCTTTTCACTTTCAATGCAATGCCTAAAATTAACGCATTTAAAAGGAAAATATTCTGCACTGCATAGGGAATATCCTAGTCCAGTGGTTCTCAATCTTTTTAGACTCAAGGCATCCATCAGAAAATGCCAGCTCTTTGCTTTCACTCATTTTTTTACTTTGATTTGAATCACTGTTCTGAATCAATTTGGCCGAATCTGATTCGGAGATTCAGCCACTGCTGAATCGGCCAAATCTTTGAATCGTCCCCTTCCCCCACCCACTCTCTCAGCCCCATCAATGGCTGTCCTGCCCAGCTCCAGCTCCCAGCTCTTTAAAAAAAAAAAGGCTGGCACTCACCGGCTGCTGTGATCCCCACTGCCCCATGCTGCCTGGGGGGCTCTGTCACGTGGCCCCATCTCCCACCTGGCCCCAGCTCCTGGGTCTTTAAAAAAAAAAAAACACTCACCAGCTGATCATCCCCTCCCCTTCCAATGCCCTGCGCTGGTGTCTTGATTCAATTTGGATTCAGAGATTCAGCCGCCGAATCGGGCCAAATCTCCAAATCTAATCAGCACCTGAAACTTCACACAGCCCTAGTAGGCAGCTATACAAAGGAAAGATGTATCCCAGAAATAATTAATAACTATGACTATCACATAACACATTCATGCTCTTCAAGAGATTGACTTTGCTACTCAGATTATCTAGTCTTTTTTCTTCCCCAGTAGCAGCAATTTGGTTGAACAGCACATAGTTAAAAGGCAAAATGGACACTAGATCCTTCATCAGACAGGTCAAGGAGCAGCACTGTAACTATTAACCTCTCTGCACTATTCAGTAGAAACAAAATGCACCATGACATGTTCTATCATGTTGTTAACAGGCAGGATTTGAGATGAGAGCACACGTTTCTCAGAAGACTCTTCCTAAGCCCCAGGCTGGTGAATCAACAGGGAGATATTACTTCTCCTCCATCCCGGAATGCCGCCTGTAACAGGGAGCTCCTGTTACTTTAAAGGAGAAGCCACAGCAGGGATGTCCGTAGGTGGGGGAAGACAGCGGATTCTGGGCTAGCTGCAGGGGGTAGGGAGCCAGGGACCTATAGGCTGTAGGCTAGGGCTAAGAAAGCCGAAGCTTATACATGAAGGTCAAGGGTGGCATAGTGATAACTGCAAGACATAGGTGTGGCTATGGGCAAGGCTAAAGGCCACTATTAAGAGCCCCAAGACTTAATTAGGGCCATGGCTGGTGACTACTGGCTTGGAATAGTGCCACCTGGGCACCCATAGGACTGTTGGGACTCAAGAGATCTGCAAAGAACCATGAAGTCATTGGTGCTGAATTTTTGTTTGCTGGTGGGTGCTTGCAGGCTTAAAAAAAAAGGTACTTTACTTTTAACTTGGCACATTCCTGCGCCAAGCCCCACACATGCCCAAAAGAAGCAGTGAATTCACTTCTACCTAGCTCTGCAGCATCTGTAAAGATCTGGTGCTTTAGAGGGTTTTTTTTGGTACTTTTATCTAATATTTGGTTGAATCAGCTGCAGAGCTTTGTTGAAGTCACATACCGCTTCTTCCAGGAAAACCTTTTTCTTTTTTTTTTCTTTTACATCTGCAAGTGGCTCGGTGGGTGCTGAGCACCTGCTACTTTTTTTTGGTGGGTGCTCGAGCCCTGGAGCACCCATAGAGTCGGTGCCTATGCATGCAGTTTTGAGTTAGGGGGCAGAGGACCCATAGACCCCAGGAGGTCCATTAGATCAGCAGATGCCGACGAGAGTGTTCCAGGACCCCGGGGCAGCCTCCCAATCAATATCCAAAGAACATCAAGATGTGGCCGGTGAAACAAACAGGAGAGATTATATAGAGGACTGGGAGCATAGGCTGAATAAGGGTGGCCCCTAGGGGTACCACCCCAGGCCCTGACCTGCCACACTGCCCACAGAGACTTTCAACAAATATGGTATTTGATTCCTCATTTGTGCAGCCGCAGCAAGATAGAGAACACCCACTTTCAATAACACAAGCTGGAGAAGCTGCATAGACAACTATAACTATTTTTTAATGTCATCGAATGGAAGAGTATTTGTAAATACACCTGAGAAAGAGTACAGTGATAGCCAAAAGCTTACTTATGTTCCTCCTGACTATACAGCTGATCCAATAAAACATATCACTTGCAAAAATCCTAGCCTTTCAAAAATAAAGTCATGTGATACTCTTGGAAAGGAAACTCATTGCACACCTCAATGGTTTTAAAAGTCAGGAAACTCAAAGTTATGGTTCCCACAGCAACACAGACGAA
>NW_017729002.1:25723697-25725878 GCF_001723915.1 Gavialis gangeticus
TTACTTATGTTCCTCCTGACTATACAGCTGATCCAATAAAACATATCACTTGCAAAAATCCTAGCCTTTCAAAAATAAAGTCATGTGATACTCTTGGAAAGGAAACTCATTGCACACCTCAATGGTTTTAAAAGTCAGGAAACTCAAAGTTATGGTTCCCACAGCAACACAGACGAATGGTGCCTCCTGAGTCTGGGGGGGGGGGCACCAGATCGCCGACCAGGGTGGGGGGTCCCTGCTGGGGCTGATTGCTGATGCGGGGGGCTGGGGGGCACAGCACCCCATTGCCAAGTCAGCAGCGAAACTGGAAGTGCGGTTTCGTGGCTGGCGCTTCCAGGGGGTACACGGCCGATCTCAGGGGGTGCGCATGCACCCACGTGCACCCCCTATGTGTCGCCAGTCTACAGCAACCATACCTCTATAACTTTACATCTGTATAAGAAGAGAGCCACTCAGTAGACTCAGATGGTGTGACAGAGTTATTGGAAGGCTAGAACAACTTCCTTAGGAAAAGAGACTAAAAAAGACTGGCAGCATTCAGTCTGGAAGGGGAAGTGAGCACAGGGAAGTGTGACAGAAAGAAATAGTGACCAGTACAGAAAAGCTAAACCAAATCCTCTTACTTATCTTCTCATAATTCAAAACCAGGAGGATTGCAAATGAAATGGAAAGGCAGCCCATTTCAAATGGATTCAACAAAAGCTATTTCTTCTGTATATATGTAACCTATGAAGCTCACAGGCACAACGTGCCAAAGGCCGGAAAATTAGTAGGACTCAAAAGAGGATTAGCTATTTCAATGGAATGGCAAACATATTCACACTTACATTGAATAAAATATTTTAAAGATAGGACAATAAGCTCTCATTCTTCAGGGCTTCAAAGGATGCAGGGCTGACCATTAACTATAAGGTGATGTGGATTGGTTCACAGGGCACTGGCTAGACTTCAGCTCTGCCACTGTTTTGCTGAGTAATCACAGGCAATTTCTCTCTTTTCTAAGTTTCAGGGATACAGGTTTTAGCCATGTTGGTCTAAGAATACAAGTAGTCAGTATGCTAGAGGCAATATCTTTATTAGACCAACTAGACAGGTGCAAAAAAGAGTACTCTCTTTATTTGCAAGCTTTCAGGCACACACACCCCTCCTCAGGCATAGGAGAATGCAAAGATGGTAAACTCTCTTCCAGGTAGAAAAGACAATTCATATTTCACTGAAGAGCAGTGTAAGATCTCCTGACCCGAAAAGTTCATTTTTCATTTTATGCAAATTAGGCTTGGATAAAAGTTGGAACCGTCTATTTACCTCAAGGGTGTCTGATGGCAAGCAGGATGTTGAATTCTTTCTCGCTACCATGTTTAATAGTTCACAGGAGGATTGGTGATGGAAGATATCGTAATTAGTCGTTTTGAAATGAAAACTTCATAATTTTACAAAAATAAAGCACATTTTAACACCCTGAGCCCTGGAAGCTGACACCCTTGCTCCAGCCTTTTGTTTGGAGCCAAATTTGCATACCTGAAAAACAACCTCAACACAAGAGAAATGCCTTGTCTAGGAGAACTTCCCATCACCAATCCTCCTGTGAAACGTTAAACATTGTAAGAAGAACGAAGCATAATTCAACATCCTGCTTGACATCCTGTTTTGTTACTGGTGGCTTTCATCCACCTGGTTTCATTACCAAATCTTGAGAAACAGACCACTGAGAAAATAACGAACACTCAGCAAATAAAATAGAACCCTCTGACATGAAAAAAACGGCAGTACGTCTGTGAACACCAGAGCTGGAGCACCACGGGTAGATGATGGACGAACAAGAGAAGCAACTAATAACCAGAACAGAAGAAAGGTAGTGATCATATGGCACATCTCCAACACAAGATACTTAGTTCAAAAAGCTCAGCATGGGCTAGACCAGTGGTCACCAACCAGTCGATCTTGATCAACTGGTCAATCGTGGAGCCTCCAACAATCGATCTCAGTCTGTCAGAGGCTCCCCGATCGGGAGCAGCAGGACACACATGGCTGGGCTGAGCCATGCCCCATGTCACCTGGGCTGGGCTGGGCGAGTGGGGTGAGAGCTGGACGGCTTGTCCGGGAGGGGGTGGGGAGGGACGGGGCAGATCCTGGGGTGCCAAAAAGTAATCTTCACCATAAAAACGTTGGAGACCACTGGGC
>NW_017729002.1:25730878-25733257 GCF_001723915.1 Gavialis gangeticus
CTGGGCTGAGCCATGCCCCATGTCACCTGGGCTGGGCTGGGCGAGTGGGGTGAGAGCTGGACGGCTTGTCCGGGAGGGGGTGGGGAGGGACGGGGCAGATCCTGGGGTGCCAAAAAGTAATCTTCACCATAAAAACGTTGGAGACCACTGGGCTAGAGAGAAGCTGATGCACAGTAGCTGATGGTGAATAATATAAAGAGGAAGACTGGGAATGGGAATGTTCATATTTAATGTTAGAGAACAGGATCAGACTGTTACAAGCTACATAAAAGTGTTTAAATGTTTCAGACAAGATATAGGGCAGCTAAGCAATATATATCCATATACTACTGGTTGCCCATGGGACAAGAAAACATTCCTCAGAAGCAGAGATCTCTTCCCCTGGTTTTTTTCTCACACCACAGTCCCCGCTACTTTATTGGTACCCTTTTCTAACTAGTTTATAAGCTCTTCAGGGCAGAGGCATTTTTTTAATGCTTGCAAAACACGGCATGCACCTGACCTATAGCAACAAGGAAGGAGCAAAAATAGACATAGCATCGTTCCCTACATGAAATTCTTACCCCAGTCAGTCATCTTTACTTGGTTTTTGTTTTTCCTTTATGTGATTCTCAAGTGCATCACAGAGATGCTCTTCAGCACATACTCACTGAAACCAAATCAGAACTAACATGCTTTTCTGACAAAAACTTTTCAAGGTATTTTTAAAGCATGTCAATCGCAAAAATTTTTAGGCTAAGATTTTGCAAAGATGCTTCATTTTAATGCTGCCTTGTGCACCTGGCAATGCAGAAAATTTACTGGACTGGATTAGTGATACTGGAAACTGGGTATACGAAGCTAAGCCAGTTTTGAAAATCTCAGCCTGAGTGGCTAGAGTTCAGCAATTAGCTGGAAGCCAGGAACTCTTCAATTATTGCCAAACAGGCAAGTCACAACTACTCTGTTCAAGTTGCCCCCATTTTACAGAGGAGAGATACTAGTTTGTGTTTTCCATCCCCTGAGTAAAAGCTTAGCTGATATTTGCACACCATGCTGAAACTGGAAAATGCTACCATCAACACTGAAGAACACACAGCTAACTGCTATGGTGTTTAGCCCCATTTTTTTCTCTCTAAGTGCTGAAGACATTAATATTGCCATTGACCCTTCAAGGGAAAAAAGCAGAACCAAGGAACATACATTAGACACTTCCCAACGTTTCAAAACCTCTTCCCAGGATGGATCTGAGAAGGCCCGGTGAATTTTAAACAATGAATTGAATGTGAATTTTTAAATTCTGAGGGTCTCAAAAAATTAGAGGTTTAGCTAAACAAGAAGGCACCATCATCCCCACCCCCACCCCACAAACAACTACCCATCCCAACAAAGTGTCCGCACTTACCAGCAATTGTCCTAAGGGAGATCCACTGGCAAGCACCTAGCAGCAAGGCCAGATTTTTCTGATGTCTTCAGGTAGATTTTCCCACCCTGTCTCTGGTGCAGTGAAGCAGACTGTGGCATGCTTCCACACTCCATCAAGGGATGTCCAGTGTCTTTCCCATGCATTACCCCTGAAAGCCAAGTTCCAGGGAAGCTTCAGCCAGGTAGCTCCTGGCCCAGAGCATGAGGGTCCTGCTTCTATTCCCAGCTGCATCCCACTTTCTTGGATGCCTGCAAGTGACCTGTCATGGTACTGAGCAGGCCAAGTGCATGGAAGGGAGCTGGGGCAAGAGCCACCTGGCTGCAACTTCCACGCTGCCTAGCTGGGCATCTGCTGCCTGCCACATGTCCCCATGGCTTCCCCACATTACTTGCAGCTGGAGATTCATAGGTTTTAATCCATCCTTTAAGGTCTCTGCTGTGTACTCCCCAACCCAGGAAACCAATTTCTCTCCAGTAATTTCTAGCTTTCTCAGAAGGAAAGAAAAAGCACTGTAGCCTAGGGAGATAGTCCATTATATTTTGTGCTGCTTTAATGCTGACTAGGACCATCTCTCAGTCCCTTCTCCCTAACAAGACACAAGGTCCCCACTAGTGCACGATGATGGGAGGCCAGTAAGGTGGCAACCATCATCCTCTAATGGTTAATCTAAACATTGCACAAATTCTGGGACATTAGCTATTCTGTCAGCAGCTTGCAGGGACACCACTAGCTAGACTGGACAGCTGGCAACTGTGGCATGAGACAGATACTCACCGTTATGGGATTCAGAGATCAAAGGGGAAAACGGACCTTTGTGTAGCTCACTTTCCTGCCACTCAAGCAACCAGCAATTCTAGGCTAGGAAAAAGGATTGAGAACAGGAGATCCATCACGTCTGAAGAGGCTCAGGAGAGGAATACCATGTAGCAGAATCATGAGTCCACAGCAGTAGGACAGGTCAGCTGAACTGGACT
>NW_017729002.1:25738257-25742783 GCF_001723915.1 Gavialis gangeticus
GGAGATTGTCATGTCCTCTGCCACTTCTTTTTCTTTTCCTTTTTTTCTACTTGTGTCTCCTTCTTAATTTGAGAGAATGTACATCTTAAACTACGTGGCATCTCCCCAGTCACTGGTATTTAAACTTCTGACACTCCCATGCCTGCCTCCAGTGTGTACTCTAAATACTTATAGTGCCTCAGAGAAACCCATGTTCCTGCAAAATCCTCCTTATACTGGTCATGTGTCCTGAGCTGAGAAGGGGTGCAAAACTTGAGTTCAGCTCTTCCTCATGAATAGGTTCATGGAATCCACCTCCAATAGGAATCAGTCAGGAATTACCCTTTTTTTAAAATGAATGAATAACTAAGTAAATAAAAGGCTTTTCTTCCACCATTGAGCAAAAATGTTCCCAAGACCCCCTACTGTTCATGAAGATAGACAAAAATGATGAGTCATATCAAACTTCAGACATTTCAGCACAGCACGATGGAAAGCTGCCTGAACAGCCCCGGGATGGCAGGGCCCAGCACTGGGTGCTCTGCTTTGCCCTGCTATAGCCGGCAGAGGGAGCACGCACTTGCTAGCAAACAACTCCAGGAGCAGAGACTGCACAAATCCACAAACAAGTCTCATTAATTTTAAGACCCAATAAAAAACACTGGGACTATGAGGAAGGACTATGTGCATGTGCCAGATGGAAAAAGACTTAGATAGTCAAGAAGGCAATTCTGTATCTGCATAGAGTATGTTAGAGGAAATGGAGAAGAAAATAAATGAATTACATTAGGAAAAACCTTGACTATTTAATATGTTTCTGGTGCTGTTACTAAGCAGTCCTCACACCCTTCTTCTGACTGGAATATTAAGTGTGGCTCTACTCTGAAAAGCAACTATGTAAATAGCAGGCTGGGATTTTGTGTTTACTATCTCCCAGTGCTGACTGCCAAACGTGCTCAGTTTACAAGTAGACAGATTTTGTTCAAGCCTGTAAACTAAACCTGAAAATTAATGTTAGCCTAGACCCTAGGCTCTGTATTTCCAATGCATCCCCACCAGGGGAAGTATTCTGCACATCCCACTCTAGCCTCAGCAACATGAATTGTGCCAGGGCCTTCTACTGATTCCAACAAGTATAAAGAATTGGGACTTACCGATACACAAGAAAGAACAATCTCCCACAGCCGTGTTGGCTCTACAGGCCAAATAGGAACTGAAAATGCAAATACTCTTAAATGAGCAATTTTTATATATTTATGTAGACCAGGGGTGGGCAATTATTTGGATCTGTGGGCCACATAAGGAGCTTTGGTGAGCTGTTGCAGGCCGGGTCAGTGCCACACAACAGCTCACAAAACTCCCTAAGGAGCTCTGTTCCACATTCATCTGGGTGGCTGGGATGGGACCACAGATAGGTGGGTGGGGAGCAGCAACCAGGAGTGGAACAGGTGGGCAGAGCTGGGGCTGGGATCATGGGGCAGCGACAGCACAGGGCCAAGGCAAGGGCAGTGCTATGATCTGCCACCCGCACACCCCTGGGACGGGCACCAGTTCTGTGGGCAGGGGAGTGTGGGGAGCAGATCATGGCTCTGCTCCAGGCCCCAGGCCTGTGCTGTCACCACCCAGCGAGCCTGGGGGGGGTCCCATGGAGACCAGCGGGGACATGCGCAGGTAGGGTGCACAGCCAGGTGGATGGGCTGGGGCTGTGGGTGGGCACAGAGCTGCATCCAGGACTGGGATCTCAGGACGGTGAGAGTGCAGGGCTGGGGCCTGGGACAGAGCCATGATTCACTGCCCGCACACCCCTGCCCATGGAACCCACACCCATTGCAGGGCCGTGCGGGCAGTGGATCATAGCTCTGCCCCAGCCCCGAATTGTCACCACCCCAGGACCCTGTTGCATGATCCCAGTCTTGCTCACCCATCTTGCTCCCTAATACCACTACCTGCCCACCCATTGCCCCATCCCATCTGCCCGCCCACACACCCTGCCCATGCAGGTCCAGTTCCTGGTGGTGGGTATGAGGCAGGCAGACCGGGATGCCCAGGCAGTGGGGCTAGGTCTGACAGCAGTAGCTGCCAGAACGAGCCACCAACAGGGCTGCTGGGAAGCAAGACCAGCCACGGCACCGCCCCAGATTCGCTGCATGCCAGGGGGGCAGCGGGACTGGCCATACACGCCACAGCCCAGACTTCCCCTATACCTGTACTGGGCAGGGCCGAGAGACCTGCCGCAAGCCAGACAAAATCCCTCCGGAGGCTGAATCCAGTCGTATTTTGCCCACCCCTGATTTAGACACATGTAGGGAGCAGATCTATCAAGTTTGAGGGGCTATTTTTACAGATATTTTTCAAACTAGTCCTAGGAATGTATGATGGCCATGTGTGACTGCTCACATCATAAAACAGCTACTCTTGTGTAATCAGGGGGGCAAAACAAAGTGTGTCAGCTGCCAGGCAAACCCAATTAGCTGGTGGTGTTTTTCCCATGACCATAAAGAGTAAAACAAATACTGTAGCTGAGTACATTTGTTCTGGCATTAAACTTTTGTGGGTATTTTAGGGAGAAGGGAGAAATAGGCCTGTGGCCTCTATTAAGATACCAGTTGTCACAAACCTACTCAAGAAAGCCGTGAATACATACAGAACAGAGCAAAATATGGGTGTAAAGTAGGGGTGGGCAAAATATGGCCTGTGGGCCAGATATGGCTCACTAACTGATTGGATCTGGCCTGCAGGTGACTGGCCGCCAATTGATCGTATCCAGCATACTGCTGCCCTTGTAGCACTCCATACAGGGCCAAGCCCCACACACTCCTGTCCAGAGCAGCCTATGCTGCACTACCACCCACACCCACCCAGCACCGCTCCAGGCCCAGCCAGCACACTTTCCAGGTGGGGCAGCTCCTGCAGCCACCCAGGTACTACTCTGCTCCCCCTGCCTCTAGCAGCTCCTCCTCCTCCTGCCATGACCTCGAGCTGCAAGTAATGTGGGGAAGCCATAGGGACATGTGCCAGGCAGCAGATGCCCAGCTAGGCAGCGTGGAAGTTGCAGCCAGCTGGCTCTTTCCCCAGCTCCCTTCCATGCACTTGGCCTGCTCAGTGCCAGGCATCTACGTAAGTGAGATGCAGCTGGGAATAGGAGCAGGACCCTCACGCTCTGGGCCAGGAACTACCTGGCTGAAGCTTCCCTGGTGCTTGGCTGGGTATCTGTTGCCTGGCCCATGTCCCCATTACCTACTGCCCAGAGGGGTGCAGGAAGAGGAGCCAAGCAGTACATAGGTGGCTAGAGCAGCAGCCCTGCTGGGAAACTGCATGCTGGCCAGGACTGGGGCAGTGCTGTCTGGCAAGTACCAATGGGAATATGGCACAGGCTGCCCCAGGCAGGAGTGGATGGGACTTGGCCCCCTGTGGAGTGATGTGAGGGCAGATGTGAGTTTTAAGGGGAGGGGGCAGACTGCACCTGCACTATCTTGGAGAGCTCTACAGCACATCCCCCCTCTCTTCCTCCACCCCTTGCTTACTTCTAGGACAGTGTGCAGGCAGCCCCCTACATACACAGCCCACCTTCATACTCTGTTCTAATATAATGGAAAATACCCATTTCCAGGGAACAGTTCAATCCTTTTCTGAATCCTAGGAAACTGCTTGCTTTAATATCTTGCAGCAATGAACTCCACAAGTTACTTGTTAACTGAGTAAAAAAAAAATGGAAGTATTTCCTTTTATTCTGAAAGCCTGCTGTCATTGCTCTTGCACTGCAAGACCATAAAACAGTGTACATGACTAACCCCTTGAGTCCCACTGGTTATTTTGTACTCCCTACCTAAATAGTCCTAAATTCCTGCTTTTAACATTTTGAGGTTATGAATCAACAACTGGAGTCATGTACTTGTTACCTTATAGAGGTGCAGAACTTAGAAGAGAATGGAAGACATTTAACCATCTGTGGTACCAGACAATGATAGAGCTAAGCTAACTGAAGCAAAAATAGATGCATGCATAAGGACTCCCCAGTGGAAATTTTTAATACAGGCTTTGCATTAGATACAATATCTATATCCCCTTACCACTGCAATGTTTTGCAGCCTAGTTATATTTTATTCTCTTCATATCCTTTTTAATGATCCTGTTTTGTACCACTTCAGGGTTAAGGTTGCTGGCCTAGGGAAAATACAAACTTTAGCAACCATGTAATGGTAGAATGGGTCTTGGATAAGAAATAATTATTTCTTATCAATAGTCCTCTAGCTTTACTAATACGACTGCAAAGTATTTCCATAGTAACAGCACGATCAAGTGTTTGGCACAGCTTCTCTAGAGTATAATGAGTTTTGTCTAAGTCTATTAGGAAAGTACCAGATAAAAGGATTTTTCAACTCAAATACTAGGATGTCAGTTTTACTACAGTATTAGAGAGTTTATAAAGCATCTCAACTAGCAGCATTAAGAGTGTTCCTTACCAAGCAAGTATTTTACTCTTCCTGTGAAATTTGTTTTAGGGCTTGTTCAAGATTATTTAAAGGACAGTTAGTTGAATAAATGTA
>NW_017729002.1:25743029-25747682 GCF_001723915.1 Gavialis gangeticus
AATAGCCAACTGAATTTTTGGTATTTTGGGGGGAGGGGTTGTTGGGTTTGGTTTTTGGTCTCTATGATAAAGGTAATATGTTCAGCATGAGCAAGGTTATTCTCTGCCTGCCCCCCCATGTAGAATGACATAAGAAATATCAAAGTGTTTTGCTTTTAATATTTATTCATGATATTAAATAGGAATTAAATTGGTGAAGGTAGGAGACAGCTGAAAGTTTCATTTTAGAAGAAAGTTAGAATCATTGGTCATTTGTTTTGCTGAAGTCTTTAGCTGCTCCATTTGGACCATGAACCTCATTACATTTTCAGACTTTCAAGTTTTGATCCTCTCTCATGATTACCTAAACCCTCATTGCTAGCATATACTAGAAAGATAAAGATACAAATGGATCTTGAGTAATTGACTTCCTGCCTTGCACACAACTCTCAAGAACTGAGAAGGTTGGCATACAGACCTGGCCAATTCTTGCCAACAGTTCTTGACACAGTTGTTTGAGATCAGCTCTAGACTATATGTAGTAGATAACAATAGGCTAAACAGAAATGTGTTGAAGTGATCACTGATTATGGATTTCATCCCTTCAGATACTTGGCATCATGGGTAGTGCCAGTCTAGTACCATTATTTATATGGTTGTGTGAATCTTTGGTCCCCAATTTAATTTGGCAGAGATTCAGCCCAGTTCAGTGGCTGGCTCTCCAAAACTGAAACAGAGAACCCTCCAAATCAGTCTGGAGAGATCTGGCAATTCCAACAGACAACTTTAAGTGTTTTTTTCCCCCTACATATTTCTACATAGCAGGTGGCTTGTGAATGCTGCAGTACTGAGGCATACTGAGTTCCCCACAGGAGTGCAGGGGGCTCCCCCATATGCCCAGCAGCAGACCAAGAAGTAGACTGGAAGTACTTCTGGGGAGTATGGGGCCAGGGGGCCTCCCTACACCCTTCTTCCTGGCAATTGGTGCCTTCCAAGTCTGGTGGGACACACAGGTCCCCCCTGCAGCCAATTGCCAAAACAGAAGAAGGAGTGCAGCCCCCACTGTGCTCCTTGGGGAGGACCTAGGAGTGGACTGGCAGTGCTTCTGGTCCACTGCCAAGCATGAGGAGGGCCTGGCCCCTGTGGGATGCTCCATCTGTTCCAGCATTACAGTGTTCAGAAGCCACACTGGCACCTTGAGGTATGTAGAACCCCCCACACCCACCCCCACATACTAGCCACCATTTAAAAGCTGTGTCTGTGTGCAAAGCACTGATTTTCAGTATCAGCAGCGTCTCTAGGAACAATGATCTGAATCAACCCCATTTGGATCAAGTAGGATCCATTTTGCACACCCCTATTATTTGATTAGTCCTAGTACATAACTGTGGGAATATGTTCTGTATACATACATGGTTCTGCATGGAGAACCATACTGTATACTAGAAAGTAAAACCTGCAGGTAGTGTTATTAGTGAGACATGCAATGAGTAGGAGTTCCTTAGGGGATGGATGCATGCATCCTTTCCTCCCATGCCCCCTCCCAAAAGAAAGAAGATTCTCACTTTTCCTGCCTCCAAGTTCCATTGGTTCTAGAAAGATAGGGGTAATGTAACTTTAGTTACAGAGTTTCACAGCAAGCACAGCAGAGTACTACTTAAAAATCCCTGTAAGCAGGAGTCTTGTAAGAGAGGTGTACAAAATGAGAGCCTATTCAAAATTAGAACTCAAGTTGCTTTCTTTAGCCTACTGGCTATTACAAGAGTTCAGGTAATGTGGAGCCAAGAGGCTCCAGAAGACCCCATCCTTAAAAAGGGGAAGGGGGGAAGGTTCTGAAGACACTCCAGCCAGATCCTTGTGTACCAGTGGCATTATGGAAGTAGTAGCAGTACCATTTTCCACCATCACAACTATTACCCTTGAGCTTCCATACTTCCCCTTCTGTAAGTGGCTTGGTATAGAGCAGTAGTACCCATGCTGGGTGTACCCCTTGGGAGGTACCCAGCCTGCATCTAGGGGGGCATACCTCAGATCAGGGGAGGGCAGGCAGCATAGTAGCAGATTTAAAAAGGCATGGAGCAGAAAGTGGTACTAGAGTTAGGGAAAGGGATTGGAGTGGCACTTGAGTGGGTGGGTCTTCATTTGTAAGACACCTGCCAGAAGAGTTGCCCTCAGCTGGTAGAGAGCAGTAGCACATGGCAATCACGCTGAGAACCTTAACATGGCCCTTTTCACCAAGTTTCTGGCCCATGAGGCTGCCTGGAAGTCTGGCATTAGAGTAGCAGCATTTAACATTTGATTTCTCAGATGTTAGTAGCCTTGTGGGCCAGGTTATTTGGCTCCATGGGGCTGGAGGCAAGTAGCTCCTGCTCTCACAACCCAGGGCCCTCTATTGCTTCCCCTCCCCTGCAGAGTTTGCCCAGGACTCCAGCCCTGCTCATTACCTCTTTAGGGCACACAGTGTAGGTAGGACCAAGCCACTGTCTGCCAGACTTGCTGCCTGCTAAAGCAGTCACTACAAGGTTGTGGTAACCCTCACTGCAGGCTTGTTTGGCTACTATAGCAGGCGCTCTACCAAAAAAAAAGCAGCTTCCAGGAAGCAGCATAACCCAATTGACTGCAGGAGGCAGAGCTGTCCTTGTACAAGACATGCTTTATAGCACCCCTTCCCTCCAAGGGGAGGGAACAGAGATGAAAAATAGAAAGCCTAGCTAGCTTTTGTTTGCTTTAAGAAACAAGCAATTTAAGCCTTCTCCCCCTCCCCCACAAAAAGAGAGAGTGGAGTTTACCACAAGAGGCATCTTTAAACTAAATTTATTTTGTTATAAAAATAAACTAACATACAGCATTTACCACTACAGCTCTTTTCTTTAGAGATTTAAAGAGAATCACCAGCAACATAGCCATTGCACAAAGGATCACTGCAGCCATCACTGTAATGGTGGTCCAGGTTCCTTTGCTCACCCTTGTTCTCTCTGTGGGGGAGGCCACATAGATTATTATTAATGACACTCCCTGCCCCCCCCCTGCAGGGGGGCTCTAACAAAGCCTCAGCTACTTAGAAAATAAGGATGGCCAGTACCTTGGGTTGCAGACCATTCTCTTGGCACCAGAAGAACAGGACCAGGTAAGCTCACTACAGCAGAGTTCTCCCCTTGCAAGCCAGCATCTAGAAAAACCACATGACTCTTGAGCAGGGGTATTTCTATATGCATCCATTTGGCTAGTTTGTTAGATTAAGGCGCTATTGCTGTGACATTGACTGGGAAGCAGATTGGATATTACCTCGTTTGCTTCTAGACAGAGGACATCTTTTTGTACACAGAGGAAAGTCTGGTTCAAGCCTATTACAGAGCAGAGCACTACAGTGGAAGTATACCTAGAGAGAGAAAAAGAGGACACAAGGCCATTTAAGATTACAGACTGTGCCAGCTTTTAGATAGGTGCAAGGAGGAATGCTGCTTACTAGGCTGATGAGAGCCGTGTCTCCAGACACAAAGGTAAAAGTCTTCACTTCAAATCTTTGGCGATAGTTAGGGTAGCTGACTGCGAGACCCACTGGATGGAATACAGTCCTGTAGCTGTCCAATTCATAGTCACACCTAAACAGGTTAGGAGGAAGTAAGTTGTATGGGCTTCTAAATCCATACCCAAGTAATGTAAGATTTGACATCAGTAGGCTTGCTGTCTTGACAGGCTCGCTCCCAGCATGTTCGTCCTTCAGGTCATTGGTGAGGGTGGCCTACAGACCCTGCCACCACCTCACTGGCAAAACTGATCCTGTCACTTGGCAGCTTCATTTAAAGAGCCATACCTCCTAGATATGAGGACTCCTAACACTAACTCCAAAGATCAGATACTAAAAGTTAGCTTGCCATATGGGAGTGGGAAGTCATTCAGCATCACAGATCAACAGGATCAGCATTCCAAGTGAATCCCCCAGCAACCCTTTACTGCCAAGGGTAATCCAGAGGTGTTCATAAAACCAAGTCACTCTTTTCATGTCCTCCCAGCAGTCCTTTTGGCAGCTTTTCAGGAAGTATTTGTAGGCAGCACCAAAAGCATTAAGTCACACTTACCCATCCACAACAATATTCCATCGGGGCAGAGAGCTTGGATCTTCTGATGCTGTTGCCCAGCAGTCATCCAGTACCACATGGAGATTGGGATCGTTGCGGTTTAGGACTTGTAGTTCAAGGAAGATAGGTTGCCGCAGATACTTTACTATGGGGTACTGGTCATCACTATAAGGCTGCATGTAGGAATTGTCTGGAAGAACCACATACTATTAAGTGTAATAGCCCCAAGTAGGGCCTGTTTCTACAATTGCTTCAGTCTAGAGCTAGGACAGGCTAGCTGTGGTCAGCGAGACTGGCACTTTAGAAGCAGGTGTTTGTGACCTCCTTGCACAGATTAGCAGTTTACCACCCAAGGAGATGGAGGGGGTTTACAATTGTGAAGTGGACCATAATCTAGTTTCAGATTAGCTTTTTCAAGGCTGTGCGACACTTCAGAGTAGTAGTATGCAAGCCACAGAGACACTTGTGTACCTGAAGCCAGCTCAAGAAAATGGACCAGAGGGCTCAAGTTCAAGCAGCCATATTTTTCATATATTAATGATGTTTTTGCTCCAGCCACAAAAGAGCCAAAAAACCAACCCCCCCCCCCCCCCAC
>NW_017729002.1:25748017-25749560 GCF_001723915.1 Gavialis gangeticus
CCCCCCCCCAACACAATCCTCACCTGGGTAGGTCAACAGCAGCAAGGAGAGGGGACCTTGATTTATTGAGGAAACTGGAGGGGGGAGACTGTTCAGCCTCAAACTTAGAGAGGCATCGTCATTACTGTAGGAACATGCTACAGTTAGCCTGCAAAAAAAGGGGAAAAAAAGCCCCAAGAGAAAGTGTTTGACATCTGAGCAAGGAGTAAGCAGCTAGAGCATTGCAGCAGTGCCAGTAGCAAGCTTGGCTTGTTACTGGGTTTCCAGGGAAGGAGGAAGAGGAGTCTAGACATACCTGAATTCACTGTCTCTAGAAATTATATGCAGGGCTAGATCTGCCCATAGTGAACTTACTTCATTCTCATAAATTATTCTCCCACCTTCAAACTGGGAGGGGGAGAAAGAAGAGAAGAGAAAGATCAGAGAGTTAGCAACCATTGTACCATCAGAACACAGAAGGTCCATCCTAAAAATGGACACTTACCATCTGCCGTGTCCCACACTTGTTCAAGGGTACATGAAACCGCACCATATCATTAGATGGAGACTTGAAGACTGGTTTGCATGTAGGATCTCTTAGCCTGAGAGTGTCCAAGTCCAGAGGGGGGTTTGTTCTGTCTGCAAGAACCTCAAAGTTCATGTGTCCATCCTGGGTACAGACAGCAGCTGAAAACAGAAGTTCCCAGGAGACTACACTGATTCCCCATCAGGTCATTATGATGAAGCCTCATGCTTAGTATAAACTGAGGCAATACATTAGTTCCAGCCAACAAATTTAAAAAGTGGGCAGCTCTTGTAGGGACAGATGCACAGTAGTGAGCTGGTTCTTAGAGTTTGCAAGCAGCTCCCTGGGTTCTGGGATGCTCAGGGCCAATTTGTCGTCTTCATCTCTAGGGTTGAGGAACTCATTTCTTCCATGAGGACAACTAGTGATTATTCATCCCCTGCACCCAAGGGGTAGGCAAAAAGCACAGCTGCCACAGTGCCAGATGTGACATGCCACCATCTGGACACCAGAAGGATTTAAAGAAAGAGGAGGTACAAATGAATCTTTGTACCAAGTCTGTTCATTACAGCCTTTGCACATGGGATTCAATAGCTGAATGCTATTTTGATTAGAAGAAATGTTCTTCTTACTAGGAGTAGATAAGAGGAAGTGAGAGGGAGTCAGCTTTTTTTTTTTTTTAAAATGGGGATTTCGTATTAGAAGCCTGGAGTTTTTGGCAAGCAGCCCTTCATTTGCAGATATCACTGACTTCTGTCTAGTGCCCTTACCTACTGGGGCAGGCTGGTCGCAGGGACATGCTGGATACGTCACCATTGATACCATCTCTCCATGGAAGTTGAAAGTTAGTTTCATAGAAGACATGTAGAACTGAAGTCCCAAGCAGTTCTCACCATATGGCTGGAAGAACAGATATTTGCTAGCACAATAATTTGTACCTCTATGCCATCCCTTGAAGAGAGATCCATCTTAAGCATCCCTGCAGTTAGTCACCTCTCAAAGTAATGGTAGCATCTTGCATCAGGATCAAGTAAGGGG
>NW_017729002.1:25754560-25766658 GCF_001723915.1 Gavialis gangeticus
GGGGGGGGGGGGGCGGAAATAACCACACACACCTCCCAGAACTAGGAGGTATGTGTTCCCTGGCAACTCCATCACTGCAGTTTCAAGTTTTAGTTCACATTATGAGATTTTTAGAGACCTATCCTGAAGCACTTCAGTTAACTTAACCCCTGCAGCATCAGGGCATATGTGAACATGGTCCTCTGTCTTGCAGTTCAATAATAGAGAATCGCAAACCCAGTATAGTACATCAAATATTTCTCATCCCAGCTATTAAAGCTAGCATCTTCAAGAGCAGAAGCAGTAGCCTGAACAGAGCTTATCTGCTAGTAAAATGGCTGTGAAGTAGCAGAGCTCTAAACAAAGCTTGCCTGAATTATAGGCAGTGGCAACAGGGGATAGGCAATGTGATGCTAGCCATAGATTGTGACTTCTGTAGGAGGCCCAGTCGTCTTCTAGATGCCTCAGCATGGAAGGCTAGAATAAAAGGATGTCACAGTACTTCAGTGGAAGGCCAATACATTTAAGATATCTACCTGTACCAAGACCACAGTTAGAGTGCCCTGGATGTTCATATGAAGGGAGTTTCTCCACTGCCACCATTAGCAAAACACTAGCCAGAGGTACAAGTGGATTAAGTTCCAGGCCTGTCTCAAACCTTAGGTCAAACCCTTCAGGCTCTGCATTTCAGAAGGTTGGCAAGGCCAGAATTGTCTGGTGCTTGTTCTGTGGGTCAGGCACTTCCTGGTTTGTACTGAACTTACTTTAGATTTCAGGATTCTTTTGTTGATGTGTAGCTTTATTCCCTTTTTGGTGTCTAGAGCAATTCTATTTGCTTGAAGTCGGTCCCTTGGAACATTTTGGTCCTCTACACCAACAGCAGTGAGTGTCCCTGGGAAAGCTGGGATGGTAATTGTCATGTGTGTTGAGTTACAAGTGACAGGACCTTAAAAAAAAAAAAAGAAAAAACAAAACCACACAAGGAAAGTTGTGTTATATGCCCAAGTTCTTATGATCCTTGGACAGCAAGTTCCCATTTCAGAGGACAGGTCCAGTTTCCTCCATTTTGTAGCCTGGTTTTACCTGGGGCACAGATCATTCTTGATTCCACAGTCAGTCGCCGTTGCGGAGGGCCATATGCAAGCTTGACAGCCACAGTGTAGACTACCTGGTCATCTTGCTGCATAGGACAGATCACTATTAGCAGACTGTTAAACTAAATAGCCCAAGCATCTAGCACAAGCTTGTGCACATGTAGTCAGTTCCATTAAAGACTGCCATGGCCTATATTGTCCCGGGAGGGGAGTGACCAAGTAGCTTAGAAACTAGTTAATTTTTTGTTGCTTTTGGGAAGATGCAGCCACTAGACTATTAATATGCTGCCAGTCTGCTCCTACTGCTATTTGGACAAGTTCTCTATTAGAGAGAAGACATTTCAGTTGATGCTTACACCACTTAGAGCAAAAAAGTTAAAAATTTCTTCAAGCATGTTCAGGTAAAGCCCCTTAGCCTTAGGACTATCCCTAGCTATTGGATTCATAGGTCTTCCCCATTTACACAGACTACAGGTGAACTGCATTTGGCAGCTTGCTCCTATTACAAGATCATGGCACTACGACAGTCGCTATTCGGGTCTCTGCTCTGTCCAGATCTATATCTGGACCCCATCATTTAGTGTATGGGGCATATTGGTCTCTAGACCTCATTCTTCCCCTGAATTATGTCCTTTCTGTGCATTTACCTTGTAGGAGAGAACACCTGTTGCACCAAATGACACCTGGAAGATTAGGTCATGACCATCTGTGATGAAGGTATACCCTTGCTGCATGGCTTGCCCCAGGCTTAGCCTGTGTGTCCTTGTTCCCTCATCTATGGATAGAGTCCAGGCCACTGGAGATTCTGCAGTCTGCAAGTTTGACAGTCCCAATTAGAAATACAAGGTTGTTTTGTTTTTAAAGGGAGAGAGGGGGCAGGGAAAGATATTGGAGTACTTAGTTGTGCTAGGGTTGTCAGGTAGTAGCTTAAAAACTCCCTAGCCATCTAGGGCTAAGGATGTAGACTCATTTTACTTCCTTAATGAAGTGTTGAATGGCAAACTACTTCATAGATGCCCCTTAAAGATCTAGAGGGCTTATACAGTTTAAGTATTCAACCTCCATGTGGATAGACTGCAATTGCCTACCATGTATTCATCATGAAAGCTGGGAATGAGCCTTGGAAATGCAACCTGAAATAGAAGAGCAACAGCTGAATGCACATCTGGTTTAAGCTATAAGTATGCCAAGATAGGGGTGGGCAAAGAGTGTAGCCTGGAGGCTGGATGCACCCCATAAGGCCCCCCACCTCCAAAAATTAGAGAAGTTAATATTTATCTGCTCTGGGCTGCCTGTCATGTGGCCCTCAACAGCTTGCCAAAAACTCAGTAAGCAGCCTTCTGCACAAAATAAATTGCCTGCTCCCACTACAAGAACTTGCTTTGCATTCTGCCATTTGCAAGCTATTGGGTACCTCTAGCAATAAGGTAGAAGGTACTAGGTTACAGCAATAATGAGCACAAGGCTAACTATTGAAGTCTGTCATGCTAATAGCTAGGCAGGCTTAGAGAGAGACACAGAGTGCCATTTTCCCTGGCAGTGTTACTGAAGCACCCAGGTGTCCAGAAGTTCCTCATGTCAAGCCATAGCCAACACCAGGATAGCTATTACATTGAGCTACACAAGCTAAGAAAGCCATTCAAACTCCAGTTTGTAGCTTCCCCAGAAAGCAGAAACAAGGAATCCATTACCTAGTCTCCTAGCAAGATTCCTTGCCTTATTCCCAAAAGGCAAGCCATTTAATAAAAGCCACCAGCAGCCACACTAGATGGATCTGAAGTACTGCATAGCCAGTTTTCCAGCCAGGAAAGAGGAAGAGACCACTCTACTTACTGCCATAAAGTCTTTAGTACAGTTTGTAGCTCCAGTAAAGAAAGGAGGGACGATATCGTCAGCTTGAATAACATCACAGCCAATGCTATAGGTCACATTGTCCTCCTCAGCATCAGTCCAGTTGATCATCAGCTTCAGTTTATGCTGCTCATGCTACAGGCAATGAATTGCATCATTAGATTTTAACAACTAGTGTGCTCCCACACTGAGCAGGTGCCCATGGTGAACATGCACATTACTGAACCTAGTAGTGGTCTATAGCAGATGCAAGAGTAGTTTCAACAATTGCTGCACTTGCTTTCCATGTGTAGGGGAGAAGGGCAGAAAGGATTGTCCAGTAGTTCCCTTAAAGCCATAGCAGTTTCTTATTGGTAGTTAATTTTGCTTTAGTTACAGGTGTCCTTGTTAGCTTGATAGGGGAGCACATGATATACCATAGTACTGTTCCTAGCTCTTCCAGTTAATCTTGGATTAATTTTAGGTCACTACTTTGCCCTATTCAGTAGCGAGGGTACAAGTCACCAGCATAAGAGAAGTTACATAGGATGTGCAGTTGGAATCTTGTATTAGGAGGAGCAAGAGTGCATCTACTTTAAGCAAAAAGTATCCTCAGCACTAAGATCCTCAGAGAGGCCATATTAAGGTACTCATTTCCAAGTTAAAGGGATTATTTTACCTCCAGTTGAGTGCAGTTCACATATGGGGTAGTCAACACTAGTGTCTCATTATCCATCACATAGGCACAGTCTACAATTTCTTTGCCACTTGAATCTAGAAGGCAAGGAGAAGCCAGTCAGGTGCACAGTTTATTCCCTAGCTATTTCCTTAGGAATTCCAGCAACTTTACAACAATACTTACCAACTACATGAACTTGCCAGGAGTTGTTCCTAAACTCTCTAGGAAATTCAGTAAGCATCTTGTCAGGGTGGCAAGACACAGTCCCTACAGAGAGGGAAGCTTAGGTCAGTCTTATCTGAACTCACAGACCACAACAGCTGACCTGTGTTAAGCTGTTTTACAGCTCCATACCCTTCCTCTGGTGTGGGGAGAGCTTCAGCATTTCTACCCATGCCCTGGGTTTTCTGGGCAGCTTTTGGAAGAGGAGCTACCCCCAGCTTAGGAGACAGGGACATTACCTGGGAAGTCTAGACCCCCAGGATCATGAGCACCAAGTGTTGGAGACACCATGAGACAAACAAACAAAAGTAGCAACCTGTAAAACAAACAGCCCAACAACAAAACTCAGAGACCCCTATGCAAAAACTTCCAACCTCCCCCATACACCCTAAAAACCACTTCAAACAGCCGCTCACCGCATGCTGTAGGAACACCACCTCCACCACACTAAAGGCAACATCCCAACTGACTTAAAATCACACCACACCAACCCAACATACTTTCATCCCCTTGCAGGGGTTTATATAGTAGGTGATTAAGCCCCAGCACAGGTGAGGCTCCTGGAAATCACCTGGTGTGCTTCCCTCTCATTTGCTGACAAGTGATTAAAGCACCTGAGGCTGATGGCTTGCACCTGGGCCTGCTTTAGACTCCAGTCAGTCAGGAGTTGGAGGAGAAAACAGCCTTTCTGCAAGGTGACTTGGCAGAGTTTGCCATTTCCCTCCTTTTTATGAGTAGCTTGTAATCTGGTTTCTCTTGCACACGAATGTCCTACTATGTGTGTTCCCTTGCAGGCAGATGGTGCAAAATCACTGATGAATTAGAACTACAGGGGAACTTTGTATTATACTTTCTGGATATCCTAGTACTTTCACCCTTAAACATTTTGACTAGCATTTTCACCCTTTAAGTCTCTGCCTTGCTTTGTTCTTCTAACTACTTAAAATGAGCTTGTCTTTGGGCTTTGCATAGTGTTTCTTTACTGGGAACTATTTCAAGCAGCTCCTGTTTGGTTAATCTACGCAAGATATTTCTATTCAGGAGGAAAAGTCTGTCCAGTTTGAACCTGTAAGTGAATATCGCCAACTCTTTGGGAAGAAGATGAATGTTAGGATTGTTTATTAATTGTATCACAGCACTACATAGAAACACACTGTTAAACCCCTTGGTTTGGAGACTGAAGACATGAAACTCCAAGATGTCAAGGGCTAAATATCGAAAGGATCTAAGCACTTAAATTGCCAGGTAAGTACCCTATTTAACTCCAAAATTTTGCTCCTCAAAATCTTTATTCATCTCCCACCTCACCCTAAAGTACCTAAAGTTCCTCAGTGTCTTTGTTTTGCCAGTAAAGTTCCCTAAGCACTTAAATATATGCTGCTGGCCATGTGCAAAACTGCCAAAACAAGTACCAGGTATTGAAGCTTGGTTTATGTCTTAACCCCACCAGGTCCACCACCTAGTAGTTCCCTGCCATGCCATCTCTGGGACCTGGTGTAGTAGCAGCCATGCTTCAAATACACTTACCAAGTCAGGCCCTGCAGAAAAGTAGAAAGATGCAATTCAACCCTATTAATGAGTGGTCTAGATGTTAGAGGACTCACGGGGCATGAAGGAAACCAAGCTTCAGGGCCATTCTCTGTCTCAGCAAGCTTCAACTCACATTTTTTTCCTTCCAGTACAAGATGAAGAGATATTAGTCAGCCCAGGTGTATTATTAATCATTGCCACAGCCAAAAAAAGGATCCAGAGATCCTACGATCTGGTTAAGCATTAGACGGCTTGTTACTCCACTACTTTCTTAAAAATGTTGTGAGGCAAAATGACGGCCTGTCAGTGGAGACAGCGGGGTTGATTAAGATCTTTTTTTTAGCTACATCAATAACCAGGAGGAGCTGTGACCGACAAGAAAGGAGTTTAGTTCGAAAAGGAAAAAGGCCTGGAGTACAGAGGCGGGTGTAGGAAATGACAGCACAGCTCTTTGCAGATGAGATCACCCAGAAGAGAAGAGAATCAAGGATGGGCAACCTTCTATAAAATTTTTATGGGCGAGAGGTTGAGAAGATTGTATCATAGGAGCAGGAAGAGAAGTAGGAGGAGACCTGCAGTGGGGCAGAGTCAAGGAAGCCAAGGGACAATAAAAAACTTCAAGAAAAAAGACCATAGTCAACTGGGTGAAGGCAATGTGAATTCACCAGTACTTGCAGGAAAATGAAAGAGATTTTTTTCAGAAAAACTGCTTAAAAGAATTGTAGAAAGCTAAAATGAGAGATGGTAATTTGTGAGTAGGATGTTAAGCTGGCGCCTGGAGAAATAATTATGAAATTTTATTCAGAATCCTCTATAGTTTCAGAATTGATCTAATCCTATCCCAAGAAAATCTTGATAAATTGCAGCCACATATGGTGTTTCTTCTGCCTCTGATGCAGTATTGCCAGCTCTTGTGATTTTTGGCATTGTTCTTAAAGTCTGCACTTCAGGAATGTGAAAAACGTAGCTCTTTCTTTACGTTTTTCGCATTCCCAAAGCATAGACTTTAAGTACAACACCAAAATGAATGAGAGTTGGCAACACTGCTGTAGCTTCATGAGTAGGAACAGCACTTATAGCTGGAGATGGGGAAAGGAGCCATACATAGGCTGTTGATGGGGGACAAGGTGCTTGGGACTTGGCTGAGGAATCAAGCAAAGAGCTAGCAGTGTGTTTACTATCACCAGAAAGGTGCAATGCCAGAGACAGAGACATTATAGGTAATTTGGGAACCTCAATTATTGGAGACATTGTCTCTTGCAAGTGATCAGTAGCAATATAAAATAACCACAGACACAGGGAAAGCTCTCACAGAGATGTGCCAAGCTGGTTCAAGATACGTGTATATAGTGGCAATGGGCCATTCTCTTATGGCAAAGGGCTCTGTCTAAAATCCTGAACTAGAGCAAATTAAAAGCAGTCTAATCCTAGCTGTAGTCAAGTAAATAGGGATTTTACTGGATTTTTTCTTTAGGCTACCATTTGGCCCAACTTTAGTCAGAGGTACTTTTTGAGATCTTGAGGCCAGTATGTTACAGAAGGTGTGCCAGACTTGACTCCAGAGCTCTCCATCATTTTCCTTGTGGCAAATTTAGACCCATAAAACTATTTTTAAACAGTTAATTTGTTTTCTGAAAGGACAATTTACAAAGCAAATGAATAGAACAAACCCTGGCCCATTGGCCTATGTTAAGATCATAGGAAAGTAGGACTGGAATGGACCTCACTAGGTCATCTAGTCCAGCCCCCTGCTCACGATAGGATCATGCCTGACTTCGCCATCCCAGCCACGTGTCTGTCCAACCTGCTCTTGAAAATTTCCAGGGATGGGGTGTCCACCCAATGCAGTAGTATTTCTCTTTCCCTCTGTTTGTTCAGCACAGCCTAAACCAGGGGTGGGCAAAGTCCAGCCCACAGGCTGAACCAAGCCTGCAGCAGATGCCATTTCCCAGTAGTCTCTGCCCACATCACTGCAGCTGGTTTCCGTGGAGACTCCAGGAGCAGCAGAGCTGGGACAGCGTGGGGCCAGGGTTTCCGTGGAGACCAACCCCAGCAGTGCCGGCTGGGCATGCGGCAGGGCTGGGATCTTGCGATAGCGAGAGCGTGGTCCAGAGCTGGGGCAGAGCTGCAATCTGCTGCCCACATGCCCCAGGCAGGGGTGTGCAGTCAGCGGATCGCAGCTCTGCCCTGGCTCTGGACCGTGCTGTCACCACTGCAAGATCCCAGCACCAACCCTGGAGCAGCTTCCTGCCCAGCCACACGCCTGGCCAGCACTGCTGGGGCAGGTCTCCATAAAAACCCTGGCCCCACGCTGTCATGGCTCTGCTGCTCCTGGCATGTCCATGGAAACCAGCCACAGCGACATGGGCAGGGGGTGCTGAAAAATGGAGTCTGGCTGCTGGCCAGATCCACCATTTTGCCCCCTTCCCCCGCCGGGCTAAACTGATGGTTGCAAAAAATGTTTATACCTAAAGAAACCTGAAAAATCAAGTCTTCAGACAAGAACAATTAACCAAAGCTGATTGGCAACAAGGTTGAAATCCTACTTAACTTTTGATGACCATTGCATAGTGCAAGTGGATGTAAGTCTGTGGCTGGACCTTCTGAAAAGAAATAATGAGGCACCACTTCCAGCTTACCTTACTGCATTTATGATGATTTTAAGCAGGCTCCTTTCTGTCTGGTATGTAACTGTATGAATTGTCTATCCTTGATTTATTAGAGACATTCTCCATATGGACTTTGATAGGCGTCTCCTCCTGATTTACTCTGGTTTTGCCTCAGTGGTTTCCTTGATCTTTGAAGGGCAACTCCTCTGAAACTTTGTTTTTCTTGGTTGTTAATCAATTTTTGATACGTTCCAACTTAGTAGAAATGGATAACCTCCTATTAGTGTGGAAGGTAATTCAATCAAAATTGGGACTTAACCAATAATGAACAGTTTGATTAACAGGATTTTCCTGTTCATTACTGCTTGGGGTTCTCTCTTGATTTACACAACTACAGGAATGCTTTTGAAGATGCTGAGCTAGAGGATGTGAAAGAGGAACGAAACAGCTAACAGGAGAAATCATTCTGACAAGAACAGCTGCTGTGCCCCACTGATCGTCTGGTGAATAGATCCACACCTTGATAAGCTGGCAAGGTTGAGACCACCTCTTTGCCTGTAATTAGTGAGAAACTATCACTTTTACAGCTAAATGTACTGGACTTTGCTTTGCTTTAGGCTGATTTAACAGTGAATACCTGTAGTAAATAATGCCTTTCTGTCATCCATCAAATGAGTTGTCCTTCCAATCCTTTATACGCTAGTCCTAAATCCCATTTCACTTAACAAGTATGAGATAAACCCATTGATTTCAAACAGGAACTTATAGTGTCAAAATATTATGGCCTGTTGTAGTCTGAGTTTTGTGCAAAAGAAGAAATGCTCTATTTTTTTACTGCAGTTGAAAAGGAGTGAAAGCAAAGAGCTGGCATTTTCTGAGGGGTTCCTTGGGTCTAAAAAGGTTGAGAACTAATGTGCTAAAAAAACCCAAATATTGTGTAGGGGGAGGAGGACAAACGTAAGTGAATCACTGCTTCTGGTACCACAAAAACCTCTACATGTGCTGTTACATATTTGATGTGCTATGCTACGAGGAACATGAATACATCGGGCTTTGGGCAATACCACTAAGGATTCCCTTAGATTTTACCTGAGTAGAGGATATTGCTGGACAGTCTCAGTCAACATCTTGGATGTGGATTCGTGCTCTACCCTCTCTAACTCCTAATGAGGCTGAGTCAGGGATGGTCAAGATTTCATATAGTACAAGGGACTTGAAGGACGGCAGCCAGAGTTTTTTGTCTGTGCAATGCAAGTAGGACCACGTATTGTTACATTGTCATTGATGTATGTAGCTGTAATTACTCAATGCAACTGGATTCATTAATCTTTTAACCTCTTAGCATTAACAGATCTCATTAGACAAGCTGAGGGGGGTTACTTGCCTCCCTTTATATGACATTTCCCATCCTGAACTTGCCATTTACAAAAGTGTAGTCAGGAACTAGTGTGCTATACCTCATGCAAAACAGATGGTACAATAACACCTCTGCTTTTCTATTTGGCATGATGCAAATCAGGTTCTGAATTGCCTGCAACAAAATATCTAATTAACAATTCCATGGCCTTAGAATCCAAACATGTTGTTTATCTGCCATATTACATCTGTAAGACTTAGAAAAACAATAAGCAGAGATGCTGAGAAATCCGTTAACGAATCAAGACCGTTGTTAAATAATTCATTAGTTTAGAACAAGACATCCAACAGCAGTGGAGTTTCTCCTGAGCCTGATGAGACATTTCAATTTGAAGTGGAATGATTTTGAACGTCTTTTCAACACAAAAAGAAAAGCTTCATTCTAATTGCTCAGGAGGCTTAAAAAGTTTGCAATTTTGAACTCTACTGTGAAAAGAAAATCCATTCAGGCTGACAAATTTAGCTCATTCGATGTTGAATCATTTATTATGTTTTAAGCTCTGGTTTTAAGATGGGGACAAAGACTAACAAACACCAGGGCTTTAGAAATAGATGGAAATTTTGTTTGATCTCTTTGTGCTGCCTGTTTTTGTGACAATCACAATAAGCCTTGTGACATCCTGTACTTTCGTTCTTTCTTCCTGAAGCAGGTTTTGCTTTGCCTTCAATTAAAATGGGCAACAAAAACAATTTCTTTTTAACATCAGAAGAAATAACATACTTTTAAAAATGGATCCTTCCGTTTTAAGCAATAAAGATTACTTGGAGAATACTATTTCTTGCTACAGAGGCTAGTAAATTTGTTGTTATAGGAGAAAATGATTTTGGAGAGAGAGAAAATTCTCTTTTGTAATTTCTAGTTTAAAAACCAGCCAGGGATGTAGCCAACAATTTGAAATGCTGTTGCACAGAAGATGATAATGACTCATCTCATACTATACTTATGAGCTCATAAAATCACTAACAGCTTACAGCTATCCAATATCTACTAGCAGTATCTATTAAATTAGATGTCCATGACAGTATTGAATACAGTAACAAAAATGCCAGATCTCAAGGAATCTTGAATCCAATAAATTATAGCTTAATGCAGTATCATATATAGCATACGCCTCCCTGTGTCACAACTAAACCTGTGTTTTTTCTAGCATTTTCAACTTTGATCCAATGGCAAGGAGAACAGTGAACACAGTCACTGGAAAGGCAAGTCAATTTATTTTAAGTTTTTGGAAAAAAATATTTCTGGTAATTTATATTCACCCAGGAAGATAAAGAAAGGGACACGGGTGTGTCTGGGTACCATGTTCTGTTATAACACATGGTACATGTGAACAAACCATGGTGCATATTAGCCACCCTGACCATACATTGTTGCAATAGGTGGGTGGACTGCTATACAGGGCATAACAGCATAATTTTGTCTTCAGTACTTGTTCAATTTAAGAGAGTTTCTGGCATGATTCTGGTCCTCTCTCGCCATCAACACATGCAAACCTTGGCTCCTGAAGATTTCAACCCCATCCATATTTGAGGGAGGAAACCTATCTGTAAGGGCCTCACAGATGTAATATGGAAGGGATTGTGGAAAACAAATGAGACTTCACTGCATGCAGCAGTTATACTGATTCAAGTAAATACTGTTTTGTAATTGCTACTTCCACTCTAGCTGAGAGCGTACCAAAGAATAAAAGGCTCCAAATGTCAAATCCTGTTGGTGATAATTCTTGCCTGCAAACTGTGTAAAGTACAGGTTAAAGCAGTGAAATGTATAAAACACCACCCGGGAAAAAATAATGCTAAATGACAGGTGCATTGATTGTAACCAAGACAATATAAGGGCAATTTGGAGCTTTTTATTAAACAATGAGTCTTCCCACATCGATTTCTGCTTAGCTACTGCTTTAAAACTCACCTTTTACTTTGACTTCGGTCTGGGATTCTTTTGTATCTCCAAGCTAGAATTTGGGCCCCATCCTGCAGGCTTTTCCTTGCACAGCAATCATCATTCATACAAGTCAAGCCAAAGGTGCACTCAAGCCTAATGGCCCATAAAGCTAGTGTGATTCTAGCACTCCCACTTCTGTAGCTAACACCACACAAGGGCACAATGTGGTGGGCATCACATTTGGCCATTTTTGGCTCCCCAGCCTGAATGACCATGTTCCATTTGCAGCTGGGTCAATTGGGCTACAGCCCTAAGCAAATGTCCAGAAGGGGCCCCAAATATATGTTTCTTGAACCACAGTGAGATACTTCAATGGCTTTTCCCATCATACCCCTACTATATTTTTACAGGCCATCCAGTTAAAATCAGGGGGACCATTCCCAAGGGGAAGATCTCTTATTATGAGGATGGGGGTCAGGCCTGTTACACCAACTGGGAGGCCAAACCCAGGACTATTGAATTTTATTTCTAGCTCCGCCACTGAATCACTTTGCTACCTTAGGCAAGTCATTAAAACTCTCTGCATCTCCCATTTGCCTGTCTGTAAAATGGGGATAGCAATACCTATTGGATTA
The DNA here is from genome assembly GCF_001723915.1 of Gavialis gangeticus. NCBI lineage: Eukaryota > Metazoa > Chordata > Crocodylia > Gavialidae > Gavialis > Gavialis gangeticus. The sequence continues at coordinate 25,766,440 of NW_017729002.1, forward strand.
TTTCATATATAGTTTCATAGTTTCATAGATTTAGGGTCGGAAGGGACCTAGTAGATCTTCTAGCCTGACCCCCCGCCAGGGCGGGAGAACAATCAAAACCCCAAAACAAAAAACGGGACTCAAATGAGTCCAGCCAGGTAGGCATCCAGCCTCTTCTTAAAGACCCCCAGGGTAGGGGCCAGCACCACTTCCCTTGGAAGTTGGTTCCAGCTCCTAGCC
>NW_017729002.1:25767202-25784711 GCF_001723915.1 Gavialis gangeticus
GCAATCAGGTTGGTCTGACATGATCTCCCCCTAATAAATCCATGCTGATTGCCCCTGAGCATCATTTCTGATGCCGGCCCATCACAAATGTGCTCCTTGATGATCTTCTCAAAGAGTTTCCCCAGGATTGAGGTAAGACTGACGGGCCTATAGTTGCCCGGGTCCTCCCTCTTCCCTTTCTTGAAGATGGGGACCACATATATGTAACACCCTTTAGGATTCTGAGATGAAGTGAGCTGTATGGTGAAAAATATCATTCGTTTTGTTTTATTTTCACAGACAAGATGAATTTGTTGTAATTAGCTAAGAATAAAATGCTGCATAGTCTGAAGTGTAGTGGCTTGTACTGTGTTCTGTTTCACCCACCCAGGGTTGGTTTTAACACCGAGTAGAATCTTGCTCACGCTGAAGTCAATAGCAAAGCTCCCTTTGACTTTACCCCAAATGTGTAAGGAAGGGGAAGAGGGACATGCAGTTAGAGGAAGAATCCCCCATAATTTTTAACTGTAAAATACTGGAGTTAAAAGCAAATGGACAGTCACTTCACAGAAAACCAAGACACCTGTACAGCAGCTGCTTTAATGAGGCAGTGTTTCGGGCAAGTTGTCTATTGGGATGAACTTTGCCTTCTCATTTCAGTCCTGAAGCTGACATCTTGGCTTGTAATTATTAACTAACTATCCTGATAGCGGAAGTGTGGCTGCATGCAGCTGCTAGAGCTCAGAGTGAAACAGTACCCCCGGAAGTTGCTGTGGGATCTACTGAAAATGTCGACCAGGTATCACAAAGCAGCTGCTGACGGCAATCTGGACCTTTTGAAAGAAGCAACCAGAAAAGATCTCAATACTTCAGAAGAAGATGGAATGACACCCACCCTTTTGGCAGCTTATCATGGGCTTCTAGAAGCTCTGGAAGTCATATGCAGCAGAGGGTAAGTATAATAGGCCTCAACCTCCCAAAGCCCATGAAGCAAAATTAGAGTTATCATGCAGCATCTTTTAATGCAAATACTGGTGCAAATGGGCAGTTTCTTGCTTTCTAAATTACTTGTTTTCTTGTGGGGGCTTTCAATCTTTATCATGTGTAGCTGCTTTGTTTTTTTTTCCATTGGTTGAGGCCAGTGGTATTCAACCGGCAGGCTGGATTGGGCAGAGAGCGCGAAGCAGTCCTGGGCCACTCATCAGGTCCACAGAGCTGGATAGGGCACAATTAGTTTAGACGATAATCATGCAAGCCACTCTGTACAAATCAAGCCCTGGTACACTAGTGTAGACTTACAGGCTTCCGTGGTGTCTGAGCAATGTATAGCTTTAGAAACCAGGATGCAGGACTGCTGGTCATGAGCTACAGGAGCTGCCATTTACTTCAGTGGAAGTTGCATTACACCCTTAACTTTATAGTTTTGTAAATTCAAATATCTCATAACCTCTAGATGATTTTCAGAAGGAACCAGAAAGAGTTGGATCTAAAATTGTGATTTTTCTGCTCTTGATAGCACTAGAAACTGCTGTTATACCTGAAAAATAATCTGCGTTTCTGCTGGAGCTGGTAAAATTTCAGGGGAAAAAATGCAGAGGAATTAAATAGAGACTAAAGGAGGTTTCTCTGGCATAGTGTTGGTGCATTTAATAATTAATGTGAGGAAAAACTATAGATAAACTATAAAAAGGTCATTCCCCTACTCTGGATTGTTTACTGTTTCCTCCAAGTCTTCCCTTTAGTCTATTTCTTATGTGAAGTCTTCCACTGGGGAAAGAAGGGGACTAGAACAGTTTGCATTTTCACTTAGGGAAACCATCAAAGAGTAGAAAACCAAGGAAAGATACATACTTCTTCAGTTGCTTTTTACCCTTCTACAAAAATAGAAAAAAAAAATGTTCCCTGTACACGATAAGTGTAATTAGGTAGATGCCCCTCTTAGCTTCCTGCTCTAAGGCGTGGCTATAATAACACCCGACTGCCAATAAAAGAGACCTTTAGACTGCATGGCTATTGCTGTAACATTAGGGCAAGCAAAAAACAGAAGCCAGATTCTAAACTGGTATAAAACAATATGCAATTCCAGTGATGTTACTGAAGACATTGGTGATCTGACTTATAATTTAGGAAAAGATAAGGGAAAGTAACTAGTTAAGAAAAATGAATATAGCAAGAGGTGTTCCCAGGTTCCATGGTCACAGAGCATGAGGATTTCCACAAAGCTATATTCTCTATTCATTAGTTACACAAGTTTATCTAAAATTGGTATCAGCTTGGACAGGACAGCATCCAAAATCTTCAAACCTTTATTATAGCTTTCAGGAAATCATCATTCATTTTAACCTGAGACTCCTTAACTTTGAGAGTCAGAGAATCTGGTCTAAATCTCAGCAATGTTTGAGTCTCTGGAAGAAGCTGTGTTTTGGAAGATTTTCAAACAAGGCCCCAGGCTGATGGGGCTCTCAAGGAAAAAAAAAAAGACTTTCTAATACATGCCTCTTTTTCTTAAAGCAAAAGGAAGGAACACCCAGTAAGGGAATGACTTGGGAAAACTGGGTTCAGGTCTATGCTCCACCACAGAACTCCTGTGTAACCGCAGGCAAGGCACATTAGCTGCACAAAAGTCTTTGGGTATGCAAGTGCTATTGGCGCAAGGGATTTCTAAGACCATACGGCTGCCACATTACTGTAGACACTCCTAAACTTCTTACTTATGTATGTATGAATATATTTATGTGATTTATATGCTGCCCTTCCAAAAAAAAGCTCAGGACCACTTTCAATCCAAAATAAGACAACACATAAAAACAGAACAAAGTATTACTTTGGACAGTGACAAACTAAACCTTCCCCCAAAATACCCCAATCCTTCCACCCCTGCCTCATGCAGGAGAGTCCTCTCCCCCTTCCCATAACATCCCTCTGAAGCTCATCCCTCTCTCACCTGGTGGGGTTGTTCCCCAAACCTGCTCATTCTCCCCTTCCTCCCAAAGAAAGGGATTATTCAGTTTATAACCAGAAATACAATGCCTGCCCCTGCCCCGTCCCTGCTGAAGTGTGATGCCAAAGGGGACCACTGAGTGTTGCCCTTTGGTGGCACCTTCCCAAAGGCACCCTGCAGTCCCCTTAAAGCCCATCAGCTGGCTGGGCTCTTCCCCTTTCCAGCTCAGGCATCCGCACAGTCAGCGCCTGCTCCAAGTCTCAGTCCTCCCCTGCTCTGGGCTTGGCTTCCAGGGCAGGTGGCAGAGGGATCAGCAACCCCTGAACTGTGGGCTGCTGCAGTCCATGGGGAGCCTGGGAGGCCAGCAGAAAGAGCAGTCTTTAGGCAAGGGCAGCATGCAGTCCCTATGAATTTCTGCTTCTCAAATCCCAGGAGTACTTTGGGGGAAAGGGTTAGGAATAGAAGCAGTTTAAGCAGCAGCTGAAGAAAAACTATAGCTTCTGGCTGAACCTTACCTAATTATAGTGGACATGGAGACTTAGGCCTTTATTCCTAATAATTTACTTATTACCCATCATGAAAGTTGCTGTTGTTACCACACAAACTATGTTCTGAAGCAGTCAAAAGCAGAGGTTTCCCACTGTTCCTGCATTTTACTTCTAAGAAAAAAAGGCTCATCACACTAGCTTTTAAAATACCATGGATGAAATCCCTGTTCCGCTGAAAGCAGTGGAAGTTTTGTCATTGATGTCATGAAATATAGTTTAGGGTCTGGGTCTGATCCTGCTTCTCTTGAAAGCTGATGGTAAAATTCTCTTCATTGTCCAGCTGAGGCACCCCACCATGCTTTCCTTTTCAAGGTGAAGGAGGCAGGCAGGGGGAAAAGAGTGAGTTATCAATTGATGGCCTGTGTCAGGAGTAAGTTATGACTGAGCCATAACAGGGGTAATAAATTCAACCTGCTAGAAAGGGCAGTATGCACTCATCCATTCCTTGCCCTCTGCTTGGGGTAGGTGAATGAAGCAGCACAGTCCCTGAACCCAAGACCCAAAAAGACCAAAGGATAAAGGTTATTTGTTCTTGTTCTTCTGTGTGGTTGAAATGCGACTTTGGCTGCAGGCCCAAAGTGCTAGCTCAGTTTCACACAGAGAAATGGTGATGGGACTTGAACTAGAGCCAGATTTCAGCCCTGGTGTAAGTAGGTAAAAGTATATTACAGACCATAACCCTCCATCCACATTTCTTCACTGGAACAGCATCCGCTTATCCCAGATTTGAACTTGGCCCTCAATGCATCACTGTGGCAGGCACTTATGTTTGAGATGTATTTGATGGACTTCACTCTCTTTCTGATGTTTTGCTCCTTAGTGGCGACCCAGACAAATGTGACATCTGGGGGAACACTCCGCTCCATCATGCTGCTTCCAATGGTCATATCCACTGTCTCTCATTCTTGATCAAGTTTGGTGCCAATATATTTGCTCTGGATAATGATATGCGCACTCCGCTGGATGCAGCTGCCAGCAGGGACCAACATGAATGCGTCAGACTCCTTGACAAAGCTGCTACTGAACAGACCATAATGAATGCCAAGAGGGTCTCCAAACTCAAGGCCCAGGCTCAGAAGAATGTAGAGAAACAAATCAAGGAATGTGAAAAGCGCCAAGAGAAGCACCAACATGAAATGATGAGGAATTATAACAAAGAAAAGCTTGGATCAGTAAGTTCTGCCAGAGGCACAGCTTCCAGAATGAAGGTGCCTGATTTCTTTGTTCCCAATACATCAGGCACCTTCTCCAAAAGCCTGAAGAACACCTTCAGACTGAAGGCAAAAAAGAAAGATGAAAACATAGCTGATAAGGATGCACAAAAGAGTAGCCAAGAGGAGGAAGGCAAGGTTGCACGTATGGGGGTAATGGATGTATTCAATGAAAAAGATGAGGATGAATTCTTAAATTACTCTAAAGGGAGAAACATTTCTGAAGAGGAAAGCCAACAGGAGCAAATGTCAATTTTCCAACGGCCAGGTCTGGGCAAGATTGTGTTTGGAAGAAATTTGGCAGCAGACATAAATGCCGAAGAAATGTCCTTTGAGAAAGAAGGAATAAGCTTTAAAATATCCGGTGAGTTTTTTCAACAGAGAGGGTCTGAAAATGGAAGTGAGCTAGCCACTGAAAATGATCTTGATGTCCCTTGGAATGAGGAAGAAATTGGTTGGGAAGATGATGAAGCAGAGAGCACTCCTCTTGATGTATTTTTGGCCTCTCAGAATCTGAATGAGTTTGTTCCGGTCCTCCTCAGAGAACAGATTGATTTAGATGCCCTCATGCTATGTTCTGATGAAGATCTACAGAGCATACAAATGCAGCTGGGCCCAAGGAAGAGAGTCCTCAATGCAGTAGATAGAAGGAAACAGGCACTGCAGAATCCTGGAAAAATAGGAGATACCCGCTTATAAACAAGCATGCCCGCTACTATAATTGTGCATTGATTATATTTCACTGTTTCAAAGCCTAGTGCAGGTTTGGTTTTTTCCCAGGCATCTTTCAGGGAAAAGGCAAAAAGGTTACCACTTGATTAAGGATGCTCAGCATGATCAATAGTAATAGGTTCTCTTTGAACAGACAACTTTAGGCCAACATAAAGACTGTAGATAAACAACAGGAAAATATGGCTCGTGTTAATTCTCTCTGACTTGAAGCTCATGCGAGTTGCATCTTCTTTGGACATGCTGAATTATTTAAATTATTAGCAACTGCCACTGATGCTCCATATCATGACAAAAGCCATTTCAACACCAACACACAGATAATGTTTATGGTCAGAGCATTCTAGTCTTCTATACCAAATGAAAATAATTTGCAATGCTATGATAGATTGATACAAGTTCCCCTCACTGATACTAATGATATCTAAGAACTATTGCTTCATCCCGACTCTCAGCTCATTGACTCCAACAGGCTCTGATTGAAAGTAAATAATACTGACTCACAGTAAATGTCACGTCATTATTAGTCAACTTCTCACTACTCTAGGGATGGTCCTTAGTGAAAGAAAACAAAGAAAGAGAGGTCTGAATGAGGTGTTTGGTTTGGGCTGTATGCTCTTTTTTCATTCTTACATTCAAAGCAAAGATTATAGATATGTCATCCACAAGCAACCTACCGATTTGGGCACTGGTGGAGTAGTACTTGCGTAAGAGAAGCTGTGGTTTTCTGTTATCAGTTGTATGTTTGATTTTACCCACCTTCTGCTTGGTCTTTGCTGATGAAAATTAGGCCCCAAGCACTGCTAATGATATAAATAAACCTAGCATCCAGAGCAAGGAAAATGCTACTGGGCTTTAAAGGGAGGGGTAGGGGGGTACAACACCCACACCTTGATCCAAGATGTGGACATTCACCCTTGACCTCCTCGCATTACCAGCAAAGCCCTTTGACCAGAAGTGATTATGTTATGTGAGAAGGCTTTGATTTCAAGGAACAACCTCTCTCTGCCTGTAGGTGCTGAGATGAGAAAATTTCTGCCTACTGGATCCAGTTACTCAGTGGGTTAATGTTTTGAAACGTCAATACTCTTTTCTATTATGCAGCTGTTCTAGAATCCCATGGTATGCAACTGCAGTTCCCAGCACAATTACACCAGACAGCATCCTGTAGGTAATTAACCAAGAAATTCTTGGTTATTGAACAAAGCAACCAAAAAAAAAAGCAATGGTTTTTATGTACTTGAAGACACCATTTTAACTGAAAGGCCAAATCCTCTCAACAGTTGTAGTTTTGCCTGAGCTCAGGCTGCTGGACATAGACCTAGCCTCACCATCCCAGTCCCGATTTACTGGCTAAGCTCTGTCATCATTTACTTTGCAAGATGACTAGAATCCAATTCCAACTGACCATTTCCACTCACTACTGTATTACCATCCACTTTCTTCTCTGTCTCCCTACATACACTTGTTATCAGAAGATATGCAGAACTCTTACCACAACATCAACCCAGCTATGAATGATGTCACTAAAGGTGGAACTGCAAAATGGCCACATGCATCAGACGAGTCACCAGTTGTCACATGTTAATTTGTTACATATTTTGATTAAAAAGTCTCAGTAGATACTCATAACCCATCTCTACACTACATTGTACACTTAAATGAGCATCAACAAGACTAGACCAGAGTACCGTGTGATGCCTGTAATACAACTCTGGGGGCCAGGTTTAAAAGGTAGGTATGTGCTTAAAGCTAGAGGTAGGCATGTTTCAAAATTATCCCAGGCACATAAGTGCCTAACTCCTACTGAAATCAACAGGAGTTAAGTGCCAGAGTGATTCTGAAAATGCTGCCAATTGCCCAGCAGCATCTTTAGGCACCTCTCTCTTTCAAAAAAGTCTCATTCTGTGCATTTCCACTTGTAAATCTGCTTTATGCTGCTGCCTTTGATGGACAGAGACAACCCCTAATGGAGGAGGATGGATGCTCCCCAAGAAGCTTACAATCTAAATTGGACAAAAATGGGAAAAAAAACAAACCTGCTCCATGACCATAAAAAACCCAGTCCCCAAATACAGCAGAACTGGCTTGTCTTTTTTCCTTTTACACAGCAAGTGATTAGCTACAAAAGGCAGCCATATTGACTCTTGGAGTTGAGACACAGGAAAGATAACATGAGACAAGTTAGGTAGAAAAAGAGGTTTTATTTATAATCTTCAAAAAAGTGTTAAACAAATAGTGGGTAATCAGAAGAGCACCTATTAGAAACAGATGGTTCATTTTAATTTCAACATAAATGTAAGTTATATATAATAACTATCTTGAGATTATGCCACTGTGATTTGTAAAACAAGAAATATGAACAGATGGAGGCTGGGATTTCCCAAGGAGCCTAAGTGAACCATATTTGCAAGTCCCACTGAAATTCACTGAGTGGGCAACCTAATGCTCCAAGACTCCTAATAATGTGCTGCCATTTTGCTACAGTTAAGCACTCTGATAAGTCTAGTATTGGAAGCATCAAAGGAAACCGAGGGAAATGTAGAAGTTAGAAAGTCAGGCGATTGTTTGTGTCACAGGCCTTTGACCTCTAAATTCCCTTATAACCTTACTTGGGCACCTAGAGCAGAGGTCGGCAATATTTGAGCACAATGCCAAAAACACCTGCAACCTTGAATTGCCAGGGGCAGACAGCAGGGGAGCTACAAGGGGACAAGGAGAGCCTGATCCTTGTTGTGGCAGTGTAGCCCTGGCCCTTCCTGGAAGCGCAAGTACCAAGTAAAATGTCTTTGCATGCCACGCTTTTTTAACTCTAATACTTGTACCTCCATTTCCTGGCTTTGCTAATACTCTGATATCATCATTTGTAATGACTGCTGCATATGCTTCCACAGAATAAGGACACATGGAATGGACAGTGTGGGCCTTGCTGGACCATGTATTAATACAATCATTGATCAGTACATACACAGTTTAAACAAAGGCTCTGCTAAAGGCCTCACTGCGTACAGAAATAGGCATTACCACTAGGGCTGTGTGAAGCTTTGCTCCCGATTCGATTCAGCAGAGATTCGGCTCAATTTGGTGGCCAAATCTCCAAATCCAAATTGAATCGGAGGACCCTTTAATCTCTCTAAATGGAATCTGAAACCTCTGAATCGATTTGGAGAGATTCAAACACAGACTGGGCTTTAAATGTTTTTCTACATACCTGTAGGTAGCAGGGGCTCACGAGTGCTGCGATGCTGGGGCGCACGGAATGTCCCACAGAAGCACGGGGGGGCACTCAGCAGCAGAGGTCTGGACCAGAAGCACTTCTGGGTTTGCTGGGGAGCGCACTGGGGGGTCCCCCAAGTTGGCAATTGCCTGCAGGGAAACCCAGAAGTACTTCTGGTCCACTTCCAGGTTCACCGCTGAGCATGCGGAGGGCCCCTCTGCACTCCTGTGGGACGCTCCGTGCACTCCAGCATTGCAGCTTTCACAAGCCGCACCTGCTACCTCAAGGTATATGGAAGACATAGCCATAAAAGTTTTTACATCCAAATCACTGATTCTCCAAACCAGCATCAAATTTTAAGATTGGGCTAGATCGAATCAGGGACGGTGATCCAAATCAACGAACTGACTCTGGGTCAGCATGTGACCCTTCCACTTAACACAATCTCTGACCTCCAAACTTCTAGTGTTCCTGAATCAGAGCTTGAGAATGGAAGGATGTGTGTTGAACTGCACTGCAGGTTCAACATGCTAAGAATGCAACCCACTGGATTTCAAGTGAGAGTGCCATCCCTTTTGTTCCATGACAGAACATTTAAACTCTAATCTTCAAACTGGCATATTCCACCATAACACCAATTAGCTCTCAAAGCTCTCCACGAAAGATGCATGGAGTGGTAAATCATTTGTCCTATAAGGATAATACACAGAAGTACATTTGTTAGCAACACAAACATTAGATACCTGTCCTTAAAAATACAGGATTATGTACTGCACAGTTTGTGGTTTTAAAGTTGATGATTGAAAGTTATGAAAAAGTTTTGTATATAACATGTAAGATTATTACCTTTCTGTGTAAAGAAAAGAAAGTGCCCAAAAGCCAAATGCAAACTATTGACTTCATACTGCTATGCCTGTCTTGATATTGCAGGCTCTCCAGTTTTAGTTACCAGCTGACCAGGAATCATAAACTAATTTTGCTGCTACTGTATCTTCAATGGCCATCCCTGAAATATAGAACACACTTAAGTTACCTTCATAATCTGATCTCATAAAAGGAATTCTTAGGGAACAGAAGGATTCAGGATATCCTTGAATGGAACAGAAAATCTTACACCTCCAGGACACTAGTCTGGTAATGACCAAAAGCTGCTGTCACACCAAATGGCTATCAAGTGTCCTGTACTAAATGAATATTTTAGCCTCAATCTAACTGCCAGTGGCCAGAGATTCATACTCTAAAAACCAAAACAATTAGAACCAAGAATCCTGGCCAACAAATTATTAAGCTCAGAGAAAGGTACTCTCTCTCATCTCTTTCTTTTTTTAAAATAAGTTCCAATACTGTACTTCTTGGTCACATTATCTTTGATGCCCTGAAAGTCTGTTTGACCTAATCAGGATGCAGCAATGTTTATAACCAACAGTCATTAGCTAACTGAGGTAAACAAATGTAAACAAAAATTATAGAGAAGTACATTGTTCTTTATTTTCCTATCAATCCCCATTACAATCAGTCATGCTATGCTAAGAAAAAAAAGGAAAAACGCACAATATATGCTATGGCTACTCTCTTCTGTAGAATGCTATGGGACAGAAGCTTTGAAGATGATCAGCAATTTTCCCACGCAAGAGGAACTTAAATAAACAACAAGGCATTGTTTCTTGTCAGACTTGCACACAGGGGAGTGCTGTTCTTACCCAGTGATTTGAACACTGTTGTTTTCCCACAGAGCGCTGGTTTTGTCCCTTTCACTACCTCTCCCAACTCGGCAAAAATTTCTGCCTGTGAAACAAATGCACATTTCTTTAGTTAGAGAAGCTTGATATCCAAGGCAACTGTCAAGAGAAAAACTAGGTCTTGAGTTATTTTAAAAGAGATGAGAAATAAAATTGAAAACTCTTGCAAGCAACCCTTTTCCTAGGGCAAGGAAAATATAAGCTGGACAGTAATCACCGGAGACTTTTCACAGAAAACAAATCTGCCAGATTTTCATTGTTCAATAGATAGGTTCTTATTCATTACCTTTCTGAAAGGATAGAGTTTTGCGCATTTTACAGCATGCAAGTCTCTGAAATTAAACCTTATAAATGAAGGCCCTGTTTACTGTATGTGGACACTGCAGTATTGCAAGGGGGGGCATGTACAATCCATGGTACTTTGTCCCTTTCTCTCACTTTTCTGCAATACATACGTTGTCTAACTCATCTTCTCTTTCTGCCAGAGACTGTAAAATTGTAGACATTCTGAAAAATATAGCATAGCAATGTCTGTATGTGACACAGCAGTGAGTACCAATCACAGAGATCTCTCAGGATAAAAATAAAAAAAGGTAGCAGTAATAAAATCCAATTTTTTTCTTCTTTTCTGACATAGCTATAGAACTCTGGTAAGTATAGATCTGCCAAAAGAATGCCACAGTGTTGCTAATAAAGTTGGAGTGAAAGCAAAAGCTACAATGAGAAATGGCACAATGCAAAAGCAGTTTTCATCTGGTTGGGAGCTCTATTACATAACAAGAGCCTTACCCCTGATAATATAACATCTCCCGATTCAGTCAAAGCAGCCTCTCTGGAATCCACATACAGCACAGAATTCTTCATCACTACATCATCCAGTTCTCTCCAGTCTGGTCTGCTTGCCCCAATTGCTAAAAGACAAAAGCAATGGTTTTGAAAGAAATGTTTAGTTAACAAAAACACTTCTTGACCAAAAGACAGGACCAAAAACATTTCTAAAACGAAAGACTAGAACAAAACTGGCCTTGCCCAGCTGTTCACACTGATGAAATATAGCTTGAAATTAACCCCTGGGACATTCACTGGGAGAAAGCATGAAGAGCCTCACCTTCTGAGGAAAGTCTTGGGCTCCTCCTGTTTGGACAGGGCTACACATTATACGTGCAAAAGGCTTGATCCTGCTGAGCATGTTCTAGTCCCATGGGTCTCACTGCAGTATTGAGCCCCCAGGGTTCAAACAATCCTCCGAAGTGATGAGTGCCTATACAGTAGTGCCCAGCACCCTAATCCCTTACTAAGTCAAATCCTGATCCTACAGAAGTCTGTATATTCAGTTGAGCATGACTGATACTACTGAAATCCATGGGTCTCCTTGCAGAACCAGGGTGCTCCCACTTTACAGTATGATTTGTGGGAGCAAATCCACAGTGGCCAACTGAACCCTTAAAGGAAAAATATTCTCAGTATTTGACTCCATTTCAGCCAAAGTGCTCCCTCCAAGCAGCATGGTGGAGGAAGTCTCTGAAGCCAAATGCCATTTACAAAGGAAAAACAGTTGGCAGGTGGGGGGGTTGTTGGAAATTACCTGATGAATCTACCACTTTAGGCCAAATTTGGCTGAAGAGTTTTATACATGTCCCAGCTTGTTCTTGTTCCCACAGTGTCTGCCAAACCATTCCTTGCACCAATCCAAAAAAATCTAAAACCTGCTAAACAGTGTAGCTGCCTCAGAAAAGAGACCAAGGACTGCTGTAAGGGTGAAAGGGGAGCTCCATCCCCCAGTACAGGACAACTTCAAAGGATACAGGCAAGTCACTTCAGTTAGGCAACACAGGAAGCTTGCCTCAACTTTATTTACATTGCACCTCATCTGCAGATGCAAAGAGAGCTTGAATTTCTACCTTTGACTCTGTAAATAACTTTATTATTCAACTCAAACCCCACAAACAACCCTCACTGTAGTGTAACTTTGTAACCTGTCCAAGAAACATGGTTGATACTATACATATTCCATTGAATCTTCTCCCACCATCGACTTCACTCTCCCCTTTTTCTGTTCTTAACCCACACCTTCCCCTTGACTCCTGGCAAAGCCCTTCTGAAGAATTCAACCTTGGGTGCTGTCAGTGAACCATCCTCCCCAGTAAGATGCGAAGAGTAGAAGTGAATGAGTCAACCACCCCACTTTCCCGGTTATTTCTTGTCCCTCTCCTTAATTTGTTTGTAAATGCCTCAAGTTTCATAGGCAGACAAAGTTCTTTGCGTGAATCTGGTATCTTTTATTAGACCAATTTAAATAGTTGGAAAACAATTATTAAGCAAGCTTTCGGGTTCAGAAGCCCTTTGTCAGGCTAAGGAAGTTTCATAAGCCTTTTATTAAAACCATTTTGATATAGGCTTTCTTGATGCTGTATGCCTTCATAAAGAAATGCAATTTGAAAGCTTCCTCGCTCATCTTTATCAGATCAAAACCAAAGACATAATCTGCTGCAAAGAACAGCAAGGGAAGATGAATGACTGAACAATATTAGCCAAGACTTATAAGAAAAGACTGGAAACTGTGTCTGCTAATAACTTCACCAGCAGTGCACTTTGAGTCTGGTTATGGATTTTTTACTCATCTGGAGAGATCTTTAAACAATCAAAGGCTTATATTAAAAATGCAAAAAAATGCAAAAGACCCCCAAAACCCTACAGTATTACCAACTTGCTTTGGACTGACGAAAGCAAAGAGAATACTGCACTGAAAGAGACAACAATTGCCCTTTCCCAACAGTTGGAGTGAGAACTCCCAGCTTGTCCGAATGCCTGCTCAAACAGTAGGAACGCCTCTGAGAAAAATAAAAACAAGACAAAACGCAAACAAGTAGACTGGGTCTTTATGTAGGACTGAAGACACTAATAGATTCTGGTTGTAATCCTGGCCCCCTGCTGTGACATGGCACAGAGAATAGTGTTGATGACAAAGGATTTAACTGAGTCTGAAAAATCAGTAGGATGCTGCTAGAATGCAGGAACTTCCTTTACATTGTCCCCTTTGACAAGCTATCTTTGTTCTATTACTAAGCCCCTTGAAAAGGGCACTAGCTCTTCTGAACCAAGTCCAAAATTAATAAATATAAATAAATGCCAATGGGTCTAGAGGCTCTCCACTAATGCAGCAGCCTCAGAGGAAAAAAAGAAAAACAAAATGAAAAGTCCAGATCTGGAGTTTCTTATACAATTTTTACATAGTTCATGCAAAACTTCCAAGGAAGTCAATGCAATTCAGGCTTGGAAGATACAGTACAGCAAGAGAAAAAGAAAAAGATTATAAATCCCAGGGAAATCAGTGCTACCCTATGTTACTTTAGGCAAAACATGTTTCTGAGGTATTGTTTAACTAGGGGACAAGCTGGACACCATGGAGAAGCAGAGCCAAATCTTCCACTGCAAAGATGAGATGTGCTAAGCCATGGTGGGATCCTACAAGGCACCGAACCCAGGTACCAGCAGGACAATGCTCAAAGTGAAGCAGTAAAAATAAATAAGCGTTTATTCTAAGAAACCTACATCCTGGTTTCTGAGAGTAGAAAACAGCAGTGAGCATATTACCAGAGCTAAATCACACAATAATGAGTCCAGCTGAGAAATTCCCTTAAGTAAGGAAAGTCCGACATACCATTGATATGGGCGCCTGGTTTTACCCATTCTCCAAATAAAATAGGTGTTGTCGCCATGGTAACTGTTATAATGACATCAGCCCCAATAACGGCCTCCTGAGCAGAAGAGCAAACCTGCACCGGACCCCTCACCAAGCCAGCAAACTTCACAGCATTCTCCTTCGTGCGATTCCACATCCTGACCTTCAAAGCAAAAACAAAAAGCAGGTAGGTCAAGTGGAACTGCTGTGGGAGTAATTCGACCTCTCATTCTACTCACCCAAATGAAGTTTTCTGTTTTGTTTTTTTTTAATTAAAATACAAATATCCTTAGCCTTCCCCATCCCCTATTATCATTAATCCTCCTGTCCCACAATTTCATGTGTGGGATTAATTTTGCCCTGCTAGTATAATAGCTCATTGTATCTTTAGACTTAGAAAATGCAAATTCTATGAATGTAGCAACTCTGAACCAATGCAGGCATTGGGAAGCTGGTCCACATATAGTAGGATTTTTTTCATACTTGGAAAAAAGGAAATCTGATGTTTCCTACATATGTTTTACAATATCCCTTTGTGATCCAAAGAAGACCATGTACAGCAGGCAGTGGCAATCTACATACCACCCACAGTCCAAATCAGGCCCATGAAGTGACCTACCTGGCCTACCAACCAAAGCTTGTTTAATATACTCTGTCCATTTGCATGAGAATGCATCAGCCTATGGCCACCTCCAGCCCGCTTTAGGATCAAGCGGTATCATTTCAGCCTGCTCTCAGTGAAAGCTTGCAGACCCGTGATCTGGAGAACTGCAAGTATCATCAGCTTCTCTAACGATGCTTTGTTAAAAGTGTTTGAATTTGATAGACAAGGTTATTTGGGTGAATCTGATACCTTTTATTAGACCAACTTAAACAGTTGGAAAAAGAAATTAGCAAGCTTTTGGGTTTAAAAACCCTTTGTCAGGCAGAGGAAGTCTCTGCAGTTGGTACGTACACTCTTCACTATTAATTCCATCCAGGAAGAGCACACACCAACTGCAGAGACTTCCTCAGCCTGAAGAAGGGTTTTTAAACCCGAAAGCTTGCTAAATAATTCCCCCCCCCCAACTATTTTAGTTGGTCTAATAAAAGATCTCAGATTCACCCAAAGAACCTTATCTGGTTATGTCCTTAGACCAACACAGCTACAACCTACACCCCTGAAATATTAGATGCAACTTCACTTATTTTATGTACTCTAGTTACTCTACCTACATGCTACTGAAAAACAGATTGAGAAAAATATTTTTTTCCATTTAGATGCTATAGCTGTCTTACCTCCTTAAATGAAAACAGCTCTGTAAAAATATCATAATGGCTATGGGCTTGAACCCCAGCTCCCAAAATGCACAGCACTTCTGCAGAGGGTGGCATCAAGAGCTAAAACACATCAAGTTACAAAAGAAATCAGTGGCAGTAGTCATGGATGACACAAAACTATGGGAATGGTCCCTTTTTTTTTAAATTGAAAACTCTTCAATTTTAGTTGCATTTTCAGTACAGAATTACTTTTTTAAACCTAACCCTCCTTTTTCCCCTTGGGAACTAATGACCCCAAGAGTCATTACTCCAAGAGAAACTTTTCTGGGCTTGAAGCAGTTTCCTTTACCCACATCTAAAATTTAATATTGTGAACCACATTCTGTACTTTTTATACTGGGCTACTTGTACTGGTTTGATTACAGCAACATAGTTAATCCACTGTAAAACCAGAATAGATGTGCTGCACTCATGCAAAATATGAGTGTATCAGCCACTAATACAGGGGCGGGCAATTATTTTGGGCGGAGGACCACTTACCCAGTTCTGGCAGGCTGTTGAGGGCCGCATGGGTAGCCCTGCCCCTTGACAGGTGCCCCACCCCCTGGTCACCATCTTGGGACCAACATCCCAATGTCTTGGGAACAACATCCCAGGGCCAGCACCGGTAAGGCCCAGAGAGGGGCACAGGCTAGCAAGGGTCTGTGGAGCCAGGTTGGGCTGCACTAGCAGGGAGGGGGGAGCTGGCCCGGCTCCATAGAGCCCCTGCCAGCTGGGACCCCACGCTCCTGCCACCCTGCTCTAGGCCCCACTGGCACTGGACCTGGAACACTGGTGCGGGCCCCGTGCTCCCTGTCCACTCAAACCCAGTGCCCCCTAGCCCTGCGGTACAGGCGGGGGAGGGCAGCGCTCAGCCCTGACCCCTGCTCACCAGCAGGGAAGAAGCTGGTGCTGAGCACAGGAAAAAATGGCCCCTTGCCTGCCCCATGGCTGGCGCTCCCTGCTGCAGCTGCTTGCAGCCCAAGCAGGGCTGTCCGTAGCTGACACAGGCAGCCTCATGCGGGCTGCAGGTGGCTGCAGCGCAGGGCACTGGCCATGGGGTGGACAAGGGGCCATTTTTCCCCACGCTCAGCATCAGCACCAGCCTGCCAGTGGGGCCAGGTTACAAGGTGGTGCTGAGTATGTGCAGAGCGGGGAGGGGGGCAAGAGAAAGCAGCTACTCCCATGCCCGGCACCCCGCACTGCAGCTGCTCACAGCCTGCGTGGGGATGCTTGTGCCTGATCCGCACAGCCCCATGAGGGCCATCTGCGAACACCTGCAGTGCACGGCAGGGCACCGGCCATGGGGCAGGCGAGGGACCGCTTTTCTCTGTGCAGGGAAACAGCCTGGGGGGGGAGGGAGGGGGGCAGTCCCTCCCCTGCCCCACAGCCAGTGCCGCACGCTGCAAGTGCTCACAGCCCACATGGGGCTGTCCAGAGTGGGCACAGGCAGCCCCACGCAGGCTGCAAGCAGCTGCAGCATTGAGGCCCTGGGCATGGGTAGGGAGGGGCCACTCCCCACCCCCCCTGCACTCCTTCCCTGCCTGGGGTCCCCCAGCCCCCACTTACCTGAGCTTCCTGCGCCAAGACAACCACATGCTCCCAGCTGGGACTTCCAGCTGGGGGGCAGGGCCAGGTGGGCACCAGGCTTCTCCTGGGTCCTACTGCCCTTGGTTCCTGCCATTTTTGAAGGAACCAAGGGCAGAGAAATATTAATTTTCTATATATATTAGGGGCCCTGTGGGCCAGATAGAACGGCCTCACAGGCCGGTTCCAGCCAACAGGTCGTATTTTGCCCACCCCTGCACTAATGCAATACACCAGTACAGACACACTTGGGTGGTATTTGCTTGCCAGGAATTCATCATCTGGGCTGGTTTACAGGGCAGAATTTGGCCTTGTCCATTATGTTCTTCATCATGCAAAACTTTGCAGATTATATATTATGTTGTTGCCAGCAACGGTGAAGGAAAGGAAGAAAAGCATTTTACTTAGCAATCTTGTGGAGCATGTTTTTCGCAATTTAAACTGGATAATGGCCGTCAGACTAGAATCACTAGTCTGCCACCTGAAGTACCATCAGTATTGATCAGCAACCCTCTAATCCAGTCTGTTTGTTTAGAGATGAATTATTTACTCTAGGGGGGAAAAAAACAAACAAAAA
>NW_017729002.1:25784800-25785832 GCF_001723915.1 Gavialis gangeticus
AAAAAAAAAAAAAAAAAAAAAAAAAACAAACTTATCACTTGCCCATGCCCCCTTCTAAATGGAGCCACTTGCTAAAAATGGCACCAGTTTAACATGTCTTAAACATGGGTTGATGACTTTCCTTCTAAACAATTTACATTCCATTTAAATCTTGGAGCGATATTGCACATGGTGCCATTCCCGACTTAAAACGCTCCACACACAAGAGGTTTCCCCAAGAACAAGATAAGCATCTACCATCAGCCTTTACAAACAAGCACTGATTTGAGTCTCAAAACGTAAGTCAGTCCTCAGGTTACTCCATTTTCCCTTTTTAGTTGTTCCCTAGGCTTCACTGGGATTTGACAAAGCTTTGAAAAGGTTATTTGAGCCCAGCCCCAATGTAGGTGTACAAGGTTGGTGTTCACATGCCATGCTCACTTATGTGCATGAAGCCTTTGAATTGCATGATTTCTTAAGGCTAGTTGTACATATTCTGCAGCAAAGAAATAAAGTAAAGAAAAATCTAATGAACCAAGTTTTTCAATAGGTAAGAGCTCTCTTTATTGTGCATTTCACCAACTCAGCAGTAGTGATTTCAAAGGTTCCCTACATAAAAGCACTATCCCTTTGAAAAGTAAATGCTATAAAAAAAATAAAAACAAGATGACAACTAAGAGCTAAACTCAAACAGGGCTGAACATTTCACAGAGCAGCACATGACAAAGATTT
The DNA here is from genome assembly GCF_001723915.1 of Gavialis gangeticus. NCBI lineage: Eukaryota > Metazoa > Chordata > Crocodylia > Gavialidae > Gavialis > Gavialis gangeticus. Next base: position 25,785,512 of record NW_017729002.1, read on the forward strand.
GATTTTGAAGTCCCCACACCAGGAAAGCTCCTTTGAAGACTGTGGAGCATTGCTTGAGTAAAGACTGAAGGATGCAGCTCTTAGAAGGGATTGCCTGAGTGACAAGTAGCCCTAAAGTCTAACATCAGAGTCCAACAGACTTGCCCCTTTTTAGAAGGGTTTCTTAGGAAAAAGGTCTGCATTTTGCTTTGATATGGGCTGTAACCAAAGGTGAACCAATACATGGGTCCAATATCAGATCAGTACCACTATAAAGAAAACTGGCTGTACTGGAGATTGGCCTGAAGTGGCTGATAATTTGGTCAAATACCCGTGCATGTA
>NW_017729002.1:25790832-25792117 GCF_001723915.1 Gavialis gangeticus
GGCAGTGAGGAGCACAGCCCGGTAGCTTGGAGAGCTACATGCAGCTGGTAAGTCTGTTGTGGTGGAAGGGGAAGGGAAGGGAAGGGGCATGGGAGGGCAGATCATTGCCCCCCACTGTGAGAGAAGGACTGGGGCTGGAGTAAGCGCTGCCCAGATGCGGCAGGGAAGGTGCAGGATGGAGCCATGGCTCATCCAGGGGACACAGGCGCATGGGGGAGCAGCTCCCACTGCTGCAGGCCGCTCACCTGGAAGGGCATGGTGGAGTTGGTATGTGCCCCCGGATCTGCACAGGGCAGGCTGGGCGTGCTGTAGTTGGGGGCTGTGGCTGGGGGCCATGCTGCACTGTGCTCGGGGCAGGCAGTGGTGGCACTGGGAGGGGGGGCACAGAGGGGCTATGGCAAAATTTGGGATGGCTGCAGCTCCTTCCCATAGGCCCCCTCCCAGCACCACTGCCACCTGCCCCAAGTGCATCACAGTGCATCCCCCAGCCCCAGCCCACAGCTGCAGCCTGCTTGTTCCACCCTACCCACACAGATGTTGGGGCACATGCCCCACCCCGTGTCCTCCTGGACGAGCAGTGGGAGCTGCCCCCCACCCCCCCCGCAACCCCTGGACAAGCCAAGGCTCCATCCCACGCCCACCCTGCCATGGCTGAGCAGTGCCTACCCCAGTCCCGCTCCCTCCCTCACCATGGAGGTGTTGATCTGCCCCACCCCCACGCACCTTCCCTCCCTGCTCCCCTTCAACCACAATAGGGTTACCAACTGCATGCAGCTATATCGGAAATTGAATGGGTATCAGCCAATATGTCTTCTTAAAAATCACCTATTGGTATAGGCCACCAAAATCTCTATCAGTGCACCTCTAACTTTTTCCCCTGTGAAGTTCATCTTTATTTGTATTTTCAAGTGAAAGACAGAAGTGTGTATGTTAACATGAGCATACACATTGTGGGTGACTATAAAATCCAAATAGGTCTCTGAAATCTTAGGTATGACAGCGTCTTAAAAAATTCTTGCCATATTAATGCAAACTGGTTTGATCTATGAGATTCAATATGTGCATATTTTTAAATAGATCCATATCTCATGGAAGTCAGTAGGACTACATTTGGGTACTTTATTGAACAAGGGCCTAAATCACAGAGCTATTTCAGTTCTGGCCATTTGAAAGAGTGCTCCCTTCATCATGGTAGTGGTGATCATTTAGACTAGTGACAGAAGTTACACAGAAATCAATTTAAGTGATCAGAAACTGGTTTAAACCTGTAATAGAATAGAAGTTC
>NW_017729003.1:0-8373 GCF_001723915.1 Gavialis gangeticus
GCAGAGGGAGCAGGTTTCCCCCTCCCTCAGGAATGCAGCCAGCTCCAGTTCCCTAAAGAGACAGGCTGAGGGTGTGGTCCCCTGTGTGCTGGGCCCACCCTAATTGAATGGTCACAGCACAGAGATTTAAATCACAGTGTCACAGGGCAGAGATTTTTGGGGAGAAACCAAGGTGGCTTTCTGCCACACAGCCCTCCAGCCAGTTAGTGACCCATCTGACTGTGTAGGCATCGACACTACAGTTTCCTAGTTTTATAATGAGAATGGGGTGAGAGACTATGTCGAAGGCCTTCCTAAAGTCCAGAAAGACTATATCCACCATGCCACCTGCATGCAGGGATTTGGTGACCTGGTCATAGAAGGCCACCAGGTTGTTCTGACAGAACCTGTCTCTAATGAACCCATGTTGGTTGCCCCTAAGCATAGTCTTCCCTGCTGGCCCCTTGTGGACACTGAAGTGGTAGGTAGGATAAGTATCTCCTGCAAATGGCCAACAGACGTTTCCTGAAATTTAAAAAAAGAAAAAAATTAAACTCCAGCTGTACATTTCAAGCAATACAGGCAGAACCTCCAATCACACACAGCCCTGCTGAAGTCAAGGGGTCCATCCACAGAGACCCAATTGCAGGATCAGGCCTAAGAGCATTTTAGATATTTTTCAGACTTAATTTAAATGATTGAATATATTTTTGCATAGGTTTAGAACCAAAGACTACAGCAAAAATCATACATTGTGATAAATATTATAGATAAGTAAAAAATATATAATTTTTGGGGGGGTGGGGGCTTACAGTCTTTATTTCAACTTCATAGATTTTATGTACTTTATCATCCTTTGCTGTGCCCTGGAAGTTGCATGTATTAATCTTTATTTTTTGTTCATCTCATTATCATCTATGCTGTATGGTAAATTGTAAATACAACAGCCTCCGCTCCTTCAGTTCGGATAGGTCTTACACTCTGAACCGAAGCTCTTATGCACGGGACAGCATGATGATTGAAGAGTTGCTGGTGCCATCAAAGGACCAGGTACGTGGTAGCTATCTTGCTTTTTTTGTAAAGGCTCATGTTCTTCAGCAAAAAGCATAGCAGCACATCAGTTAAGACATCTTGCTATTGCTGCAGAGGTATGAGTTTAAGCCTTGCTTAAACCAAAGGCTATCAAGTTGCTCCAGTTATAAAAGAGAACCTGGTCATTTTGGCTGAGAAGTCAAAGGCAGGTGGATATGCTGTTGACTGCACCATACCCATATGAACATGTGCTGTTCGCAACAGGACCTGGAGTGCCTTAACTACACTATCATGCTGAGCCAAATGTTCTTAGCTGGATCTTTAACCTTGACACTTTACTGTGCTTTCACAATACTTCCTAAGACTTCCACTGTTCCCTCCATTTCCCATGGGGGAAGGAAAGGAACTGAAACTAAGGACTGGAACACTTTTGCCATCAGTGAGTTTCATCTTGCAAGATGCTGAGCACTCAGTGGGACCACAACGGTGTTTAACAATAAATACTCCTTAAATGGTTGCTGGATTAAGGTCAGCATTCTCAGCACTTTACAGGATTGAAACCTAAATTCATGTAAATTCTGGCAACTTTTTATATAGTAATATCAAGCAGCTGGGGGCTGCATACCCTGTGTGTTGTACCAGTGACCACATGCTGCGCAACCCACACAAAAGTAGGCCCCTGCACAACATGTCATGTGCATACCCTTGCTGTTGCATGCCTCCCTCCCCGCTGCTGCAGCACTTGCCCACAAGGACTCAGACTCACTCTGTGCTTTCTGTGCCACATTGACCCACTCCCTGGGGTTGGGGCAGGGCACAGAAGCTGGAGGAGGGAAGGGGAGCTCAGTTTCCAGCTACTTTTGTAGCTGAGCAATAGGGGGAGCAGTGTCTGAATCGGAACTGGGGACTGCAACATAACCCATCATAAGCTGCATGCAGCCTGTGGGCTGGCAGTTAAAGAACCCAGACATAAACCATGGACTAGATTCAGCCATTTTGTACATTTGTAAGACTTCAGTTGTTTTGTTTCGCAGAAGTCCATTTGGCCTTGTAGTTATAAAGCTATTCTCACTAACTGGTTTACATAGTTTAAACATTTGTACAATTGCTAATACACCTGAAGTTGAATCTAGAATTGGTTACAGTGTGGGAAAATAATAATAGAAGGTAATACTGGTCATAGGTGCATGCTATATGCTTTAATTTATGAGTTCCCTACATTGACTCTCTTTAAATATTTTAATCCAGCTAAATTTCTCAACTGGTACTACAACAGAAAAGCCATAATCCTGTTCAGAAATTAAATAGAAATTCATATAAGAACATGGGTGGAAAAAAAGAACTTTGATGTAGTGTAGTTTACACCCTGGAAAAGGGGCTTAAATAACACTATAATAATGCCTAGACCTTTTGGTTGTCCTTTTATACAGTCATGTATATCACCTATTTAGAGTGTATTTTAATATATAAGGTCATAGAAATGAATGGGGGAAAGCATTGATGCACGGGGTTTTTGGAATGTTGGTAACATATATTCATTAGGGGTGTGCAAAGTGTTGCTATTTGATTCAGATTAGTGATTCAATTCGTTGATTCAGATCACTGTCCCTGATTCGATTCGGCCGAATCTAAATCTGAAGATTCGATACTGATTCAGAGAATCAGCGATTCAGACATAGACACAGCTTTAAAAGTTTTTTCTACGTACCTTGAGGTAGCAGGCTCAGTTCATGATTGCTGCAATGCTGGGATGCATGGAGCATCCCACAGAAATGCAGGGGGCCCTCCATGTGCTCAGTGGCAAACCTGGAAGCAGACCAGAAGTAATTCCATTCCACTTCTGGGTCTACTAGGGAGCACACTGGGGGCTCCCCCCCCCCCGGCATCCCGCTCAACTATCAATCCCGGGTGCCCCCCCAGACCCAGGAGGTAGCATTCACCAAGCCAGTGAGGTGTAGGGGTCCCCCCGTGCACTTCTTGGTGGACCCAGAAGTGGACTGAGCATGCTGGGGAGTGCTTCTGGCCCATTTCTATGTCTGCTGCTGAGCATGCTGGGGAGCCCCCTGTGATTCTGTGGAACATTCCATGTGCCCCAGCATCACAGCATTCACAAGCCCCTGATACCTAGAGGTATGTAGATAAAACAGTTAAAGCTGTCTCTATGTCCAAATCTTTCCGAATCCCTCCAAATTGATACAGAAGGTTCCAATTCAATTTGGAGAGATTAAAGGGTCCTCTGATTCGATTCAGATTCGGAGGTTTGGAGTTTTGACCACCAAATCGGGCTGGATCTCTGCCAAATTGAATCAGGGAACAAAGTTTCAAACAGCCCTAATATTCATGCCATATTTTATTGCCCATGGGTAAAAAGGTTTTAAATCAAAATTTGGGACATTTGAAGGTACTAACAATAATGGAAATCACATGTAATCTAATTAGTAAAGTAACTAAACATAATGTGTTGTTGGTATCTAGTGAAATGTGGTACTTATTGATAGTATTTATTTAAAATAGGAAGTTAAGGATTATTTCTGGTTACTGTGTAGCAATAATATACTGTATTAAAGTAGCTTTAAACTCAAAGTAAAACATGCTACTATAGTTTACCCCATGAAGTAGGGCACTGCATTTGGTTAAATACTGGCAGGCCTCCAAGCCTTTGTAGACTTTCACAGAAGTTACCGGTGGGTGCAGAGATCTGTGTGTATGGCTCTTCACAAGATTTAGGCCTAAATGGTAGTGATAATTTCTTTGTTTTGAGCCTTGCTGCAGTTAAAACTGAGGTATGTGGCAGCAATTAAACAGCAAAAATTTATATTAGATCAGTGGTGTTCATGGATCCCTGCTACCTAGAGGTATGTAGAAAAAAGATTTAAAGCTGTCTCTATGTCCAGATCTCTACACGTACAAATACGTGTCCAGCTGAGACCTGGCTGAAAATATAGTAGTAAAAGTTATTTTAATCTCAACCTGCTATAGAATCCTTATGCCGTAACCCTTATTATATCCAAAAAGGATCCAAAGTGTGATCATTACTGTAAATATGAAAAGAATATGAATCACTTGCTTCAGTTACAGATGTCCATCCCAGGTAGTCAGACTGATAGATGAGTAAAACCTTGAAACCAGTTAAACCAAATAGTAGCAAACCAGCAACCTGTCTATATATGAAAGAAACCAGGACAACCAAATCAAAAGTTCTCACCTTGGCACCAGGCCTGAAATACAAATCCATACTCTGAGTCTCCACAAACCTCAAATCTGCCCAAACACGTTAAAATACATGAGTTTAAATCAACACATTTGAACTAGTTAGGGCAAAAAGGGAGAAATACAGAAATCACAGGACCCTTCTAGAGAATGCCTTAGCACAGCAGATCTTTCCTACGTGTCATCTGATCTCTGCTGCAGTAGAAGCAAATAAGGAAAAGATGGAATCTCCAGTATACCAGTCCTAAGCCACAAAGGCCTTTATAATTCGAGAATGTGTGTGTCTACATGTTACAGGGGTATAGATTGTAGCCATGTTGGTATAAAGACATAGGCAGACAAGGTTCTTTGGGTGAACCTGATAATTTTTATTAGACCAACTTAAATAGTTGGAAAACAATTTTTAAGCAAGCTTTCGGGTTCAAAAACCCTTCGTCAGGCTAAGGAAGTTTCAGCAGTTGGTGTGTGCTCTTCCTGGAGGGAATAAAAAGTCCATTTCCTACCTGTGTGCAAGTGTATCATTTTCTAGATATGTTACAGTGATATTGTAGCCATGATGGTCCAGTAGTTACGTGAAAGGCAAGGATTTCTTAGGATGATACATTTTATTTGGGCCAACTGCTTAGTCAGGATAGAATTAGGTGCATCTACATGTAGGCAGGGCTGGAGGAGGGTGGGGCTGGGCAGAAAATGGATTGGGGGGTTCAGGGGGCTGGCAGAGGGAGGGGCTGGGCAGGGAAGTGATCAGGGGGGTCTGGAGGTCTGGTGGCAGGAGGCGCCGGGCAGGGAAGTGATCGGGGGACGGGGGGGCGTTGATGTGGGGAGGGGCCAGGCAGAAATGTGATCAGGGGAGCTTGGGGAGCAGGCAGGGGGTGCAGTCGGGGAGGAGGGCTGGGGGAGTGGGCGGGGCCAGTGGGGGTCTCTCCATGGTCCCCTCCCCCCTCTTCCAGCCCCCCCCGACCCTTTACTTACAGGCACTGGAGCCCTGGTGCTGAACACATGGCCTGGCCTGCTGTGACTTCAGCGCCAGGGCAAGGGGCCAACCACAGAGACCCTCTGGCAGCCAGAGCATCTCCATGGAGGACCCAGCCTCTGGTTTCCCCGCTTTTTTAAACTTCAATTTTTTTAGACCACCTGGATATCCAGAGGTCTAATTTTCTCCCCACACTGCAGGGAACATTTTTTCTTTCCTGCACATGCCTCTTGCCCCATCTTAAAGGGGTTTGAGATGGGGTAAGAGGCACGTGCGCACTTGTCTGGATGTGCCCTATGTGTACTAAGTGATAGGCAAACTGAGTAGCAGTTTTCTTGGCACAGGGTGATAGTACACCCTGAATCTTTTAGTAGTATTCATATCATTTGGATACCTCACCATGAAAATATGGCCATATAGGATTTGATGACTTAAACAGTGGGATTAATTTTGAGGAAGGAAAGAAGAGGAAATTTATTGCCAAGGTGCTCTTCACAATCATAAGGTAAAACCAAGACAGGCCACTGTGCACAGAATGCTTGGAAATGAAGTATTAGGCACTAAAATAAACTTTTCACTGAAAAGGGTTTTATTTTGATTTCTACTCAGACCTTACAAAAAGGACGCATTTTCTTTGTAATTCACTAACATGTCAGGGAACCAGCCCTTGACATATTTGCAGCTGGAAGTCTGTCAGTATTAGTTTAGTATGGTTTTCCTTGCCTATATTTATATTTAAATTATGTAATTCAACTACAATACAAAAGAGCCAGCAAAAGCACCTGGGGGTAATAATAGACCACAGTATGAATATGAGCTGGCAGTATGACACTGTTGCCAGAAGGGCAAATAATACTCTGGCATGCATCAATCGATGCATCTCCAGCAAAACCAAGGATGTGATTCTTCCTTTCTACTCAGCATTAGTGAGACCCCCAACTGGAGTACTGCATCCAGTTCTGGACACTGCACTTTAACAGAGACATAGTAAAACTTGAGAGTCTAGAGAAGGGCCACCTGTATGATTAGAGACTTGCACAGCAAGCCATATGAAGAAAGGCTGAGGGACCTGGGACTCTTCAGCTTGAAAAAGAGAAGGTTGACAAGAGACTTGGTAGCAGCTTACCACTACATCAGGGGTTTACATCTAGGGCTCAGTGAACAACTGTTCATGAGGGCACCCATGGGGAAAACCTGGAGTAATGGCCACAACCTCCTGGAAAACTGTTTTGGGCTCAACATTAGGAAAACATCTTCACAGTTAGGGTGGTGTCCAGACTGTGGAATAAGCTCCCTCTAGAGGTGGTGCAATCACCTACCCTGGAAATCTTCAAGAGAAGACTGGACAGTCATCTGACCCCCCGTTATCTTTCCTGCTTGGTGCAGGGGGCTGGACCCAATGATCTTCCAAGGTCCCTTCCAGCCTTACAACCTATGAATCTATCAATAACTGTACCAGGTTAGCACGATATTTAAGAGAGTGAGTAGGAACAGCTAGCACTCCAGAAATAGTTTTCAAGCTAGTTCAGAAGGTCTGTAAGGTGAACTCCATATCACACCACAAAGACTGTGAAAGTCCATGAAATCCCAACTCCTGCCAAACCCCAAAGCTTATTCTGAATAAACCCTGCAGGCCCTATCCCTGCATGGATTCCTAAGGAATTTTCTGTCTAAACATTTTGTAGTGCCCATCACTATGGTATTTAATTGCAAGGTAAGTGGAAACAAATCTGTTTAGTTTAATCTTGAACTTGTGCATATATAATATTGGACCTCAATTTAGGGACAAGTTACAATGGTTCATGCAGCAAAACCAGAAAAGAAGGAAATTTTATAGAGTTGATTTTAACTTGCCTTTAAGAATTATGTGTTTCTGAGAAAATAATTGATGGCAGAAGATCAGTAGGACTGTGCCAAGTGAAAATGTATTTTCATTTAAGATAGTACAGTTGAGAGGTACATACTAGGCACAAATGTTTGACTTTTTATGTTGATTTTCAAATTTTTGTTTATCTTTTTTTAAAGCACCTGCCATTCCCAAGGGAATTTGATTCTGATTCACTCAGACATTATAGCTGGGCTGCAGACACCTTGGACAATGTAAACCTTGTCTCAAGTCCCATCCATTCTGGGTAGGTCACATTTTCTTTGTCATTAAATGTGAAACTGTACTGTTAACTGGAAATTATAACCTACAGCAATCAGTGATATGGAGTCTAGTCCTGTTCCAGTTGAACCCAGGCAACTCTCCAGGTTTTGCACTAGGCAAAACTCAAATTGACTTTAATGAGAGCACATAATAGGATTTGTGAAGCTGAATTCCTGCATATCATACTGGAAACGGACCTCCATATTTAAGTTTCTGAGTGCTAATAAAAGCTGGTTTCCCATAGAGCTTTTCATAGTAAGCCTGTTTTACTTTTGCTTGTGTTTTGATTTTTAAATGTTTTAGGATTATTTCAATTGCATTACATGAAACTATATTAAATATAAAATTAAAGATATGCTATGCTTACTGTCTCTTTTTTCCATAAAAATGGGGCCCTGTTAGATAATCTGTTATTTGCATCGCTGAAGTTCCTCCACATTCTTCCCCCAAATTAGTGTTTTGACATCAATTATACCATTCACTTACCCATAAAGCATCACTTTTACAACAGTGTCTGGATAGTACTACAAATGATTAAGTTAAATTACTAGAGGAGCAGTGTTTGTGAGATATGTTGAAGCTTACCCTAACATAAATTGTAGGGAAAAATTAACGAGAAAAGGAAACAAAATTTCATATTCTATCTTTTTCATTTTATGGCAAGCTCCATTAATTACAATGTAATGGGTGCAGTTAAAATAAAAAAACATAAGCAGAGTTAAGACTAAGGCCTATGCTTCTGTCTCTATGCTTCTGTGCCCCAGTCACACAAGGCACATAAACATGTGTAGCTACTATGGGGGTCCAGGAAAGGTGGTCCTTCCTCAAGGAGGCTATCCTTGGGGCGCAGCAGGACACAATTCCACTGCGCAGGAAGGCGGGAAAAGGGTCCAAGAAACCTTCATGGCTGAGCGCGGATATCCAGGCTGGCCTGAGGGCAAGCAAAAAAGCGTACTGGTGGTGGAAGCAGGGGGCAGGGACCAAGGAGGAGTACACCTCCCTGACCTGAGCTTGTAGGGATTTGGTAAGG
>NW_017729003.1:8848-9183 GCF_001723915.1 Gavialis gangeticus
CAGGAAGGATGCGAGTCCCCTGACTGTTAGTTCAGACCTAGTTAAGGATTACCTGGAGGGCTGTATCCAAGTCGGTGGGCCTGGATGGCCTTCATCCGCGGGTGCTAAGGGAATTGGCTGGTGTTGTTGCGGAGCCTTTGGCACAGCTGTTTGAGGACTCCTGGTGCTTGGGCCAAGTCCCTGAGGACTGGAAAAGGGCCAACATGGTCCCTATTTTCAAGAAGGGGAGGAAGGAAGAGCCTGGCAACTACAGACCAGTCAGCCTCACTTCTATCCTGGGGAAGGTCTTTGAAAAAATTATCAAGGGCCACATTTGTGAGAGCCCTGCAGGGGAA
>NW_017729003.1:9754-20867 GCF_001723915.1 Gavialis gangeticus
GGAGGATAGGTTTAGGTTAGATATTAGGAAGAACTACTTCACTGTAAGGGTGGCCAGAGCCTGGAATAGGCTTCCCAGAGAGGTGGTGCTCTCGCTTTCCCTGGAAATCTTCAAGAGGAGACTGGATAGGCACCTGGCTGGGGTCTTATGACCCCTCCCACCCCCAGTGCTCATTTCTGCGCATGGCAGGGGGTCGGACTCAATGATCTGTCTAGGTCCCTTCTGACTCTATGATTCTATAATTCTATGTGCTTAAACAAAGTATAAATATAAAAAGTAAGTAAGAACTTACAGTTGGATTCTGAAGCCCTGATCTACCAAAGCACCTGGTTAACATGTGGCTAACATAAATACAAAGTAGTAAGAGATTAAGACCAAAAGTCTATCCACTATCATAGGATCATAGGGCTAGAATGAACCTAATCTTGTCCAATCCTTTACCCTGACACAGAATCTGTATACCTAGACTATTGACAAATAGTTGTCTAACCTGCTTTTAAAAACTTGTTGTGAAAGAGATTTCACACCCTTCCTACATAGCCTTTTCCAGCCTCCATTGCCTAAATCATTTTGTTGTTAATTATACTGATTTGTTTCCTGCCCCATGTCTAATTGACATAAAAAAATAAATGATCACTGCTCTTCTTTCAGCAACTTCATGAATATTGAAAGACTATTACCACATTCCCTTTAAGCCTCCCTTCTACAAATTTTTCTATCTTTCCTTATATGTCAGGTTTTTCCAACATCTTCTCAATTCTTGTTGCTCTTGTCTGAACTCTCCATATATTTTCTCCAAACTGTCCCCATCTTCCTTGAAATGTGATGGCAGGACATAATACCCCAAGGGAGGTCATATCAGTGCTGAGTAAAGCAGAAAAATTACCTTTCTTGTCTTACAAACAATGCTCCTGTTAATACATCCTAGAATAAATTTGACATCTTTGCAACAGCATCATATTACAGACTCTTGTTGTAGTATTGTATGATCTACAATAACCCCTAATTCTTTTGAGCAGTTCTACAACCATATCAGTTATTCCATAGTTGATATTGTATATTTAATTTCTCTTTCTGAAAGGTTCTTGGCGCTTGCCCTTATTGAATTTAATTTTATTTCAGATAATTTCTCCACTTTACCAAGATCATCTTGAATTTGATCCTGTTAGCCAAAGTGCTTTCGAACCCTCCCAGTCTGGTCTTACAAATAACTCGTATAATTGTACTCTATTTGCATCAGTCAAGTCATTATGGAAAGAGTTGAGCAAAACCTGGCCAAGGACAGCCCTCTGTAGGATGTCACTTGTAATAAATTTCCAGATGGACAGCAAATGATTGATAAATACTTTTTATGTTTGTGGCTTTTTAATTGGTTGTGTCCTTGCCTGATGGTGATTTCATTTGGGCCATAGTTTACTGATGGGAATATTTGGGACAGTATCAAAAGTCTTACTGAAGTCAAGATTACTAAAAAGTCTTATTAAAGTCGAGTCTACTTCCTTTTTGTCCTGCATCATAGTTACCAGGTCAAAGAAGTCAGTCAGATGGCTTTGCAGGATTTGTTCAGACAAATCTATGTTAGCTATCAAGATTCCCTCTAAGGTGCATGCTTGTGTGGCTGTGCACAACTAAAAGTCTGGCTGCGCACAGCCTTTTCAAGGCTGTGCACCGGGAGAGGAGCTGAACATAAGCTCCTAGGTGAGGTGGGGGCAGGAGCCTGATGCAGGCTCCACTGGCTCTGGGGAAGTGCTTCACTCCCCTGCTTCACCTTGGGGAGCAAGGAGGCACGTGGCATCAGGGCTGGGGAGTGGAGCACTTCCCCAGAGCTGGTGGAGCCTGCGCCAGCCCCCCACCCCAGCCTCTATCCCTGCCTTGCTACATCTTGGGGAGTAGCCGCTGCCTGCCCCAAGTGAGGCTTAGCCGGCTCCAGGACACTCCTCTGTTCCCTGCCCTGTGCCATGTGCCTCCTCACTCCCTGAGGAAATGCAGGGCAGCGGAGCAGTGTCCTCGAGCCAGCAGAGCCTCACTTGGGGCAGGAAGTGGCTGCTCTGTGAGGAGTGGCAAGGCAGGGATGGAGGCTGGTGCGAGGGGCTGGCAGCCCCCCAGATGTGGGGAAAGTGCTCCAGCCCCCAGCCCCAGCCTCTTGGCTCCAGCCTCTGGCACCCAGCCTCTCAGCCCCAATCTCCAGCCCCCAGCTCCAGCCTCTGGCGCCCAGCTTCTCGGCTCCAGCCTCCAACCCCCGGCCTCTCAGCTCCAGCCTCTGGCCCCAGGCCCCAGCCCTCAGCCCCCTTCAGTAAGTGTCCCATGCCGGACTGAGGCAGCGCACTCATGGACCGCTACTCCTTAGAAGGAATGTTGTTGGTTATATTTCATCACATTATCTTTCAGATGTTTATATGTTGATTTATAATTTGTTCCAGAACCTTTTTGTCCTGCTACATTGCTTGCCCCAAAGATGTATGGATTCTTAAAGTACCTGTCTTTTGGATGCTAATCCACCTCCTCATTGTGATAAAGCTGTATATTGCACATGGATATTGCTCCTATTTGTTTTCCCTTTTATCTTCCAGGCATTCAAGAAGTTTTTCCTTGCCTTTTCCTGAATTTCAGAACTGGTATATAAATTCTTGATATATAAGACAATACCTTTGTCCCCATCTCTTTCCTTCCTAATGAAGCTATTCTATCCCAATAATCCACTCCTTTGACTTGTCCCACCAAGTCTCTCTGATGCCATTTTGTATTGGTAGTCCATCTGAAATTATCTTCTATCAGTTACCCTTGAAATCACGGATAATTTTGCATACCAATATCAATGGCATTCTTCACATACTTAGCACTCCTCTTCAGTCATAGAATGCTGTTCTGAAACTTTTACCTACAGAATATTGTCCAAATATAGCTGTCAGATTAGGGAAAAACATAGTCATCTTAAGTTTGGTTACCACTTTTTCTCAGTTACACACACTCAGAAGAGATATTATAAATTTTGCACAATGTTTCTACTTGACTGAAAAAGTATTCAAGGAGTTGAAGATCTAGCCCCATATCAGTGAATTTGAGGATAGGAGGGAATTTTGCCATTATGTTAGAATCTTCAAACCTTCCTTCTTTTAAGCCAGAATTGTTTTTTGTCAGTTTAAATATTTTTTTTCTGCTAGTGTATGGTTTGAATTTTGTACTTAGTGAGTACTATATTACCCTGGAATTCACCAAGAAATCACAAGTCTGTGCAGTAGTAGAGCACAAATTTGGTAAACTCTCCAGGTTCTTTTGCCTTAAGCTTTTTAGGGCTAGGGACAGACATTCAAAAAGCCTGAATTGATTCAATCTTTGCAGGTCAGTCTAGTCTGACTAGGCTGAATCAGTTTCTAACCCAGACAGACATCCCAGAAATGCAAGGACATTCCTGAAGTGGTTCAGGCTAGAAGCCGGGGGGCACTAGAGCAGCCCTCCCTTTACTTCTACAGGGCAGAGCTGAGGTGGGTGTGGCCTGGCCACAGCAGGACGCTCTGATTATTCCTCCCTCTTTTGAGCTGCCCAGCAGGGAATGTTTATCACCCCTAACTAAGTATTTATTAACTCATTAAGAAAACAAAGCCTCTCTCCATTAACTAATGGACCTCTTCTTAAACTGCTCTTCCAAGGAAGGACATTAAATACCTGTTAATTACCTCTAAAATGCAGGTCTGCCTCTGTCCTCTCTCACAGCCCAGACTTCAGCCAGCACATGGTCTGCTAGCTAATGCTGAGGTGTCTGTGTAAGGCAGAGGGGAGTGGGGAATAATCCCTACTTAGCAGGGAGAAGCCAGACAGATGCTTTGTGCCTGAAAGTCTGTGCCGAGCTCCAGCCAGGGAGCAAAGGAGAGGGGCCAGCCCTGCTGTGGAGCCAAGAGTCCTGCCCAGCCCAGAGAGCATGCCGAGATGCTGGTGGTGTCCGGGTTATCTTAAGCCAGCAAGGGGTCTGGGCCAGACACTGCATGAACCATATCAGTTAAGTCTGATACTACATTTAACCAAGCTTATCTCAAACTGGTTTTAGCCACTTTAAAATGGGTTTATGTGCACTGAACATCTGTTCTGTTACAGGTTTAAACCAGTTTCTGATCACTTAATCCAGTTTATGTGTAATATCTGTCCCTAGCCCAGATGTAATTCTTCACATGCCTTATTAAATTTCATTTTTCTGTTTCATGTTGCACTTTTTCATCCTTTTGCTTCCTTAGCACAATGAAAGTGAGTTCAATAATGTAATAAGAAGCTCAAAAATTTGGACCATAGATTTTTAAATGTACCATGTGTCAGGTTAAGCATAATATACTTTTGTCTGTCTAGACCAGGGATCAACAACTTAGGGCCTGCAGACTGCATCCAGCCTGCAAAGAGATCCAGTCTGGCACGGGGAATCAGTGGCATGGAGCTACGCCATGCTGTGTTCCCTCTGTTGCACCATGCTTTGTGCACTTGTCTTGCTGCAGAGGGACTGGGAATCAGCAGCAAGAATGAGTGAAGACAGCTGGCTGCTTGGGGGAGGGGGGCAGAGGTATCTAGGTCACAGCCACAACTGGGTTGCAGGCTCCAGCCTATACTGACTAAGGCTGCCAAACCCTGCTCTTGACTGTTGAAAGCTCGGTTCCAAGAGCAGTTTTATTAATGTCATATAAGGAAGTTACATCCTTTTAAGATTCCCAGCTATATCACTCTTTATATGTAGTCATGGGAAAATTTAACAGCTGCATAAAAGCACAATAGCTGATTTTCCAACATACATAATGAAGCAAGGTTTTTGCCATTTTGTCAAAGAATTTGCAACATGATTTTTGTTTTTTCTTTAAGGTATGTTGAGGTCTTTTTTTGGCTCTACTTGCACTCATCCAATTTGCATTGGTACTAATGGAAGTTATTGAGACATTATTTAAAAGTAACTGTGCATTTAGAAATGTTTCCCCGCCCACTTCCCCCACAATGTACAGCATATCTCCAAACAAGGGATATATAAAACAAAAGCTAAAAAATGTTTAAATTTGCCCCCTGAATGTGTTGCTTTCATTATTTTTCTGATTGCTACTTTTCCTTTGCTTATTGACATTTTCTGTTGCTTGCTTCTAATTATCTTATATTAATTTTTCCCTTTTGCTTTCTAAATTATTTTACAGCTATTCCTCTCCACTTCCCCAGTATGATTCAAGGTGATAACTATGTCCTTTTTGTGAATCCTCATTTTGTTTTCTTTATGTTAACTCTTTTTCCACAGTCAGACTGTGTGTAGATGTTTGTAGTACATCCACATCTATCCTCATCCCTTTCTGTAATTAAAGTAGAATGTTTGTTGTTTAGCTTTTAGATTTGTGTTTTAGAGATCATACTGTAGCTTCTATTATTAGCCAGGCATTAATTTACTTAAACATCAGCTACTAATCCTTTTGATAGAAACTGTGCATGAAGTATTGTTTAAAAATATCCACATTATGTTTTTAAAATGGAAAGTTGCTCCTTTTGAAAATGAAATGAGTAAATAACAAATATGTTGTTGGTAATAATGATATTTTCTTGTATTTGATAATGTTTTTAAAGATCAGTCTCTGTTTAAGAGGATGTCCAGAAAACTGACTGCCAAGAAGCAAAGTAAATTAGCCTGTGCTGAGCTCTGTGCTACTGTGGCTAGTTTTCTTTTGGTACCTAAGGTAGCTCACTTCAGGCTAGTTCAGGATTCCCTACACAGTACTACAGACTGCAGTGTAGACACAGAACTTAAGGCTAGATTCTTAAAGATCATTAGGCATTTGACTCCATCAGTTAAAACTAAAATGGTTTGAACTATTGACCTTTAAAAATACCTTTAAAATATGGCTACTGATATTTTGGTATTTGCTCATATTCTGCACTCTTTCTGACTGCCTGGGATTGTCACTTATTCCCTGTTTAGGTGTAGCATATTAATCCAGTGACCAAAGGAAGGAGAAAAGCAAATTTCAACATCTGTTAGCAAAAAAGATACTCTCTTATTGACTTTAAATCACAAATTCAGCTAAGTTCATAGCCAATACATTTCCTAGTCTATAGTCTAGAGTTCTAGTTTAGTTGTAATTTTTCTTCAATAGCATTAAATATGGGAGGTACAAAAAGAATAAAGACCAATTTAAAGACAAGATATAGAATCTTATTTATTTATGTGATTGTAATAATCAAATACTAGAGAATCAAAAAATAGAAATGTATTAACAGATACTAAAATTTATTTTTGTGCATTCAAGTATACAGATTTTGGTAAAAGAGTTCCTCACCTAAATACAGTAGAAGTACGATATATATATAAGTGGTTAATATTAAGGATTATTTTAATAGTTTAAAATTTTAATTATTATTCCTATATTCTAATAAATTATTATCCCAGTATTATAAGATTTTGGAGGAATTTTTAATGACCTGCAGATCTAATATTTGGTCAAGTATTCTTATGAGAACTGTGCCCTCCCAGTGAACTTTTGGAAAGACCTTCCATGAATTATTTGCCAAGGTGCTCCATAACTTGTTACTGTTATTTATGATATTTTGCCAGTAATCAAAATAAAATATCAGTATGATGTGAATATTGTCACTTTTAGCTCCTGATGAACTGTGTGGGCTTTTCCAGGGTAATACAGAAGGTTCTAGCCTTTATGTGAACTAAATTTGTGACTCTTCTTCTTAGGAAAAAGGTGAACTATAAAACTGAATGGATTCTTCTGTTAAGCATCAGCAGGGCATGCAGGACGCAGGGGCAGCAATGACTTCAGTTTGCTGCCAAGATCTCAATTGCAGTTGCAATTGCAATTGCATGGATGCCGCTTTTTTCACCCCCTCCTACAAGTTGGCACCTGGGGCAGTTGCTCTGTTCACCTGGCCCTAGTTATGCCACTGTTAAGGATTAAAATACTTAAGTGTAGGAACTACTGGCAGTAGCATAGACAAGATGGGAGCTATGTAATGGAATTAACAGCTACTCCATTTTTTGCAGGTCATTCACCAGGAATAAATAAGAGATATTTGTGCAACTATTTTATTTCTAAGCCGTAAACCAAACACTTAAATCCATTTTGCCTATTCTATTTGAAAACAAAGAGGTAACCAAAAATTGCAATACGTTTATGTTGCATTATGTTTTAGCACTTATGGTATGGAGACATAGGATGGTATTTCAGAGTCAGTGAGGAAAAACACAATTTCTATTCATTTCTAATATAAAATGAGTAATCAAATCCTTTAGATAACATTGAATGTCCATTGGCTACTGTGAGATTAGCTTCTATTTTTTTACTATTGTTTTATCATCTTTGTCAAGGGTATGTAGATTTTTAGGCAGATGTGTTTTTTGAATTTGCAGTAGATTGTAAGTAATTTATTAAACTGTGTATTTAATTAGAGTTTCCTTTTAAATATAACATGTACAGTTTTAAAATGATGTTATTGCAAACTAGTTTTCTTTTAATTATTCAAAAAGATACAGAAACTGGGAAAAACTCTTTAGAAATCCAAGACACTGGGGGAAAAGGTCATAATATTCCTTCTAGGTTAATTTGTTTTCTAACAGCCATCCATATTGATATGATGTGGTAAAATAATTGATTTAAGCAGGGTTAAGTCTACAGAAAATAACGTGTTTAATATTCTAATTCATGCATATTTACCAAAACCATGTAATAATTATGCTCATCATATGCAGCATTTATTCTGCAAGCTTGTTAAGTCTCCTTGAAAATGGGTATATGATATCCTTTAGAAGGAATGAGATCCAGATATTAAAACATGAAGGTGTGTTTTCCTTATAGTATGGAAAACTGGTTTTTTGTGCATATAGAATTCATTATTTTACATTATAGAACATAGCAGAACATTTTTAAGTTCACTAAAAGACACTAATAACTTAAATATGCTTACTCTTTAACCTTAAATATTCAGTAGTACATGGATTTTTCACAATTATTTTACTAAACCAATAGGATTTTTTTGTTTGTTTATTATTTAAAATTTAAGTATAAATTTAAGGAAGAAACCTGGTAAAAATTACATTCAGAATTTAGCTGGAAGAGAGTGTGTTTTGCTTTAAGGATAGTGTTACTTGTTGCTTTCTTCATAATTGTTGATTTCACTACACTTTCTACTGAGTTAAATGATGCTTTCTTGATTTTTTTGACCATTTTAATGACAATCGCCTTTTCTCTACAGTTTTCTGGTTAGTTTTATGGTTGATGCACGTGGGGGTTCAATGAGGGGTAGTCGCCATCATGGAATGAGAATTATTATTCCACCGCGCAAATGTACAGCACCCACCCGCATCACCTGTCGATTGGTAAAGAGACATAAACTGGCCAGCCCACCACCAATGGTTGAAGGAGAAGGATTAGCCAGTAGACTAGTAGAAATGGGGCCTGCAGGTGCCCAATTTTTAGGGTGAGTTATTCTATGAATTTCATTGTTGATATTCATGTTACATCTTTCATTTCCTTTACCTTGAGGATCTGAGTAGCTACTTATTGGATCTACTTAACTTGATCATTTAAGGTAGGCCTCCAATTCTTACACTGCAGATGAGACTTGATCCTACTATTCATAACCAGGAAAAGTGCTCTTTGACTTGGATGAAATTTTGCTGTTGTGATGATGGAAGCATTAGGCCAAAAGGCCAAATTTTGCCCTTGGCTTATCATAAATAACACCCTTTGAAGTCAAATGTAGTTATGTCAGTGTGTGTGTGTATAAATATATCTCCAAGGACAGGATTTGGCTCTCAGGCTGAATAGAAGTCCTGACGAATATCACTCATAAGGAAGCTTGCTGAAATCATCCACCAGTTTCCAAATGTAGGGCTGTGTTTTCCACTTGACGTGTGTATGACTCCTGCCTATTTTAATGGAAGATGCCCACCAATGTGATTTCAGAGCACTTAATATAGAGCATCATTTCCTACAGATGCTAGGATCTGACTTTTTTAAAGTTTAAATTAAGGGAAACAACCCACTATGATGTGGTATTTTTTTAATTATAAATTTTGTTCATTACCATTAAATGGCACCCTGGTGAAAACTGCTGGTTCTGTCAGGAATGACAGCTTGTTCCTAATATCCCCTTCTTGTTTCTCTTCCTGCTGCATGGATGTTATTCAGTAAACTGCATCTTCCTACCAATCCTCCCCCTCTAAATGAGGGTGAGAGCTTGGTTAGCCGAATCCTGCAGCTTGGGCCTCAAGGAACAAAATTTATTGGGTAGGATATTTACAGAAAAGATACAGAATGTCTCCAAGTTTTTGTTTGTTTCCAAGTTTTGTCATTCCCATAATCTTTTTCAGTTTCCTTAAGCTTTCAGTTGATTTATGTCACTGAAAGAATATCATAGTGGCTTGACTTACTATAGCTCTGCTACTGTAACTATCTTTTGCTTCTAGGCATGTGAAATTCACTGCAAGCATTCTGTTTTCATAACTTCTGTGCTTTCGTAATTTTTTAAATTTCAAGTGTTTCAACTGCATCAATTACATTTTAATATAGAGTGACAGTCCTTTAATTTCAACTTTTGTGGTAGAGAAGGTATTTACAGGCTCTGACGTGATCAACTTCAGGAATAGCATTATCGTATGTGGTTTTACATAGTGTCCCTATGTGTAACAATGGGCTGGGCTAGAAAAATAAATCACTAAATAAATAATATTTAATAACTGTGGAGAAATCTTAACCATTTAAGCTGCAGTAGACATGAGTAAAATTAAATATCAAACATAAAATTTGGTGCATTTTGAAAAACGTAAAATACTCAAAGAGGTTGCAATATTTATCCAGAAAGTGGCAGTAAATGTTCTCATCTTTTGAGTCTCCCGTGAAACTTTCTTATGAAATTTAGTTTCTTAAGTTTTCTAAAATACTAGAGTTAGTATTCAGTGTTCGATACCTGTTTAATACCTTCTCACTGACTACTCCTATTAATCTTCATGTACAAAATTGTGTGGTTCCTAAATATTTACAGAGACAGTATCTGATACATTAACCTGCAAAGATTGTATTAAAATGTTAGTTTTGGTAAGATTGTATTTTTTAACTTGAGATATGCCCATGAAAATAACCAACTTAGGCAACAGTGTTTTGAATTTTTTATATACTCCCACCATACATTGTGGGATATATACCATATGTATCACCAGTCAAAAGACTAAGATGAGAATAACAGAATTCTAGAATTTATACAGCTTCTAAAGAGATTTATTAAATATTCTCCCTTTTACTGTATTTATGAAAATTAGCATTGTCTAATTCCAGTTGCCTTGGTTTTTAGTGTAAACAGGTTCATTTAAAAATATTTTGTATATTAACAAGGGCTGCTTCTGTGACTAACATAATAAAATGACTGACTGATGGTTGCACAGTCCTTTATATTATTATTTTTCCCATCTTCTGATGTTACCTTTAACTGAGCTGCTGTATAGAGGTGACATTCTAATTTACAACCTCTGTAGGAAAATAATGATACTGTCTATTTAAATGTCTTAAAGCTGCATAATCCATAATTATTTACCTATTTAACGGTTTCGGTCAATTTGCTTTAGCACATTTTAGAATGCTTATGTTGTCTGTAAGATGTTCAGTAAAAATATTGTCTTGTTGAGTAGTGGCACTTGAAAAAAACAGCAGTTTCTTTTGATTATTCAGTTATCATTTAATTACTCACTTGAAGTCCTATGTATAAGATGTACTGTCAGGTCATTCAGTTGTATTGTTTTATTCTCCTACCCTTAAAAACAGCTTTAAAATAGCTACTACCAATGTATTTATGCTGTTGTTTAAACTGAAAGAAAACAATTTTGAGAGCATTTAACCATTTCCTAGCAGTTTTTATGACACAGCTGTTACTAACTTGCATTCATGTATGAGAACCAGAAACTGAAATTGGCTGGTAGCAAACCATCTAGTTTATTAGCTTGAATGTACAGAGAATGCAAAGGAACTGATGAATAATTTACTGGATTTTTCAAATTTTAAGAAACAGTAATATTGGGATTTGGAAATTTTTTTTTCCCCTTCATTTTTCTCTGTGAATATGTTAGACCCAGCCCTACGGCATGTGTACACCCACACCCACACACACC
>NW_017729003.1:21149-22906 GCF_001723915.1 Gavialis gangeticus
CCCACACCCTATGTGCCTCTCTGAATTTGACTGATTATCCCTTTAAATGCTCCTGGCCAAATCCTTCCTTTGATTATGTCCATGCCATTTAAAAGTCAATAGAGCTATGTGTGCTCTTTTGTCTCAGGATAAAGAAATATGGATGCTTATTCGTCTTAATTTCAATCCACTTTCCATGTAAGCAGCTGTTTCAAAACTCTTGCTCATGTGATCAGATTATTAAACTACATGTCAATATATTTAAATTTAAATTGTAAAGGATTGTGCAGCTTTGGCCGTTTTGAAATCATTTTTACCATAAAGTTTCTTTTTATTATAAAATGCATATAGTTTTATTGAGGATTTAATCTGTATAAAACCAGCATTAGTGTAGAACTATATAATTAAAAGTAATATAAATTCCTTTTTTGTTTAGCCCTGTTATAGTGGAAATTCCACATTTTGGATCAATGCGAGGAAAGGAAAGAGAATTAATTGTCCTTCGAAGTGAAAATGGTGAAACGTGGAAGGAGCACCAATATGACAGCAAACATGAAGATTTAAATGAAATACTTAATGGCATGGATGAAGGTAAACACTTTATCAAAACTTTAACAATTTTTTTCTGCGCAATTGTGACAAGGTAGAAAACAGGTTAATATAAAAATAGGATCTTTACTATTTGTCTTGTGGAAAGCACATGGGAAAAACATGTTGGAGTAAGGTAATCGCCAGGAGTAATTCCTCAGTGTTAGTGTTAACACCTTTAGGCATAGCAGTAAGCTTTATTTGGAAGTCATGCTGAGCTTACAAGGTTATGCTGCCTAGTGACTTAAGGGGCAGTAACACAGTGAAGTGCATATTTCAAAAGACCATTCTACATGCATCAAAGAATACTTTTATTATTTAGAACCAAATTAAGATAATCCAGACAAAAAGACACACAAATAGGAGCTGTATTTGTCACATCTAGATTATGAGCCCACAAGAGTCCTCTACTGGTAAGGGAACAAGAGGGGTAAGGGAGGCTGGTGTGAAGTAATCCATTAAAGAGTCCCTCAGAACTTTTAATTTGGGGTGTCTGCTACTTCAAACAAATGTCACCAGTTTTGGTTGCATTCAAGTCACATTTTTCAGTTTATTCCTCAAAATCATGAGGACTAAAACATATTTTTGAAAGATATTTCAGATCTTTTATGTCATTGTGTGATGCCTACTTTTGTTGTCTTATAGCCATATAGCTAGGCTCACTGCAACAGGGATGCCAAAGGCTCTCAATAGATTTTCTGTTCTTACACCTCAGTTTGGGATATGTTCGTGTGGTAGTAGTTTTGGATACCCATTCAGGAACTACCAGTGATGCTGGATCTCTAGCATAGGTCAAAACTGGTTAATATTTGGAAGTGAAACATCAGTCTTAATTTTTCAGAGGAGGAGGAGGCATCTTAAAGCATTTTAATGTATTTTCGAAGACAGTGAGGTTTTCAGCTATGAATTTCTTATTACAAAATATTTTGAAGTGTTTTTTGATGGTGTTCCATGGGCCTATTCTTTCACATCTGACCATGAATGAAATATCTCAGGATCTGGGTTCTGATTGTGTCATGATATTTTTTATAGAAAAATCACAGTCTGATTTGGGTACAGTTGTAATGAAAGAATGTTTACACCCATGAGTACCAGAGGGACTGTTTACACCCAAATGACCAGACTGTACAGTGCAGCAGCCAGAGTAACCTAGATGAAACCAGCTTTAATACAAGTAGAACCCAGATACT
>NW_017729003.1:27906-34671 GCF_001723915.1 Gavialis gangeticus
GGTTCTGATTGTGTCATGGTATTTTTTATAGAAAAATCACAGTCTGATTTGGGTACAGTTGTAATGAAAGAATGTTTACACCCATGAGTACCAGAGGGACTGTTTACACCCAAATGACCAGACTGTACAGTGCAGCAGCCAGAGTAACCTAGATGAAACCAGCTTTAATACAAGTAGAACCCAGATACTTCTCAGGGTTCGCCTTCTAGCTCTGGTGCAAATATGAGAGTTTGTGAACTAGCCAGGAAATGTATAGCCCCAGTAAATAACTGCACAGGATTGCAGAGGTGCTCCGTGCTTTTGCTACAACTTTTATTTCAAGGGATGCCCTTCAAGGGGTGCCCAGTTGGAATGCAGAAGTGTGCTGCAGCCAGGGAAGTTTAGGGGATGCCCTCATTGTAGTAAAAACAGCAATGAACAGCAGAGTGGCAACCCATTGTGAACTAAGCAGGTTTCAAATCACCCACACACAAATGATCAAGGTTCTGCTTGGCCATTTGCATTCTACAGTACAGCCATTTCTTCGAGTAGGTGAATCTGAGTAATAAAGAAAATAAAGAGCAGGGAGAAAAGTAGGACAGTGTTGTGGTTGGTTTCCTGGTTGTTTTGAGGTATAGCATAGATTAGCATTTAAATTGATTTTTTTGGACCTTGGAAATGGGGAATGAAAGAATGAGCTTGTTCTATGAAAGAACATAGAGTGTAGAAGCATGTGAAAATGAATAGGAGCAGCAAAAATCCATTTGTTAAGGAGTTGATTTATTGAGGTTTATTTTCAAATAAATGTAACAGTAGCTAAGAGGTACCTGGGAAAGAACACTTAAAATTAGTGTTGAAGGGTTTGGAAACAAAAAGTTAAATAGATTTCATAATAGGAAAGTAACTGAAGCAGATAAATAATCAGTGCAGTCCAGTACTATACCACAAATGTATGAAATGAATTGGGATTGAATAAATACAGGCCCCAATGTAAAATCTCTCCCTAGCTGAAAAATTATGTAAGATATAATTATTCTTCATTTGGCAGAAGCTTGTTTCAATTGGGCTCCTCTGTTACCTGTATTTAGTGGCCAATCTAGAGAAAATTCATTGATCAGCAACTTCCTTAGCATTTCTTACAGTTGCCCAATTTCTATTAACTTAATCTGGCATTTTGGGTGCACAGCAGAGGCAGATCCAAAGGGGTTCAGTGCCACAGTCACACCCCCCTTTGGACCACAGCACAGGAGCTGCAGCCAGAGACTTTTTTTTGAGTCCCTGGAATGGGTCAGAGTTTCCCTCCCCACCTTTCCTCCATGCTCAGTGTCACCTCCCCTCTCATTCCCTTCCTCCCCCCTGCTACACTCCCCAGGCAGGGGGAGCTCCACAGCCACTCCTGCCCTGTTCCAGCTGAGCTGCACAGAGAGTTGGACTCAGTGGATGCATCCAGATGAGCCCGCATGTGCCTCTTCCAGCATCTCAAAGGAGTTTGAGATGCTGCAAGAGGCATGTGCAGGAACAAGAAAATGGGGGCAAAATTAGACCCCTGGATATCCAGGGGTCAAAAAAGCCCTCAGTTAAAAAAAGTGTGGCAGAGCATGGTCCAGGACCATGCCCTGAGGCAACCAGAGGCTGGGTCCTCCACAGAGATGGCCCTATGGTTCACCCCTGCCCTGGTGCTGAAGTAGGCCTGCCTGCCCCCCCAAAACCGCCAATCCCTGCCCCATCTGGCCCCACCCCCAAACCCCTGAGGCTCCCCCTGATCACTGACCCCCCCACCCCAACATCCCAGCAATTAAAAAACAAAACAAATAAAAACTTGCATTCACTGGCAGGAGCAGCTGCCATTGGGGTCACTGGGGCCCCCCCCACCCACAGGGCAGGGCTGGGTGACAGCCCCAGCAGCCTAAGCCTGGGTCCTGAGCTCTGCCAGGAGGTCCCAGAGTCCCTGCTCCTGCGATGAGTAGAGGCTTTTTTTTTCTTTAATGCCAGAGGTTGGGGGTGTAGCCACTGGGGGGTCTGGGGATACAAGCAGGGGGTGGGGCCAGGCATGGCAGCCATTGGGGGGCCTGGGGGAGCAGGCAGGGGATACGGCTGAGTGGGGTAGCTGTCAGGGTGCTACAAGAGCTGACAGAGGATGGGGCCAGGCAGCGCAGCAATTTGGGGGCCTGGGGGAGCAAGTGGGGATGGGGCATGTGGGCCCTGCAGGGGGGTGGTAGCCCATAAGGCGGCTATAGGCCCCTGTGGAGGGGGATGTAGCCCCTGTGTGGGGCAGCAAAACATATAGGTATTTAGAATTCATTTCATTATGATGATAGAGACACTGGTAGGCTTCCAAATTGCTTTAACACTGTAAATATATCAATAAAACATTGCCCAACTGATCTCTGTCTCTCTGTGTCTCGCTCTCTCTCTTATATAGTGGTTTTTTTTGTTTTAATTGTGGAGAAATGGATTTTGAGGTATTTTACAGAGTGACTTTGGCATTTTTTTATCAGGGATTTTTTAGTTTTCAAACAGGGAACACCAGAATTCCTCCTACAGAGGCTAGTGGCAGGACCCTGCCTGCTCAGAGCTAGCACCTTGGACCTAACTGGCATCCTGGCCAATTGGGGTCACGAGAATATGCTTTGACAACTCAGAGCAGGCCACCACACCCAGAACATCTTCCGGGTGATAGCTGCCCAGACGGCCGGGCAGGGGGCAAACATGGCAGTAGTGCCACACAAAGGCCAACTTCGCAGCCACAGCCCACTGGCAGCTGGCCCAGAGGGGCAAATGCCTCTACTGAATGTGCAGTCCCCATCTGGGCCTGGCAGATGTTTTGTTGCCCTGTAGGGTCAAGCCAGCTCTCAGGATCTCAATATTGTGCTGTTAGACAGGAGGGTGTGACACAGTTGCACATATACAAATGCACAAATCAATTAGCTGCATACACATGCACACTACCAGCTCAGGCACATACACATCCAAACCAGCCTAGGCACATGCATACCTATCACCAATTCAAGCACATACACTATACACCCCAAAAGTTAGACAAAAATCAATTGTCCATACCTGCACACTCTGTACACATACACAGATCACTAATTTGTACATCATGCACACAATGACATTTGTGTGTGTGTGTGTTTTATTTATTTATTTGTGTGTGTGTGTGTGTGTGTGTATAAAAATACACACACACACACACACACACACACACACACACTCACCAGTTTACACACATATAACCCACCTACACACACACACAGGTAAGTTCCTAGCTTGGATGGTATGGTATGTGTGCTTGGGGTACCTGGGATACTTGGGGGGAAAGTTAAGGTGAGAGAGTTAAAGTGTAGGGAGTAAAAGTTGCCAGAACCGGGATTCGGTGGACTAGAGAGAAGCTGGCTGAGGAACTGAGGCTTGGGATTTACTTAAGATCAAGTGGCCCCAGGGTTACTCAAGGTCAGTGGTACGAGGGGAAAAAGCCCGGTGGCAAGAAGACAGCCAGGAAAGAGAGAGAGACAGAAACCTGGTAGCTTGAGGCTGGAAACTGAGGCAGACAGCTGAGATATTATGGGGGAAGGGGGCAGATAAGTGGTAGCAAGGAGGAGACAGCCAGGAAAGAAACTGAGGCAGAAACGTGGGAGCTCAGGGGCTAAGACAGTGGCACAGAAACAGGGGTTTTGCAGGCAGAGAGGAGCTCAGGACAGATGTTGGAGGCGGCGGTGAGCCAGAAGCAGGAGAGGGAGGAATGAGACAGAAGTTAGAGGGGTGAGGCGAAGAGATTGGAGCAGGGCCAGACTGTAGTAAAGCCCAACTCAGGGGTCCAAATAACAGTTTTATTAAACAGACAACACATTACACACCCTCATGAAGTTATTGGTTCACACACACACACACACGCACACACGCGCGCACACACACACACACATACACACAAGCACTCACAATGGCAGCAGGAGAAAGAGACTCGGTGGAAGAGTTGGAGTCCAGGTAGGGAAAAGCAACAGAGTCCAAGTCCTTGGTTGAAGAGGGGATGGGGGTGATAGCTACCTATGTAGGCTGGAAAGGGGTCTTTGTCCAGTAGGTGTTGTCCAGAGGGAAGTCGCCGGCAGGGCCTCTGGGTGTATAGGTGGTGTGGCATGGTGCTGGTCCAGATGGAGAGGGCGTCCTAAAGAGTCAGTCTTCACTACCCCTTTTTATGGCTACCTATGATCTCCTATGGGGAGGGCCTGCCCAGGCTGTTCCAGAGGGTTCCAGGTGTTCTTACTGAGCATGTGCAGCCTTGAGGTGGGTTGCCTCATCTTTTGTTTCTTGAATGCTGAGGGTGGTTCCAATGGCTGTGTTGTTGGTCCCGGTATTGGTGTTGATGGTTTGGTCATTCAGGGGGAGCTATTTTTAGACTTACTGCCATTGTCCCTCAAGCACCCGTATTCATCCCCATTCATTCAGGAACCAAGTTACATAGGAGGGGTAGGTGTGAGTCATAGGTTAGGGGACACAAGATGGAGGGTTGACATTACAAGATGGAAACTTGACATGACTTATGCTAACTTACATATGTAGGCCTAAAACAGTAATCACACAATATAAAAGCAGTAAAAAAATTAATACAAACATAGTAATTATCACTTATAAAACAATGGATAGCTATATCAAAATAGGAGAGCACTTATTTGCAAAGAAGGAAGAGAAAAATAAAACCTACTACTTTAAAATAAATTTTAAAGCTTATCCTACATCTTAGCTTACTTATACTTATCTATAGGGAATAGAGAGGGAGAAAAAAAGGTCAGAAATGGTTGGGAAAGAGAAGGGAATACATTTTAAACTTTTAAAAAAGAAAAACCAGGGGTTTTGCTATAGCTTCAGTTCATAGCCAGGCAGCAGCCCCCACTGCCAGACTGCTGCAATGGGTAAAGGGTAAAGGGAACTCTCAGGGCTGCTTCAGCAGTTCAGCTGGCACAAGGTGTAGTGTCCCTAGGTACCAATTGGCTGGGCCCCAGAAGCTCCTGAGAGTGAGTAACCCTGAGCTACTTGACAGGGAAGCTTTTTGTACTGCTGAGGCCAGGACAGGGCAGCATTTTATGTTGCTGGGGACAGCACAGGTGCTGGCCCCAAGCTCTAGCTTCTCCTGGCTGAAGATCCAGGAGAAGCCAGGCAGGGTTATTTTGCCCCAAGTGGCACAGTTTCTCTCACACCAAAGTGCATGTCCAGGCACCTGTGCTGAGGCAAAAAGCCCCAGCTCAAATTTGCACTACTTCTATTTGAGCTCCTGCAATTGCACATGCCTGCATGTATGGACGTGCCCAGTGAGTGCAGTGTCAACAGTGAGTAGATTTCCCCTCCTTGCCTAGTCTTCATGCGTGTTCCCCACCAGCCCATGGCATGGGAGGGAAACCTGCCTACAACTGCTGCTGTTGTCACTGTCTATAGATGAGCCTGGCTTCCTTCTCAGCCTGAGCTGTGCAGCTACCCTGCCCCTGTGTCAGCCAGGGGGCAATGGCAGGCAGCAGAATGGTGAAATAGGAGAGGAGGGGATGTGCTGCTGAAAACAGAAGGGAAGGGAGAGGGAGCTGAGTGTTGGGGTAGGGATAGGGGAGCTGATGGCCAGAGATCAGCTGATCACGGCCCCCATACCTCTCTTTACAAAATCCTGGATCTGCCAATGATGCACAAAGATACTAAAACTGGGCATAAAATACAGTTCTAAAATGTTCTAAATTGTGACCCCTAGAATGCCTATAACAATCTCAACATGTGTTAAATCTACATACAATCAAAAATCTCTGTGAACATTGGGACTTACAGGCAAGTTCTTTAGCTACCAAAACAAACTGCTCCTATTAAAGTCAAAGGAAATCTTTCTTAGCTGTCAGAGGTTGCAGGTCTCTCACTTCTTCTGGGTGCCAGGTTCTTGAGGTTAGCATATAGATATATGGCTAGCATATTATTGGGAGAGTGGTAGACTCAGGGTTATTCCCTCATAGGAAAGATATTTGTGACCTCAAATGCCAAGCCACAGACATATCAGACAGTCAACTTTCAAACATAGGAAAAAGATGTTCCCAAAGCCTAGATTTGCTGCTGCTGTTTCTTCATGGCTAGTAATCAGCATCTAGGTGCCTGTAGATGTGTGGGGACGTGGCTCCAATGCACTGTAATTACAGCACATTGGAGCAGACTTAATTAATGGATTCTGGTGGAGTGTGCACTCTCCAGCAGCCTCTGCATCTAATGTATTCAGCGTCCCCGCACTTCAAAATGGTGGCATTTCAAAATGGGCGCACTTCAGCTCAAGTTCTTTCAATGAGCTTTCGTAAAGCACCCCTGCCACCATTTTGAAGCGGAGGACACTGAATACACTGAAGGCACTTTAATTAAAGCAGCTCTCCAAGCTGTTCTAATTAAAGCACTCCCCCCAACCCATACACCCCCTCCCATGAAGCACATGTAAAGGTACCCTCATCTTTCAGAAAGAAGATAGAGATAATTAGCTGTATGAGTGTCAAGTCAAGGAAGAGTGGCACCTTAAACACTAACTGGTACAGAGAAGCATAAGCTTGTGTAGGTGACAGCCTACATTCTCAAATGCTAAGTACTTGGTTTGAGAATGACTTGCTGTAGTTAAATGATCTCTCATCAGCAATGTAAAAATTTCTCACCACTACTGCTACTGCTGCTGCTGTCAGTGTCAGTAGCTGACCCCAACTTTCCACACATCCCTGGCTGGAGCAGGGCAGGAGCAGCTATGGACTATATAGTTTCATAGTTTCTAGGGTCGGAAGGGACCTG
>NW_017729003.1:36592-86650 GCF_001723915.1 Gavialis gangeticus
TGCTGCCTTGCTGCAGGCCTTTGCCACCTTGTGCTGGACAGTGAATCCCAGCAGGCGATGATCACGGTCTCATAGCTTTGTACTATGAGCTAGTACACAAAATAATGGAAGATATCACCAACAAAAATCATTGCTTCTCAGATTTGAATTATAACTGTCAAAGGTGAGTTCATTTATGTTAGCATTCACTGGTTTAAAGCAGCCAAATTGAAACAGATATGAAACATAACCCTATATCAATTCTGTAGATCTTCACGTAAGTTTGGAGTTGAGTCCAAGCATTGACTGTGAGTTCATTTCTACTCAAACTGGAAAGTAAATGATCAAGACATTATTGCAAGTAAAATGATTTGGCATACCCATAAAGTCTGTTTGCCTTTGCAAAGACGTTTGTTATAAAACCATCTCAAAAAATAGGTAATGCCCTCTAAATAGAATGTCCATTATAAATAGAATGTCCATTATTCTATTTATATTACAAACCACTGGACAGTTTTGTGTTACCTATCTCCCATTCATTAGATTTGTTTGTTCCTAGCTGCGTAGTACAGAGTTATAAATTGTATTATACACCTCACTCTGTAATATGCTATCTTTTTAAACATGTAGTTTGGTTATCCCCAATTTCTTATTTATTTTTACTTTGCTGTAAAGCTGGTCAGTAGTGATAGAAAAAAAAACATTTTTCTTCATTATTTTTCCACTGGCTAATGCTGAGAATGTAAATAAATGTGCCTAATTATTTACTGGAAGCAGCACCATCTACTGGAGAAACTAGATGCCAGGTTCAAAATAATATAGAAACAATTATAACATGATAACAACTGCAACTATTAAATATAGCCTTGAAAGAACACACACACACACACACACACACACACACACACACACACACATACACGGTTGTTTTTCATTTCATAGAGGGACAGAAAAATTAATAAAAGAGGGCAGAGATAATTTTTATGCCATCATTGCTACTTTCAGTTAATCTGTCTACTAGAGGTCGCAGTGTAAATGTTAAGTTTTCAGCAAAACTGCTTTTTTGCAGATGTAGTGAACAAAGTGAACAGGAAACTATTATTCACCAAGTCCAGAATACTAGAACTAGTAGGAGACAGGTTTAAAACTAACAAGAGAAAGTACTTTTTTACATATACATAGTTAACTTGTGGAACTCAGTGCCACAGGAGGTTGTAGAGTCAGATACCATAACCAGATTAAAAAAGGGACAAGACAAATTCATGGATGACTAGATCTATTAATAGCTATTCAACAAAAAAGTCGAGATGTTTCCTGTGGTATCTCTATACCAATGACAGCAGATGCCAAAGAGGCTAATAAACAGAGGATAGATTACTGTAAATATACTCGGTTCAGTTCTGTCCCTCTATAGCATCCACTCCTGTCACTGTTGCAAAAAGAGTACTAGGCTAGATGAACCATTAGTCTGACCTAGTATAGCACTTATTATGTTCTTAATATTCACACCGACTTTTCTCAGAATGGTGCAGACAAATAACTAAAATAGTCATATGCTGTATACTTGGAAAAAATCTTCATCAGGAGACGCTGCATTTCTGCAGATACTCATACCTACACTGACAGCAATAGGACCACTTTGGTCAAGTAGTTAGTTCAGAAATCTAAAAGACAGGATTAAAGATTTTGCTCCCAGTTTTTCTACAGACTTCCTGTTTGACCAAAGGGAAGTCATTTAATACTATGCTCTTCCTATTTGTACAATGTGCTTTTTTTTGTACAATATGCTTTTTTGTACTAATATGTTTTTAAGTTCTTTAAATGAAAAGCACTGCATAGATGTAATTAATGAAGGAAAATAATAGTGATTTTTAGATCTACATTAATGTTATAGATATAAACATGCAACTTGTGTGACTACAGTATATTTAGGGAATATGATTCCTCCTAGAACTAGTCTTCCCTGACTCATGAAATTGCTCATCCTAGCTCTGCATTTTTTAAGTATGGGAATAAAAAGTGGTTTAGGATTGTTCACCTCTTACTGTATGAAAGAAAGAGAAGTGGTTTAGTGTTGTTCACCCATTTTTTTTGTTGTTTTTCTGGAGGGCACTGCAGCTTTGACAGGCCTCCTGGGTCCAGTCCAAAGCTTAATCTCCCTACTTACACTGCAGCTCCTCTGCAATGTTTGTCTGTCATTCTTCCATCCATCTTTGTCCAGTATTTGGCATTGATTTTGATTTTCTGAGGGCAAAATGAATAATTTCTTATACAGGGGAATGGATGTGATTTTGCTGTCAGGGTGACAGTCCATAGTTAACTTGTGGATCCAAATCCCCATCTTGTACAAGTCATTCCTCTCAGTGGCAACAGACAGATTACCTGTTTCATTAGTGAGCTCTATGTTATCATTTCTCAGTTAGTATTAATAGGAGCTGATATAGTGACAAGACAGTATCCTTGCCTATTAGCCTTACATATTCTAAGGCTAGGGACAGCGATTCAAAAAGCCTGAACCTGAATTGATTCAATCTTTGCAGGTTAGTCTAACCTGCCTAGGCTGAACTAGTTTGTAACCAGACAGACATCCCCTCTGGACTGAGAAAATTCAGGCACGTGCCTGCAGCAGCTCAGGCTACAAGCTGGGGGGTGCTAGAGCAGCACAGCAATGAGATAAGGTGGGACATGGCCAAGCCCTGGCAGGACCTCTGATTAAGGAGGTCTGTCTGCACCGTCTCAGGCTTTTCCCCACTTGCTGCTTAAGGGGCAGGAGGGTTGCCAGCACCCTGTTAGTACCCTGAGGCAAGGGTGGGGGTATGCGGTGCATGCATCTGTTGATGATACAGAACTTTTCAATCTCCCTCCCTCCTTCTTTATACTGCCTGCAGCAAACTGACAGGCGAAGAAGCCAGCAGGGGGCTGATAACAGTGTTTATCACCCAATCAGCAAACCAATAGCCTCTCTCCATTACTTCAAACTCTTCTTAAATGGCTGAACACCTGACCTGTTGATTAGCTCCAAAAAGCCCTAAGTGGTCACTGTTCTGCCTGTGTGTCCCACTGAAAATGGAGACACACACACATCTGCAGTAGCTAGCATACCACATGCCTAGGGTCCGTGGGGCTGGGGTCTGTGCTGTGGAGATGGGAGGGAGGGATTTCCTGCTTGAGCAGCAAGGGGGGAGTGGGGATAGTGCAGGGGCAAGCGAAACAGGCCCTGCTGTGCCTGCAGCCAGAGCTCCAGCCAGGGAGCAGAGGGGAGGGGCCATTCCTGCTGTGGAGCAGAGAGCCCCGTTCAACCCAGAGAGCATGCCAGGATGCTGCAGGTGTCTGGTTTATCTTAAACCAGCAAGGGGTCTGGGACAGACATTGCATATACCAGTTTGAGCCAAATCAGTTAAGTCTGATATTACTTTCAACCAGGTTTATCTCAAACCAGTTTCAGCCATTTTCAAACTGGTTAATGTGCACTGAATGTATGTTCTGCTACAGGTTTAAACCAGTGTCTGATCATTTAAACCATTTTATGTGTAATGTCTGTCCCTAGCCCATAGCAACACAGTATGAGTAAGAGCTTTAGAAAGGAGGACCTTCCTTCTGCAGCATCAGAATTGAAGTTATTTTTGGAATTATAATCACTCTTAAATGTGCAGAGAAGAAGCACATGTCATCATTATAAACTAAAGGATTTTTACCTTTCATTTACCAGCTGTATAACATTTTTATTGTACCTTAAACATGCCACTGTCTCAGGACTGAATATTTTCTCTCTTGCACCTTACCCCTATATAGTTTTTGCTAGAAATCCATATTTAGGTAAGAAAAAGAAGCATTTTACTTAGTAATGTATTTTTGTTTCAATATGATGGAACATTATAACTCTGCAAGCATCAAGGATTTATTTCATCAGCATTATACGTACACACACATATACATTAGGGATATGAAAGGTTAAATGATTAATCATTTAACTGATAAGTGCAGTGACAACTGGTTAGCTTACCAATTATCCTTTAGCTCAGGGTGGGCACAGTGCTTATTCACAGATGCTCCCTCCCCCCCAGTGCAGAGCTTCACATGGGCTGTGTTGTCTGTCTGGGCTTGCCTCCTACTCCCCTCCCTCCAGTCAAAGAGCCCCAGGAGCCTGGAGCAGCTCCCAGCAGCAGCTGTGTCCGAGCTGCTGTGTTATTGGGTAATCATTTAACCCATATAATTAAATGAGGTTAAACTAATATTTTTTAACAGTATTTACATCCCTAATATACATATGTGTGTGTATGTGTACTGCACTATATATGATAAATCTTTTGATACAGAACTGTGGCCCTAAACAGTGCTTTGCAGCCTTAAAATCTAAAAGTGGTCAGCTAAGGATTCGTCGGATTTTCTGTTTGGCATAGAGGCATATTGGGTAAGTAGCCAGAGTCTCTTGAAGTTCAGTGATCCCTGGCTGCTGCAGCAGCCTCTGAAATTGTTCTAGGGATTGTGGGAATGCAAAGTTGGCTCACACACATCCTACAGCGTACAGCAGTAAAAATGTGAATTAGATTGTTGTTATATAGAAGTTCAAAAATGTGTTATTTATTAGTTAGGTGGCCAGTTCAGAAATAAAAACACCTTTTCTTTTTCTTTCCATTTATATTAATGGTGTGAGCCTGGGTTGGTGGTAAACAGGGACTCATTTTAGCTAGAGTCTATCATCTGTGTACTGCAAAGTAGCTATATGAGCTGATGAAGTTCTTCGTTGTGAACTGGAGGTGATAATTAGCATGCATCTTCAGTACCCTGTCACAAATTTTAGAATGAGCTTAGGGTATAATGAGTTCTGTGACAACCTTAGGGATATCCCAAATAAGTTACAGTCTCAGGGTGAAGTTACACATCACTCTTAGACCCCGCTAAATATGTAGCATGTTAAGTGGTGTTAAAGTTTGAATGTGCTGTGAACAGTCACATGTTGAAGATTCTTGTCTGTTTCTTGTGTGCACAGCTCCGGCTTGCCACTAGAGGGCTGTGGAACAGAAGCATAACTAGGAGCCAGGACACCTGGGCTCCATTGCTCATCTTATCTCCATGCAGCAGACTGAAGTTACCCTAACATGAGTTAGATACAGGCAACCCCTGCTTAACGCTGTTTCACTTAGTGCTATTTTGCTATAATGCTCATTTTAAATTGATACCTGATTTCCCTTAGCACTTAGTGAGTTTCGTTATAATGCTTGCGGTTGCCATCTTGGGTCATTAAAAAAAATTGCAATTGCCATCTTGGGTTGTCAAATACTTTCAGTTTCACTTAATGCTCGTTTCGTTTAACCCTGGGTTTTTCAGGAACCAATTAAGAGAGCTAAGTGGGGGTTGCCTGTAGTATGGTCCAGAGTTAACACTTGCCTGAAGTGGCATAATTTTAAGATGCTCAGAGGATGCTTAGTATGTGTTAATGAGCTTTAACATGTAGATGCTTGTGTTTTAAGTGCCCTTGGTATGGTCTAATATAATGTGTAACTTTACCCTTAGGTCCTGTAGCTGCTGACATTGTTAATGTGACTTTGGGTCAGAATTAGAAGTTAAACCATTGGAAATTAGGCTAGCATTGTGGACTGGACCTAGACTGTTCTCAGTGGTGGCAAATGACAGAACAAGGAGCAATGGTCTCAAGTTGCAGCAAGGGAAATTTAGGTTAGATATTAGGAAAAATGTTCTCACTAGAAGGGTAGTAAAGCATTGGACCAAGTTACAGAGAGAGGTTGTAGAATCTCCATTCTTGAAAGTTTTTAAAACCTGTCTACACAAAACCTTAGCTGGGGTGATTATAATTGGGGGTGGTCCTGCTTTGAGCTGGGGGTTGGACTAGATGACCTCCTGAGGTCCCTTCCAACCTTACTTTTCTGTGATTCAATAACTTGCCTATGATGCTATAGGATATTACTTAATCACACAATAATCACAATCACTAATTAAGTACAAGGTAATCACAACAATTTTTTTCTATTTTAAAGCCTTTTTGGACATTTAAGTCTGGCATTACATTCAGCTTTTCCACGACTGAAAATAAAATTCTGCTCTTGTAAATAGATATATTCAATACTTGCAAATAAATGATACGTGAATATTTTTAAACATTTTTTCCTACAGAGCTGGATAGTGCTGAGGAACTGGAAAAGAAGCGTATCTGCAGAATCATAACAAAGGATTTTCCTCAGTACTTTGCAGTGGTTTCACGAATTAAGCAAGAAAGTAACCAAATTGGTCCTGAGGGAGGTGTCTTGAGTAGCACAACAGTGCCACAAGTCCAAGCTTCCTTTCCTGAGGGAGCTCTAACCAAAAGAATCCGAGTGGGCCTCCAGGTAACAAAATGTACCAGCCATTGTTATTTTAATTTGCAGAATGTTCTGCAATTGAAGTCTCCAGAGTGTAAGCTAAAAGTAAATTATAAGGCTATGCCAGATAGCTCTCAGTTGGAAAAGGCAATGGTCACTAGAATCAAGCTTGAGCCCAGGGTCAGGAAGAAAGAAACAGCTCAACTACCTATCTCCTGTTGTTCTCTACTTTCCTCTCACTCACTGCCTGTAATGAGAGCTGTTCTTCTGCCCCTCCCATTCACTGCCTGTATACTGCTCAGCTAAGTCCAGGAGAAGCATCAGTCTCTCTTAGGAAATGTCTAAACATCATATGGATGGAAGAAAAAGCAAAGGCTCACGGCAGTACCAGTCATCACCTCTTCCTGCCCTTAGACCACCAGTTCTGCACCCCAGCCAGGAGCTCTGTCAGTGCATGTGAACTATATAAAGAAGCTGCAGAAGCCCTGAAGATGCTGGAGAAGCAGCTGGTGCATGTGACACAATGGTTCTACACCCTTCCAGCTTCCACTGTAAGGGGATGTTTGAGAGTAGGAGCCTGAATGGCTTTCAGAGCTGCTATAATTAAAATGCCCTCACCCCTGGAGCATGTGTAAAAATGTCCTAAAACACTAAAAGGAGAAAAAAATAATATATTTCCCCTTTTGAAAAGATTCTGCTTGTCTAAAAAAGTTTTCTTTCATAACTTGAAATATTTTCTCTCTCCTCATAGGCACAACCAGTTCCAGATGAGATTGTCAAAAAAATCCTTGGAAACAAAGCAACTTTCAGTCCCATTGTCACTGTGGAACCAAGAAGAAGAAAATTTCATAAGCCAATAACCATGACAATTCCTGTGCCACCCCCATCAGGAGAAGGTGTAACCAATGGGTACAAAGGAGACACCACTCCAAGCCTTCGACTTTTATGTAGCATTACAGGTTAGAGCAGAATATACTCCATGCAAGAGTTTCTTTAGTAGTAATGCTTCCATTGTTTTACATACAGCAGGTGATGAGACAAAACTCAGTGAAGTCAATGAAAACATTCCATTTCATTCTGTGGTTTGAATCTAGCCATATACCAGGGGTCAGCAACCCCTGGTTCATATGCCAGAGCATGGCACATGGCAACATTTTTTGGCATGCCAGCCCTCAGGGCAGATGGTGGGGGATCTGTGAGGGGCCTGATCCTTCTTGTGGCAGTGCAGCCTCAGCCACTTCCCCACCCCAAGGCATGCATGCACCCACCACCAGCAATGAGCTGGGCCAGGGCCCTGTGCAGCCTCTTGCAGCCTCCCAGTTGCCTGCCACAGCTGCCCTGGGCTCTGGGCAGGCCCCTGCTGCCCAACACGGAGTGCTAGCAGCTTGTAGCAGGGGGTGAAAAGGCTGCAAGCAGCTGCACCAGGTCTGTGGAGCCCCAGCCTGGCTCGTTGACAGTGACAGGTGCCCCCACATAGGGAGTTTTGGTGAGTTGTTGTAACGGGAGTGGGAGGGGGGTGGGCTACTGACCCAGCCTGCAACAACTCATCAAAACTCTCTATGTGGCCCCTGGGCCCAAATAATTGCCCACTCCTGCTTTATAGCAACAACCATTTAATAACCCTTTATTAAATGGTCAATAGGAAGAAGTGTAATTTTGATAACAGTGTTTTTGGGGATGGATGGCGATAAAATGCAGTCTTCATTAATATTACTGAGAATTTTGCTGTTGACCCAGCTGAGCCACGATACCACCTATGACGATTATCTGGCTGCATTTGGATCATTTTCTATAAGATAAGTAAGGTATTACTGAGATGTATGAGAGGATTTGTATCTAGGCTCTTCATTTTATGTGTGATGCAAAGCAATTCAGGATGAAGACATCTTTTTGTAGTGTGTGAAAATGGATGGATGCTTGTGGTATATGTTTGGTCTTACATGTGACTTATTTTCTTAGGAGGTACTTCACCTGCACAATGGGAGGATATTACAGGAACCACTCCACTGACATTTATAAATGATTGCGTCTCTTTCACAACTAACGTTTCAGCCAGGTATAGTAATAGAAAATACCAAACAGACGCAATGCATAGTTTCCTCAAATTAAAACTGTTAAGATTTTGTGTTCAGCTTTCCATGATTCTTAAATATGGCAGATATAGGGATTATGGGCCAGACCCTTAGAGAAAATTGGAATAGCTCCATTGAATTTATTGAAACACTGTTGATGTACAACAGCTGTGTGTAAATTCTTTCCAAAAAGGTGTTTTGTTAGGACATAGTCTTACACAGCTCAACATTCCATCATCAGGAAATGCCATAGTTCGAGTTGCAAATAAAGTCTTTCTTCGTACGCATCAGGATACAATCTTTACTGATAGTTGCACACACTGTTGCAC
Organism: Gavialis gangeticus; assembly: GCF_001723915.1. Lineage (NCBI taxonomy): Eukaryota > Metazoa > Chordata > Crocodylia > Gavialidae > Gavialis > Gavialis gangeticus. The sequence goes on from NW_017729003.1 coordinate 45,290, forward strand.
TACTAGAAGCTGTTTTCCTGAAAAAAAATCACAAAGTACAGAGTTGTTATTCTGAATTCTCCTTCATATCTCCTCCACATTTTTCATTATGCTGCTGTGTTTAGCTTCATGTGGAGAACAATCCTAGAAAACTGCAACTAAAAGGCAAATGTTTCTGAAAGTTTCAAGCAACTGACCTCAGGAAATTAGACTGCAAATGCTACTTAACTATAATAAATAATGTTTCTGTGCACCTTTTCTTTTTGTGACAGTACAGGATATACCTTGGAAAATTTCTCAGGCCAGCTATTGTAGAGTGGTTGCAAGTCTCAAACATATATATCACAATGGTTCACAAGTTCCTGAACCATGAAGCTGCCTTTAATTTTCGCCTTCAGTTCAGTCAAATACAAACAGGAGACTCTAAACCAAATTTATATATCATTGTTTAGCCTGGAGGGTTACTACATTCTTTTACTGTCTCTGCTTCTCTCCAGTCTTCCTGGATAGAGTTTTTGTCTCTTCTCCATTAGAGAAAGGTGTAATTACTTGCTGCTGGTTAGTTAATGAGGCTCATTTGTCCCCATTAAATTAGCTTTAACAAGGAATGCAGCTGCTTAGAGCTGATGAATTCCTACCTAGGCCTGGTCAGACTGAGGTTTTAGAATTTAGAGAGGTAGTTAGCCACTTTAGTCTGAAGTCAGGCAGAAGGCAGGGTAGATTTGTACCTTTTAGACTAACTAAATCTGAGATGTACACTTACAAAAGCATAGCCTTTTGTAAGTGGAGGGCTTCAGGGGTGATGTGTAGGGGGTGCATGCGGGTGTACATGCACCCCCTACAAAAAGGCACCACTGACACTGTTGGCAGTGCCTTTGAGTGGTCGCTGCTCACCACCCCACCGCCAACACCGCTGGTGGCATCTTCCCACCACTGACAGCACCAGCAGCATCTGCGGGAGCTTCCGCCTACCACTGCTGCTCTCCCGCCACCACCACTACACTCCTGCTGCCACTGTGCCCCTCCCCCCGCCTACTTTATTACATGCTTTGAAGGGACTGAAGGATTTTTTTGTAATGTAATGTAACTATTAATCTTACTGTTCCTGGGAATAATAGTTGGAGTCATAGTCCATTTCCAAGAGCTTGATTATATCCTTGCCTCTAGTTCAGATATATGGGTTTCCCCCATATGGTGCAAGGTGCTATATGGGCACGGGCCCCCAGATCTACACGTGGGATGACAGCAAGCAGCTGCGGCCAGCCAGTGATATGAGTTTCGCTCTGAACAGTTTGAGGTGCAGTTTCCCAGAACCCCTACACCTATCTCCTTGAAACTTGGTAGACTTCATGCCCTCGGAAGGGGCTACCATCCCTGCATTTTTTAATCTAAATCAGGCAAGAAATGACAAAGTTATAGGCATTTTCACAATTCCCCAATATAGCTTATGGGTGTAATGTTGAAACATGTCGAAACAGCAAAACGGTTGCAACAAAATGAAACAGAACAGTGCTTTGAAATTAAATGAAATGATGAAATGAAACACTTCAAAATGGTGAAACAGAAATCAAAATGAAATGGTGCTGTTTCACGCAGCCCTAGAAAGCATGAATAGAGCTCCCATTTTTTTGTGAGAATTTTTCTCCCAGAGAAATTCTCATTTCAATAATAATAATGAAATTTGCAACAAATAAAAAAATACTGTTTTCCAGGAGGAAAATCCAGTAACCATTTTTAGTAATAAAAATAAATTCTGTTTGGGGATAAATTTTGATTTTGCAGCTTTCATTTAAAAATGCGGATGTCAACAATGATTTTCGTCCCCACAAAAGAAGCTATTTTTGACTAAAAGTCATGTTTTGTCAAAATTATTGTGACAAACCTACATTTTGACTTTTAAAAATCAACAGCAACAAAAAAAAGAATTTAACTAAATCTTCACGTAAGCTCCATTAAAAATGATCATGCTGGTAAAGAGGATCTACCATGTATTTATTTTGGAATGCAGCACATTCATGATAATAAAATGCTTCGCTGATGGATTCAAATGTAAAAAAGATACAGAGCTACTGAGCCAAAGACATAAATCATAGCAAAGCATTGAATAAACTACAGATTAATTATTTAGTAGTCTGCTGATATTCTAATTGTTACCATGTTCCTAAGCTTAATCAGAGAAATTGACAGTGTAATATAGAGTCTGTAGGGAAGTGTCTTATCTCTTTGAGCAATTTAGACTTGTGGGATTTTGCTTTATCTTTCCATCTCTCTCCCAGTTTGGCCAATATTGTATTTTGGTGAATACTGATTGAACTCAGAGTAGTTAAATGCAAGCCATGGGAGCAAGATTGAATTTACCTAGTGTTTAGCCACAAAATACAAACCATCTCTTCAAGTTTGTACTTAAGAGTGCTAAGAATGAATATGTACAGGAGACACCCACATAAAGGACTAAAGATGCAGATGCTACCATCCCAGGCACCCTCTGAGGGCACATCTACATGTGCTATTAATGCACAGCAATAAACTCCACTGCATTTGCACTTTCTCCTGGGACCACAGCATGTTGAGCCGGGTCAGAGCAGCCCTTGCTGGCAGAAGGCCCAGGGAGTCAGCCTGCCTGCTCGGAGCTGCTTTGACCCAACTCAGTGTGTTACAGGAGGCCTGGCTGGGGCACGTAGGTGCTCCAGTGCAGGGCTAGCTGATGGGCAGTCCCCAAACTGCAGCACCCTTGTGCCCCAGCCAGCCCCATCAGTGTCTACACATGCGTTGCTGCACAGTAAAGAATTCTGCTGCAGGATAATACTTGTATTTACAAGTACTAACCTGCGGCAGAATTAATTTGTTTGCTGCAGTCTAATAGACTGTGTAGACTTTGATTTTATTGCAGAGCTAATTAGGCAGCTCCACAATATACATATCATGTAGATGTGCCCTAAGAGATCTATAGCTCCAATAAAATTGCAACAAAAGCTCCCATTATTGCTACCGAGAAATGTTCAGTCACTATATGAATCCAGAATGGCAGAAGAACATGGATTTCATTACAGGAATTGCTCTACCCCATGAAAATGTGTCCCCATTTTGCTTCATTAGTATTAGCACAGTTCTTTACTGCTGGAGTAGAGCTTCTGTTTAAAATTGTGTCCTTTGTTTTGTGAAATAAAATCTTTTTATAATGACAGTTGATTTACTGGTTTGTCTTTTCTTATTCAGATTTTGGCTTGCAGATTGTCATCAGGTACTAGAAACTGTGGGGCTGGCCACACAGCTTTATAGGGAATTAATATGTGTTCCTTATATGGCCAAGTTTGTGATATTTGCCAAAATGAATGACCCAGTGGAATCCAACTTGCGATGCTTCTGCATGACTGATGATAAAGTAGACAAAACTTTGGAGCAACAAGAGAATTTTGAAGAAGTTGCAAGAAGCAAAGATATTGAGGTATATTTCTAATTCATACAGACCTTCAGAGGTATAACAGGGCAGTTCAATGCCTGGGGCAGTCGCAACACATGGGGCATCTCCAACTGCTGTGGTATCTGTGGTGGTTGTGGAAGTGGCTGTGTTTTGTGCCTTCTCACAAAGGGAGCACTTGAGGCTGCTGCCATGGTCACCCTCTTCCCCCCTTCAGTTAAACTGCTAAAGACTCTTCTTTGGTGTGTGTGAGTAGCTTATGTTCGGGTTCCGGTCTGTAAGATGGGCAGAGTGCCAGGATCCCACAAATAGGATAAGCTGTATGTAGAAACTATTTGGAATCAGACCAATCCGAGAAAAAAGAGATTTCTATATCAGAGTCCCTTGACCTGACACTAGGGAGCAGGTTGCTAGGGAGTCAGGAAATGTTTCTGTGGAGCAGCTCTGCTCACCCATCCCAACTTGGTGGATTGGATTTACCTCCTCCTTGTCTAAAAAGCATCTCCAACCTTGAGTTGAGTTTCTCAGGTTGGTCTTGGAAATGGAAGGCTTTTGCAGCAAAAAGTAATACGACTAATGGTAAGAGACAGTATCTATAGTTAAAGTTGTACTGTAAAGTTGAAGCTGTATTTTAAGCATTGTTATATCTGCAGTTGAAGATGTATTTCTAAGCAATTTGACTCATTAGAATTTTTAAAAATTAATTGTAATGAATCTACAGTATTTATAATGTCATTTAATGCTACTGCAAAATTAGGTCAGTGTTGAACACAGCGTAGTTGATGAGTTTCTATCTGAACAAACAGCTGCGAAGTGGGTGGTAATGGTGACATGAGCTGTATCGCACAAGAATCATTTTTCTGACGTTTAACTTTCTCTTTTGTTGTTTCAACAGGTTCTGGAAGGAAAACCCATTTATGTTGACTGTTATGGAAATCTAGCCCCTTTGACAAAAGGAGGGCAGCAGCTTGTTTTTAATTTTTATGCTTTCAAGGAAAACAGACTGCCATTCTCTATCAAGGTAAAAGTAAATCCACAAGACCAATTAGGCTGAGAAAATGTTTTTTTCTAATGTAACAATAGTAGTTCTGTCTAATCTGCCTCAGGTAGATGGCCATGGAGAGAGTCTACTGATGATTTTTTTGAAGTTACAAGAGGGAGTCAGTATCAGAGTATGTGTTCACAGCCCTTTGACAGAATCCTACTCTGGTACTCTTTATCCACACTGTGTTTAGTCTCAAGTGGCAGATCACTCCAGTGAGCAAAGAGATTACACATCCAGTATCATGTGTTTGGATGTGTAGTAGGGCTGTGCAAAATTTTGGCAGCTGTTTAATTACGGAGATGTTTTGGCGCCCAAAACACTGAATCGGAAATGAAACAGAAGCCTCCAAAACATGTCCGAAATTAGATTAAATCTTCCAAAATGTTTCAGATGTTTTGGAATGTTTCAGAGGTGGGCTTGTGTGGAAACAAACTCAGAATTGGGAGGGGGAAGAAAGAGGGGAAAGGACAGCTCTGATTGACATCTGTAGCTGATCACTGTCTGTGATCTGGGGCCAGTGGCAGCACCAGTGTTCCCAGAATTTGGTGCGGGGTGCACAGAGCAGACTCAGGTGCTGCCGCTGGCCACAGCCCTGCACATGGGGTGACAGCATGCTGCTGGAAAAGGTTATGAGTTTTTTGCTTTGAACAGTTTGAGGTGCACTTTCACAAAACCCACTACACCTATCTCCTTGAAGCTTCACGCTCTCAGAAGGGGCTACCATTCCTGCTATTTTCATCCACATCAGGCAATAAATGACAAAGTTATAGGCATTTTAGTGATTCGCCATTATAGCCTAAGGCTGAAACACTGAGTAAGCGTCAAAACTCCAAAACAGATTTGGCCGATTTGAAACAGGACAGTGATCTGAAACACCGAAATGAATCACTGTCTCTCTGTAATGCCAAATCTGAAACCAAAATGAAATATAGCTGTTTTTCACAGCCCTAGTGTGCAGCTGATCTTACCCTGCCAACACAAGCATGCACATACATATGTTACATATATGTAAACAACCAATTCACATAATAACACTTCACCAATTTGAGCATGCAAATGAAAGTATGATCCTTTTTGTGAGTGCAAGTAATCACATGTGGAAAGCTGGACAGAGAGAAATTCAGGTTATTCACAGGAATATTACTTCTTGGAATGATGTAACTCAGGTTGGTGTTTTCTTAGAGGCTTGTTTTTAATCAAACTAAAAATCCTAAAATGGCCTAATATTTAGGCTGTGATTATAATTTTCTTCCCCAGAAAGATCTTCTAGTTGAGTCCTGGCTCAGTTCCTTTAGCCGTCATTTGGTTTCATATTAGGTGACTTTTCATGAAAAGGAACATTTTGTGTGACTGTACAACCACCTCTTCCAGCTGTCTGATCTACTTTGATGGGATTCTCCATGAACTCACCCCCTCTGTATTGGAAAAGGAGTCAAGCACAGAGAGTGTTCAAATACTCTGGTTCAGAAATCCAGAGTATATTAAATGTACAAATAAATATTTCAAGTATTTCTGGGTCAACTAGTACAATACCTTTTTTTAGATTAGAGACACCAGCCAAGAACCTTGTGGTCGTTTATCATTTTTGAAAGAACCAAAGACTACAAGAGGACTGCCACAAACAGCTGTTTGCAACTTGAATATAACACTACCAGCACACAAAAAGGTATTTCTTCCAGGACTCTAGTGTTTAGTTGTTGTTTTCTTTTTTATTTAACTTTTTTTTCTATTAATAATGAAACCTTGTGAAATGAAAATGCTTTGTGATATGATTAAGGCTTTTGAATTTATGCTTCATTAGTTTTTGTATGTAATATACTTTTAAGTCTCTTGTTACTGTGGTGTCAAGTTCCTTTGATTTTATGATGGATCCTCTGTTTATAACTCATGTGTCAGCTTACAGTTCACAGATTTTTATGCTTTCCATAATATCATGTGTTGATTTGCATTGGATGTAAGATGTTTATTTCTTTTATGTTGACATTTTGGGTTTGCTTTGCCTTATAAATCGGCTTGCATTTTGTGTTCCCAACTTGGTCCTTTTCATATCCTGATATTCTTTTCCCTGCTGTCCATTATAATATTCCTTGTCTCTGCAATGCATCTTGGGACCAAAAGGAAACAGAGTCAGATCAAGATGATGAGGTAATATAAACACTGTCTTCTGTTCTTATTTTCTCCAGAAGTAGTGCAGAAAAATAAATATATTCTAGAAGAGCACTACAATAACTTTTAACGATAACATTGAATAATAGTACTGACTATACTCCATATGTCTGATGTTTCTGTTGTCAAGGATTACAAGTGAAGGCATGTGATGAAGTAGGATTTTATGCTATAAAATTACGTGTGTGTGTTAGTTTTCTGAATATTATCTAATTTTATACTAAGAGCACGATGTAATTAATTAACAAGATACAAGCTAAGTTATTCCCTGCTGGAGGTAAAAGCAGTAGTTACAACAGGGAGGAATTTGGGTACATATGTTAATAACTTTCAGTCTTTCCTTAATCTGTATTTCTGGAGATAGGTGAACAAGGCATTTACATACTGACACATTATATTTTTATTCCTCAAAATAACCCCAACTTTTTGAAAAAGTGAAATAACTAGGAGTAACAGCTAATTATTTTATATGCATCTATTTTCAAATAAACTCTAGATATCCATAGTTTAAAAATCTATACTTTACCAAATACATTAACAAAAAATATGTGAATATACATTTTATAAGTATAAAATAGGATAGAATGAGTTTTAAAAGTGACAATAGAAAAAAATAATTTAAAAACCCTTCAGAAACATTTTAACTATAAACAGATTTCCTGTCATTTCAAACTGCTGATAGTGTTAGCCGTCTACTGACTAGAATCACATGAAAGAATCCCTACATTTGAAAAAATAACTATATCAATTGGTTTTCACATGACTTGGTGAGTGATAGTTCCCCTTTCCAAAAAAGGAGCAGAGTCAAGAGACCTGATTTCTCTGAAGACCTTTTAAATTAATAAATAGAGAACCAAAAATGCCACACTAGCTGCTATGCCATTGGAAACAGTAACTTCTGATGCAATTTAGTAATTTAGCAATTGTATTCTGCTTTCTAATATGCACTTCTGCATTTTGTGCCTATTAAAATAACCCCCTTCATGCCTTTTTTCTGTCCTGAATGTACTCACTTTAAAGCAAATGTACATTGTGGTGTATGTGCTTTCAAGACAAATAAATTTGGGGGAGAGAGATTTTTTTCAACCTAAGTTATACTCTTATTAATGTTTTATGTCCATATCTGTAGTCTTTTGTCTGGATACTTGTGTTTGTAGCTAAGCTGTCTTATTTTATAGAGGGGGAAAAATCATATTATTAAGTAATATGAAAGAGAGAATTAAAAAATAGGGGGATGTTATAATTTTGATGTAATATGTGGCTAGATTGTGACTTCAGACACTGCCCTAAGATGAGTGTGGTGTGTAAACTGTACTATTACAATACATACCTGAGAGGCAGGGTGCCACATTAGCATCCCTCTGAACCTCTTTGCATTTCCTGCTTTTGCTCTAGAGGGGTAGCAATTTAATGCAGGTTTACACCACCAGCAAAGTACCAGCCTTTCATGCAGCAGTGGTGTAAATAGGAATGGAGCCAGTCTTGGTCCATTATCCACCTCCCTGCTCTAGAGAAAGGCGATCACATATCCTTGCTTATTCCTGTGTGCCGTTATGAAGCTGCAAGGTTGCATCCCAGTTCCATTTTATGGCTGTGAAGTCCGAGAGCTAGCCCAAAGTATGCAGATTTTATTTTCAACCTGAGCAAGCTGGTAACAATGTTTCTGAAGGTACCAAATAGAAGTGTGTTTTGTTACAGACGGAGAAAGCAGACCGGCGTCAGAACTTTGTCTCTCTTGCTTTACGTAAGCGCTACAGCTATCTGACTGAGCCTGGAATGAGTGAGTTACCATTGCAAACCTACTAATCACAAGCACAACTATGATAAGAAGAGACATTTTTTCTATAAACGTATTTTGGTGTCATTTAAAAAAAATCGATAGAAAAATTAGCTACAGCAAAACCCTCAATGGTCTCCTCTGTGTTGACAGAAAACTGGAGAAAACTGACTGGCAAGCAGTTGCTCTCTCTAAACCAAAAGTAATCAAAAAAGCCATATAACTCCTTGGATACAGCAAGGGGAACAGAATTGCAAATTGCAAACTGCGGTCCAAAATACACTGTTCCTCCTTTCTTTATGAGGCTAATTAAAGAAATTATCTGTTTTATAAATGATGCACTAAAAATAACGATGTGCACAGACCATTCAAATATATTATAAAATGTTTGAATTTTTAGCTAAAGTTCATTTAAACTCTCATTTTATTTCTTTATCTTTTCTTTTGCAGTGTTTCATTATTTCCCATTGCCCCATCATTTTCTTCTCTTCTGCTCACTTCCCTTTGACATGATCTTAGATCTAGCCCTGTTTCCCCTTTTAAATACACTATATCTTCCCAAGCTCAAGCCTTAATTAATTTCCCTCCCTTCCCTTGTCAGAATTTGGCCCTTTGTCCTCCTTCACAGTCTTTTCCTCCTCTTCTCAGACCTTGTATCATCACAGTCACCATCTCCCAATTGACATTTTGATATAATTTCATAAAATCTATTGACAAATATAATTTGCTCTGCTAATTTCCACTGGTTGGATGCTGAGTAATGATCTCATGAGCTCTTAGGCTTCTTCAGGTTGGAGATGTTCCAGCCTATACTGTATTTCTCAAACCCTGAAGAAAACCCGGAGCATATGAGATGTAAGACCTCACCCATCCATAAGGAAACTACTAAACCAGCTGGGACCTCACAGGAGGCTCTGAGATATTATCCAAAAATTTGGGGAATGAAATGAACCAGTTTTGGGTAAGGTATTAATTAAGAGTTTGAAGGATGGATAGTTTTTTCAATTGGTTTCTGAAGATTAATTTAGAAACAAAATGTTTATATTATTTCACCAATGATTCTTCATGTCTCAATTACAAAAAAGTGAAAAAACCGTAAATGAAGTGGAAAGCCAAGAATGAAAGAAAGATTGAATAAGGTATAAGAGCCTCTGCTCATAATTTTGATGCACCAGCTTCTACAGATTTGCAGAATGGTAGATGATTGTGCCCCCAAACATTTGACTCAGATACGTTTTCTTTGTAGTCTGGAAAAGAAAAGCTGTTTTTCTTTACTTTTACCCTTCCATCGTCACCTTCAAAGAAGGGTGTTTGAACTCAAAAATCAAGACTAGCCAGCAGACAGAAAACTTCAGAATTGTGTAATGAGTAACCAAAGAAGGTAAAACAGTTTGTCAGAAGCTGATACTCAAGATTGTCCCCAGAGTGGATAAGAAATAATGCTATAGTAATAAGCCGCCTATGATATATGTTCCTACCACCCATTCTAGCTGAACTAACTGGAAGTACTTGGAGCTTTGCAGCAGTGATGTGGACTTGCAAGTAGATGGGGTATTTTGATACTGGCTTTGTTTTGTTCTTCTTTTTTGCTCCTTACTCTGCTCTGCAATGACATGTGGAGCATCACTTTCTCCTTCCTTACCTCCTCCCCTGGTTGCTAGAAAAAGAGGAGATTAGATCTGGACCTGGAACTGTTTTCCTTGAAGTTGGTGATATAACTCACTGCTGATTTAAGGAGCAACACATGTTAGACTTTTTCCTTCCCACTGCTGCTGGAGTCCATGGGGCAAGTAAGAGCAGAGAGGAGAGCATGGATAAAAAGAACATTTTGCTGTACCCAGTACAGGTGTATCAGGCAGAATAGGGAGCATTCCTGTGGATTGTAAGATGTTCTCCAGCCTTTCTGTTGACTTCAAGCAGAACCTGGATTAGAATATCACTGTTTGGCAGGCTTGCATTTGCTCACCCACCATTTTCTTTCACCAGTACCAAGTGAGGAAGTGCACGAATAATACTTAGCAGGCAATCAAAAAGTAGTGAATAACCATATATCCTAGTGAAGCCTGAGGCTAAAGGGCAAGTGCTTCTTGTACCCAGAATGTGTATGCATAAAAATAACTGCACAGCCTAAAATACATGCTGTAGACTCTTAGAATAATTGATATACTTCCTTTTCTTTAAAAAGGGAGTAAAACTGTTTATTTCTAGGTGATCCAGGTATCTCAATTTCTTTGGCTGGTAGTCAACCAGATTGCTTCCTTCATCCTGTCCTTTTTCTCAAGTACTGTGTGAAATACAGGCAACACATTTTACTATATCTAAATATATAAATTAATGGAAAGATGAGGAAGGAGAAATTACTATTGGATTTATTGCCTCACTAAATTGTAGTGCTGGGATTGGTACATCTCAGCACACCAAGAGCCTGTTACAGCAATATAAACTCTAGAACAAATTGGTTTTATTTCATTAGTGCATTTTGGTATTGTTCTGACTTAGTATTTTTGGACTTGAGACTACATGAACTTTTGGTGAACCTTAGCAGCTGCTCCTAATAAATCACTCTCCTAGTCTAGTTTATTTAATGAAGTTTTTCAATGTGGGGGTGTTCAAACTGTATTTTTTTAAATGCTTTGTAAGCAGTATGCATCCAATGACTGTCTTTTGGAATACAGTCTGTGCCAGTAGTATTCAATATTCAAGAACTCTTTAACCTAATTGTTCTATTGCCATGATGGGCTCAGAACACTTTCTGCTTACAGGATATGAGCCTTTGATGCACTAAACGTCTTTTTTTTAGAGAAGTTTGTGTGATATAAGTTTAGGATTTGAATGTAAGTCTTACTTGGCTTCATAATGAATTTTGTCTGACTGTAAGACAGACGAAACAGGTTTGATAAATTATCAGTATAACATCAAACAAAGGCTTGCTGAACAAGTAGTTTGGATATTGTAGCTCCATTTCTAACTGGTGCTTCCAAGTTGTTTTCCTCTCTGTGAAAGAACTATCTGAATGTTATTGCTGTGACAGAGGATGTAGATGCTGTAATGTTATTCCCAGAAATACTGCCTTCTGGACTGGCTACCTCCAGCCAGTGACTTGAAAATATAGTTGTCAGCAATGATTTGGTTAGGAAAACCTGTGAATAAGTTGTGCATTTTGCAGATGCTTATGGTCAATAGGTTTGTCCTTGCCAAATCATCTCTGTTCTTTGAGTGTTTTTCTAATATTACCTTTTGAGAAATGTAAAGTTGAACAGGTCTTTCTCTAAGCTGATACAGAAAGCTCAAAAGGTATCAAGACACACTACATCTTGTAGAAAAAGTGTACTCTTCTTTTAAATGCCTCTTGTGAAAAGATTTTGTAAGGTTTATATATTGTGTATAATACAGCATAGAAAATGTGTCCCTCCATGTGCTTGATTTGACATGATATACTCTGCATGGATAAAGTGTTTTAGTTGCTTTGCTTGCTCACATTTATCATAAATCATATTCTCCATTTTTCTTGTGTGATAAATGCTTCTTATAATCATTTCATGTAAAGTTTTGGTTTAGTTTTACTAAATGAAAGGAATATCGCATGAAAAAACAAATGCAAAAGGTTCCTTTTTATTTTTTAAATTTCAACTCAGAAAAGTTCTTGCTCTTATTGGCTTTGTGAGCGTGAAGCATATACGAATTGTGCATGGGAGATAAAGATTTGAATTTATTCTAGCTGCTTCACAGTTTGCACATCAATTGCCTGTCACTTAAAGGTATTTTGGGTTCTGCATGAAATAGTTTGAGTGGTTTTCAAAAAAGATTTTAGCTATTTAATGTCATTCTGCACAAATTTACATTGTTTTATATAGGTGCACTATATGAACAGAACAATAGAACAACAGAAATTCCTAAAAGGATAATTGTAGTAGTTGTACAAAGCAAAGACATACCTATACAGGCAAAATGAAGTCACATTAATATTCCAAAAATAGCACATCAGAAAGTCAATGGGAAGTAAGAGAAGAATTTTTTGTTGTGGTTATTTTTTTTTATCATTATGCATTCCTTCTTTATGTCTGTTTTACATTGTTTGCGGACTTGGTTGCTATATGCATTCTATTCTTTCATTTCATGTTGCTTTTTATTTTGGCTCATTCCTATTCTTTCTTTTTCAATTGTTCCTTTTACGTATTCCATTCTAATTCATACAAACAATTGTACTTGCTTTTTGTAATATTACAACGTTTACTGACCAATTTTCTTCTCTGGTCTCTCTGTTTTTCAATCATTTTTGTTGATTTTATGTTTGATTTTGATTTAAAAATTTAAGAAACAGTTGAACGGAATTCAGGAGCAACAAGAACCCTACCCGCTACTTATTCATACAAGCCATTCTTTTCAACAAGACCATATCAGTCATGGACAGCAGCTCCAATTACAGTGCCTGGGCAACCCAAATCAGGCTTCACTTCCCTATCAAGCTCTTCCTCTAACACTCCTACAGCTTCCCCATTAAAATCAATATGGTCTGTTTCTTCTGCTTCTCCAATCAAATCCACATTAGGAGCTTCTACTACTTCTTCAGTTAAATCTGTTAGCGATGTAGCATCTCCAATTAGATCCTTTCGGACAATTTCTTCACCAATAAAAACTGTTGTATCACAACCTCCATATAATATCCAAGTTTCTTCTGGCTCTTTCATCAGAGCTCCCACAGTAACAGAAGCCACTAATTTAAAAGGGCTGGCATCCACTTCAACATTTCCCTCTCGGACATCTCCAGTGACTACAGCAGGGTCTCTTTTGGAGAGATCATCCATTACCATGACGCCTCCAGCATCCCCCAAATCAAACATTAATATGTATTCTTCAAGTTTGCCATTTAAATCAATCATCACATCAGCATCACCACTTTTATCTTCTCCTCTAAAATCAGTGGTATCTCCTGCTAAGTCAGCAGTTGATGCTGTTTCATCACCTAAAGTCATGATGACTTCATCTCTCTCATCACCTGTGAAACATGTAGCTGGTCATGCAGATGTAGCATTGGTTAATGGATCTGTGCCACCTCTGAAATACCCTTCCCCTGCCAGTTTAATAACAGGATCCAAAGCCACAGCCACATTTCAAGACAAGATCTCTGCAACTACGCATTCTGCAAGTTGTGCTGCCATTGCAGTTGCTGACACAGTTGAGAGAGTGTTTTCAAGTACTACTACAATGTCATTTTCTCCAGTCAGGTCGTTTGTGTCTTCAGCACCATCAGCTTTTCAGTCAATAAGAGCTACTTCTGCAGGTGCACTATATACATCCCTTGGATCAATATCTGCAACTACCTCTTCAGTAACTTCATCAACAATAACAGTGCCAGTATATTCTGTAGTCAATGTTTTGTCAGAACCAGCATTAAAGAAGCTTCCAGAGTCATCTTCACTTACAAAATCAGCAGCTGCATTATTGTCACCTATTAAAACATTGACTACAGAGGCACATACACAACCCCACTTTAGCAGAACTTCATCTCCAATAAAATCTTCCTTATTTTTAGCACCCTCTGCTCTTAAGTCGTCCACACCATCTTCTTTATCCTCTAGTCAGGAGATATTGAAAGATGTTGCTGAAATGAAGGAGGACTTAATAAGGATGACTGCAATATTGCAGACAGATGTAACAGAGGACAAACCATTCCAACCTGAACTAACTAAAGAGGGTAGAATTGATGATGAAGAGCCTTTTAAAATTGTTGAGAAAGTAAAGGAGGACTTAGTAAAAGTTAGTGAGATACTGAAAAAAGATGTGTGTTTAGAAAACAAAGGGTCATCCAAAGTATCAAAAAGTGATCAAGGACACTTATCTGAAGATGACTGGGTAGAGTTCAGTACAGAGGAGATTGATGAAGCAAAACAGCAAACGAAAACATGTCATCCTATATCTGTTCCAGAAAAAATGCAAATTAAAACTAAAGTCATGTCTGAGAAGGATTATAATTTGTCAAAAGTTATTGATTATTTAACAAATGATATTGGGAGTAGTTCACTAACAAACATAAAGTATAGGTTTGAAGAGGGGAAAAAAGAAGGTGAAGAGAGACAAAAACGCATTTTAAAACCAGCCATTGCTTTACAGGAACATAAGCTTAAGATGCCTCCAGCCTCCATGAGGCCTTCTACTTCAGAAAAAGAATTATGTAAAATTGCAGATTCCTTTTTTGGAACAGATACAATTTTAGAGTCTCCCGATGATTTTTCTCAGCCTGACCAAGACAAAAGTCCTTTGTCTGACAGTGGGTTTGAAACAAGAAGTGAAAAAACCCCTTCAGCCCCACAAAGTGCAGAAAGCACAGGGCCAAAACCACTTTTTCATGATGTGCCCATCCCTCCTGTCATTACAGAAACAAGAACTGAAGTAGTTCATGTTATCCGCAGCTATGAACCTTCATCGGAAGAGATTCCAGAGCAGCAAACAGAGGAGCTACCACCATCAAAACCTGCATCTACTTTTATGGAGTTGGAGCAAAAATCTGCTGGGTCTATTAAAGAAAAAGTTAAAGCCTTTCAAATGAAAGCCAGCAACAGTGAAGAAGATGACCACAAATGTGTGCTTAGCAAAGGGGTCCGTGTGAAAGAAGAAACTCACATCACTACTACAACTAGAATGGTTTATCATAAACCTCCATGTACTGAAAGTGCTTCTGAAAGAATTGAGGAAACAATGTCTGTTCATGACATAATGAAAGCTTTTCAATCAGGACGTGACCCTTCCAAAGAACTGGCAGGTTTATTTGAACATAAATCATCCGTAACATCAGATGTTAGCAGAGATGTTGAAACTTCACAACAACCAGCTGAGAAGGACAGCAAAATGAAACCCAAACTGGAGCATATAATAGAGGTCCATATTGAAAAAGGTAATCAAGCTGAACCTACTGAAGTCATTATTAGAGAAACAAAAAAGCGTCCAGAAAAAGAAATGTATGTATATCAAAAAGACTTACCACGGGGAGATTTTAACCTAAAAGATTTGGAAAAACATGATGTTTTTCCTTGTTCAGATGAACAAGGTCAGCAAGAAGAAGAAGAACTTACAGCTGAAGAATCACTTCCTTCTTATCTGGAGTCTTCTAGAGTAAACACTCCTGTGTCCCAGGAAGAAGACAGTCGCCCTAGTTCTGCTCAACTGATATCTGATGACTCTTACAAAACACTGAAGCTTTTGAGTCAACACTCAATAGAATACCATGATGATGAGTTGTCAGAATTAAGAGGGGAGTCTTACAGGTTTGCTGAGAAAATGCTTCTTTCAGAAAAGCTAGATGTGTCTCATTCTGATACTGAGGAGTCAGTTACTGACCATACTCTACCCCTTAGTTCAGAGATACAGGCGTCTGATAAGCGATACAGAGAAAAAGTAGCCACTGCCCCTAAAAAAGAAATTATCTCCAAAATCTATAAAGATGTATCTGAAAATGGTGTAGGTAAAATATCTAAAGATGATCATTATGATAAAGTGACAGTATTACACTATACTGGAGATGTTAGTAGTCCAAAACATGCCATGTGGATGCGCTTTACTGAGGACAGATTAGACAGAGGTAGAGAAAAGTTGATATATGAAGACAGGGTGGACAGGACTGTTAAGGAGGCAGAAGAAAAACTGACTGAAGTATCACAGTTTTTTCGGGACAAAACAGAAAAGTTGAATGATGAACTACAATCTCCAGAGAAAAAGCAACATAAAAAAAATGGCAAAGAAATGCATTCTAGTCAGAGGTCTGCCAGTAGCAGCCCTGAAAAGGTACTACTTACAGAATTACCATCAAGTGATGATTGGAGTAAAGTGAGACAGTATGGGCGCAATGGAAAATATTTTCCAAAATCTGATGAAAGAAGAACAGCCAGTTTGCCCAGCAGTCCTGAAAAAAGGATTTTTGTACAACAAATAGAGGACTGTAAACAAACTATGGAACACAAGGGAAATGCTCAACAGACTGGTACACCTGAAGCTTCACAGGCTGGATTTCAGCTCAAGCAATCAAAACTCAGTTCCATTAGACTTAAATTTGAACAAAGTATAAGCCCAAGGACCAAAGACCTACCTCAAGAAGAGAAAGAACAAGATAGTCAGTCCAAAATTCCAGTAAAGAAATTACAAGAAAGCAAGCTACCAGTGTACCAGCTTTATGCAAGAGAAAAGCAGGCAAAGCAAATAGATGTCACGGATGGAAACATGGCTTTGCAAAAAGAAATTACAATGAAAGAAGATAGCATCCAAGGTAAAGGAAGAGTTACAGAAGACCTTTGTGCTTCAGATGTACAGAAACAGAAAACTGAAACATCAAGCAAAAACATGCCAGAACATGTTTTGGAACAGCAGGCTAAAAACTTTTCATACAGCTCAGACTCACCAGTGAAGGGACACTGGGACAAAAAAATCTATAGAACTTGGGAGAGTCCTGGAGCTTCTAATCATAAAACACAGAAAGAAAAACACTCACATGTACTTATTCCAGATGTAGTAAAAGAAAACCATATTGATCATGCTGATGAGAACACTGAGAAAAAGAGTGAATTTATCACTGTGACAGAGAGTGAACAGAAATTGTCAACAAATGGATCTCATTCAGAGGAGGTGAAGGAAGTGACTGTGAAATCTCCATCAAAAAAGGTTCTGTACAGAGGTTATATCATCCGAGAAGGGGAATGTCCCAGTGAAATGGCTGATAAAATTACAAAGAGAAATGAAGAATTGACTATGTCCCACATTCCAGTCAGAATTGCTGAGAACACTGTTCTTGATCAGTCCAAAAGCACCATTTATGAACTGTCAGCTAAAGTGTCCCAGTCAACTATGATTAAGGAGCAAGTTGAAAGACAATTTGATTATGTGGAAGATGAAAAAATAAAACATTCAGAAATCAGTAAAGTTACCAAGCAACAAGGTTCTTCCATAGGGTTAAGTCCTCCTGGGGAGGAAACTGAAATATCCCATAGCAAATCACCTGATTCTTTAGAATTTACTCCTGGAAAGGAATCTCCTTCGAGTGAGTTATTTGACCCTAGTGCCAGTGATTACTTGGATAAAGTTTCACCTTTAGTAAATACTGAGGGAATGAAAGAGATAAAGACTTTACCTGTCTATGTCAGTTTTGTTCAAGTAGGAAAGCAATATGAAAAGGAGATGCAACAAGGAAATGTGAAAAAAATTATAAGTCAGGAAAGTAAGACAATACAAGAGACAAGGGGAACATTTTATACATCTAGACAGCAAAAACATCCTCCTTCTCCACAAGGTAGTCCAGAAGATGATACATTAGAACAAGTATCTTTCATAGATAGCTCTGGGAAAAGCCCTCTAACTCCAGAAACCCCCAGTTCTGAGGAAGTGAGTTATGAGTTTACCTCTAAAACACCTGACTCACTAATAACTTATATACCAGGCAAGCCCAGTCCCATACCTGAGGTTTCTGAGGAATCAGAGGAGGAAGCAGAGGCCAAATCAACCTCTAAAAACCAGACAGCAGTAGAGGAACCAAAAATTGATAAAATCATGCCTAATAATATAAACAAAGACTCTAACAAAAGACCAAAAAGTAACAGAGTTGCCTACATTGAATTCCCACCTCCTCCACCATTAGATGCAGATCAAGCAGAGTCAGAGAGGAAGCATCATTATTCCCCTGAGAATGAGGTGAATATGATCGAAGTAAATCTACAAGATGAACATGACAAATGTCAACTGGCTGAACCAGTCATAAGAGTACAGCCACCTTCTCCTGTACCACCTGGAGCAAATGTCAGTGATTCCAGTGATGATGAATCTCTCTACCAACCAGTTCCATTAAAAAAGTATACTTTTAAACTAAAAGAAACTGAAGATGACCAGAAGGAAGCCTCAAAACCTAAATTCCCTGAAAAGAGTGAGAAACAGAAAGAGTTAGGCCATCCTATTTCTGGGGTACCCAATGAGTTTGACATTGGTCTTGATTCACCTCAGAATGATGTGATGCAAAATGGGAACAATGACCAGTCTGTCACTGAGTGTTCCATAGCAACTACTGCAGAATTCTCTCATGATACAGATGCAACTGAAATTGACTCTCTTGATGGTTATGACTTACAAGATGAAGATGATGGTTTAACTGAGAGTGATTCTAAACTTGCAGGTCCTGCTGTAGAAACCAAAAAGGATATTTGGACTACAGAGGGCATCTTAAAGCAGACTGATCGTTGCTTCAGTCAAAGCAAGCTTGAAGTTATTGAGGAGGAAGGAAAGGTAGGCACTGAAGAGGACAAGGCACCTTCAAAAGTTCCAGCTTCTGAAAAGAGTTCAGATAAAACTGAACAGAAGTCAGGGGCTCAGTTTTTCACATTAGAAGGCAGGCACCCTGACAGAACTGTGTTTCCTGATACGTATTTCAGTTACAAAGTAGATGAAGAATTTGCAACCCCTTTTAAAACAGTAGCTACCAAAAGTCTAGATTTTGACCCATGGTCCAGTAATCGAGGAGATGATGAAGTGTTTGAGACTAAATCCAGGGATGATGAGGCTAAGCCATTTGGTCTGGCAGTGGAAGACCGATCTCAAGCAACAACACCAGATACAACTCCAGCCAGAACTCCAACAGATGAAAGTACTCCAACTAGTGAGCCCAACCCCTTCCCATTTCATGAAGGGAAGATGTTTGAGATGACTCGCAGTGGTGCAATTGACATGAGCAAGAGGGATTTTGTTGAAGAAAGACTCCAATTTTTTCAGATTGGTGAGCATACTTCTGAAGGGAAGCCAGGGGACAAGGGGGAAGGGGATAGTACAGTCACTGCCATCACACAGCCACAGTCAGGGGACAACACTGTAGAAACAAACCTAGAGAGAGAAGTAGAAACATCAGCAGTTGAACATAAGCCCGTCATCCAGGCCAGTGGAGATTGCATGGAAGCAACACTTGGTAGTAACTCACTGGAGAAATCATCAACAGCTGTTAACACTTCTAAAGTTGATCCCAGATTGCGTACACCAATTAAAATGGGAATTTCCGCTTCCACCATGACTCTGAAGAAAGATGGCCCTGGAGAAGTAACAGATAAGATAGACCCTGTGATGCCAAGTTGTCAGGGATTAGAAACTGAAAACATAGCAGTGATTACAAGTTCAGCTACTATCCAGACAAGCTGTAGGCAAACCGAGGTACATGATTTTCCAAAAGATAATTTTAATAACAACAACAATTTGGATTCATCCACTGTCCATACAAATAATATTGCCAGTAATGTAGTACTAAAAGAACATTCTGAACCTAAATGTTCCACACAGAAAGCTAATCAAATGAAAAGCACTTCAGGAAAAGGTGCAGGGGCAACGCAAGGACACAAAATAAGAGATAAGCAAAAAGTACTTGGAGAACAGCAAAAGTCAACAGAGTTGGTAGGAAGTAGAGCAAAATCAAAACTTCCCATAAAGGCCAGCTCAGTAAAAGAAGTCTTCCCACTAAGTAATCTTCAAAACAATACAGGGAGTAAAATGAGACGGGCCACTAAACCTGACAAAATAAAGCAAAACATTTCTGCTCCCTGTCTAGAAGTAAGATCTAAGATTCCAGTAAAAAATACGTATAGGAATAATCTAGCTAGAAAAACTCCAGCAGTGCAAAAGCAAGAGCAGTTAGAAAAAGGAAAAAGGAAACAGCTTCCTTCTAAATTACCAATAAAGGTAAGATCTACCTCCATCACAATGACAACAGTTAAAGTAAAAAAAAATCAGCTTAGGGAGGTATGTAAACATTCTATTGAATATTTTAAGGGAATTAGTGGTGAGACATTAAAACTTGTGGATCGTCTCTCTGATGAAGAAAAAAAGATGCAGTCAGAGGTGTCTGATGATGAAGAAGACAGTACATCAAGAAACACATCATTATCAGAAGCTACTCAAGTTTACCAGCCTTCCATTACATCGAAGTCTGCTAGAGATATGAGAACAGAGGCAGCATCTTTAAAATCAAAGATTGAAAAGGCCGACAGTGAGAGGAGGAGGAGTAAGAGGACTGGTGAGAATGAAGGCAGTCAGGTTTCTGGAGCTCTCGTGGCTCACCTCGTGGAGATCAAGCCTAGTTTGTAAAACTTTCAACTTGTTGATCCTAGTGCATGAACTGTTGTGATTGCTTGTGGAGTGATTTACCGTAGTTCTCATTCTGTCATTGTCATCTGTATGTGCTGTTGTATACTCTTCTTTCTTCCTTTAAACAAATTCTGTACTGTAGACAGATAGTGATGCATGCTAAAAATATTGTGTAACTCAAAACTTGAAAAAAATTCTTTTGTGATAGCAAAATCAATTTTGTCAAAGTAGAGAAAATAGATGTTAATCCAATCCTGGTGTTTTTTGCGAGTTCTTGAACAACTTGTGTACAGTCCAGTAACTAGATTGTCAGCATGTTTGGTTTCATTATACTACAACATCATGTAGCTTTATATTTGGCCTTACAGAGCTGAAAGTATAAATAACAGCTGTGGAAAGAAATGATTTATAGGTTATTAGAACACACAATCATTTGAGTAGACAACATGAACACCATCACCTTAGTAAGATTAAAATATTAAATATTATAATAAGCTATTGTCCAGAACTCTTTACAAATTTTTTCTAATCAAGAAATTGTAAATCACAGGTCCACAGAGTCCATGTGAGCGTACCGATATAAGGATGGCAATTGTAGCTGATCACCTGGGACTTAGCTGGACAGGTAAATTTTCATTGCGTCAGTAAAGTCAATCCTGAGATTTTACAGTCATTCCTTTTGCAAATAATCTTTTCTAGTTAGGCATTGTATGTCCTTTACAGATCAAAGGCCAGGCACCTTCAGGTTCTTTTGAAGTTGTGTGGCATTAATGGTACTGTGCATGTTATAGGCAGAGCTCTCCATCTCACAAAACTAGAGACTGTATAAACGTTTATAAATGTCAATAGAAATGTAATTGAAAATTATAATAACAAATAATTATGCCTTTTATTTAAAATAATTGAAATCACTTAAATATTAATCTCAAAATGATTGCCTGAAAGCAGAGATGTTAAAAATGTGGCCCAAAGAACCATTTCACATGGCTCATGGGGCTCTTTCAGGAGCCAGGAATTCAGTGGAGGTACCCCTGCCAAATTTCCAGGTAGGGATTCCTGTTGGTGATGCATGTCATTGTTTAGGTGACAAGTGACAACTGTCACTGCTAGGTCCAGATCTGTCCTTCAGATCTGGATGGAGAGGGAGGGGGGCATGGTTGAGTTTGATACTTTGCCCTAAAGGGTTGGGTCATGCCAGGGTCAAGAGAAAGACCATTGGTTTGGTCCAGACTGACATTCCCTCAGTTCCAGAATTCTGATTTTTCCAGTGTTGAGCCCCAGAAGTTTGGATACAACAACATCTATAGGTATTCAGCCCATTACATTAATTTTACTAGTTCTGCAGTTACAAATTGTAAATAAATGGAAATCTAATCCCCTCATAAGCTCACAGTTCCATTTGTACTATGTTACATGATTACAGTGTAGGTATAAATGATATATAGTAAGTCAATATGTGGATACCAAGTACTTGAGCATATAAGATTGTAAAAATCAGTGTGTGGTGACCTCTGCAGTGATTTTTTTTTTTTTTGCATGTGTGATGTGTTGCATGTAGATACAAAATCTTATGTAACAGGCCAATTATTACACAGATATGGTATGATTTTTTTGTTTCAAAATTAAAGACTGATACTTTAATACCTGTTGTTGTCATTACCCTATAAATGATCAATTTGTGTTATATTTTTGTTGATGTGAATTCATGTATGTAACCTAATAAAGCTGTTACTTTCATAGAATACACAAGATATAAGCCTGACATGATAATTACAATGTGTTTTTACAGTGTGTTTTTTCTTGCTTTATAGAACTGGCAAGGGAACTGAATTTTTCTGTGGATGAAATTAATCAAATACGAGTAGAAAACCCAAACTCACTGATTGCTCAGAGCTTCATGTTATTAAAAAAATGGGTTACCAGAGATGGGAAAAATGCTACAAGTAAGTTCAGAGCAGTTCTTTTTGTTGTTTATAAATTATACATGACTTCACATATTGTCATGTCTACAAAGTGCAACCTGTATATGAATGTGTATATTTTTTTGTAATAAGTACTCTCTGCATGTGTCTGCTGAAGTCCAAACTTGGTAGCGGGGTGAAATTCTCCAGAGGACAAATGCACCAGCCTTTATACCTGTTGGTTTTCACTCCACCTCTCAATATCTGGGGTGGGCTAGTGGTGTTCTGCAGAGATGTAATTCCATCAGCCAATCACTGTCCAGCAAAAGATGCACATTTCTTGTATGGGCTCCCCTACCAAGACCCATCTCCGATTCATTGAAAAGGCACTGGTTTTATTCTGTTCTGGTTATTTGCGTTTTATGGGGGAGAACTTTTTTTTCTTTGAATATCTTATGATATAACCAAAACAATGTATGAAATGTAAAGATGGCATGAGAGAGTGTCATGTACAGAATTGTTTTTACATGAGCAGTAACAAGATTTCACCATATCTAAATATGATCACATTCCTCATTCATTAGCCATATACTTAACAATCCTATTGTTCCTACAAGTACAGTGACATTTCTACAGATGTATTAAGCCATGCTAATCTGAAGTCAGGCAGAAGGTAGGGTCTAAGAGGCATGAGCTTTCATAGGCAGCAGGCCTACTTTTTCAGGAAAGGACTGGCAGAAAAAAACCCCTTTATATAGAAGGAAAAGGGGCAGGGACAGGGGCAGGGACTGTTGAGAGAGGTAATAAGTGGGTAGATTAGATTGAGATAAACAAAGTAGTTAAAACCTAGATGGATATTGGAGTTAACAGGTAATGGAATAAGAAGCCCTGGTCCCCGTTGAGACCATCATTAATATAATCAAGTCTGGATAATCTCTTCTTCTACAATTTCAGATTCAAGTTGGTTTTTAAAGTTCTGTTGTTTAAGGATAGCTAATCTGAGGTCATAGAATCACAAAACAGTAAGGCCAAAATGAACCTCCAGAAGTTGTCAAGTCCAACCCCCTGGGCTAGGGACGACATTACACATAAACCGGTTTAAGTGATCACAAACTTGTTTAAACCTGTAACAGAACATAAGTTCAGTGCACATAAACCAGTTTCAAAAATACTGAAATTTGTTTAAGATAAACCTGGCTGAATGTAGTATCAGACTTAACTGATTTGGGTCAAACCGATTTATGCAATCTGTCCCAGACCCCTTCCTGGTTTAAGTTAAACTAGAGTCTTCCAGCACTCCAGCATGCTTTCTGGGCTGGGTGGGGCTGTATACTCCAGACAGCAGAGCTGGCCTTTCCTTCTGCTCCCTGGCCAGAGCTCCGGCACAGACTGCAGACACAGCAGGGTCTGCCTGGCTTCCCCCCGCTCCACCCGCTTGCCGCTCAAGCAGGGATCCCCCCCCCCCTCCCATCTCCCACGGCCCCACGGACCCTAGGCATGTGGTATGCTAACTAATGCTGAGAGGCATCTTTGTTTCTCCAATTTCATTTGGACAGGCAAATAGGACAGTGTCCATTTAGGAAGCTAATCAACAGGTCAGCTGTTAAGGTCCCTCCTTTCTTCCTTGGAAAAAGCTGTTTCAGAAGAGCTTGAACTAATGAGAGAGGCTATTGTTTTGCTGATGGGGTGATAAACACTGTTATCAGCCCCCTGTTGACTTGTTCACCTGTCAGTTTGCTGCAGACAGTATAAAGAAGCAGGAGGAAGGAGATTGAAAAGCTCCATATCATCAGCAGATGCATGCACTGCACCCCCCACCTCCCCTTGCCTCAGAGTGCTAGCTTGGGGCTGGGGTCTGGTCACACTTCCGCCCCTTGAGCAGCAAACTGGGAAAAGCCTGGGACAGAGCAGGCAGATGTCCCTAATCAGAGTGTTCTGCTGGGGTCTAGCCATGCCCCCCTCAGCTCAGCACTCTGGAAGGGAAGGGAGGGCTGCTCTAGCACCCCCTGGCTTCTAGCCTGAGCCACTGCAGGCATGTGCCTACATTTTTTCAGTCCAGAAGGGATTTCTGTGCAGTTACAAACTGGCTTAGCCTAGGCAGGTTAGACTAACCTGCAAAGATTGAATCAGTTCAGGCTCAGGTTTTTTTTAATGTCTATCCCTAGCCCTAATCAAGGCAGGATCACCCCTATCCAAACCATCCCTGAAGTGCTTTTCATAACCTATTACTAAAACTACACAAACAATCCTGCTGCAAGACATATAAGATACATTGCTCAAAAACACCAATAACACCTTAATCTGCCACCAGTCAAGCAGGGAGATGAGGGTCTGGCAGTGTCCTGCCACTGCAAAGATTAGTAAAATACACTTTAGAAACACAAGGAATATAGCCAAGCCCCCACTATGGAGGAAGATATAAAAAACCCATGCTGTACATGCCAGTCTGATTGTGAGATAAAATTCCTACCTAATTATGTAAGTATCTGACCTTGAATGGAAGAGCAAGGCTCCCTAACCAGGAACTTACAGATTTTAGTTCCAGCAGTAGCAGGGGCACACCGTAGTCAAAATCCTCAGCTTTGGCTGCTAACAACACCCAATGTTACTGAGGAAGGTAAAACAGTAAGTAAATAAATAAAGATTTGAAAAACCTTGACATGTAGCAACTGGAGGAGGAAAAATTCCATCTCAACTCCATGTGACAACCAGCATGGGGAAAACCAAACACCTTCCATTCTGCTCTGCAAATGGGGACAGCAAACATAACTCTACATGCCACATCCCCTAACTGGAGAGCAGGACTTTCTGTAACCCTATCTCCTTCATAAACATTTCCTGCCCCTTTTTATGTTCTTTTGTAGCTAAGCTCATTGGGGAACTCTGCTTCCTTCTGCTGTTGATCATGGTCCTCTCTGGACTGCAGAACTTTTCTCTCAATCTTTCAGTGATCCATGGCAGGGAGGGTCTCACAGGTTTCCAACTATTGATTTTTACAGCATATCCAGGCATAGCTACTCCTAAACTATCCCTGAGCAGTGTTTATCCAATGTCGTCTTGAAAACCTCCAAAGTAGGAGATTCTACAGCTTCCATAAGCAGTCTGTTCTACTGCCTCACTATTCTAACAATGAAGACGTTTTTCCTGATATTCATTCAAAACCTAATTTGCCGCAAATTCAAACCATTATTTTGAATCCTATTTTGCAGTGGTGGGGAAAACGTGTTCTTCTTTAGCTGCATTACACTGCAGACTCAATACAAGTCTGTGATCTGCCAGGACTCCTAGATCGTTCCTTGTAGTGCTGCCATCCAGCCAGTTGTCACCCCTTTTTTTACCTGTGTTTTTTATTATTCTTCCTGACACACAGCACCTTGCATGACAACTTTATCCCATTGGCTTCAGCCCAACTTTCTCGTATATCAAAGATCTTTCTGAATTATGTTCCTGTCCTCCAGTGTGTTTCATGCCATTTGCAAATTTTCCCAGAAAGCTCTGTATTCCAGCATCCAAATAATTAATAAACACATTGAACTGGACTGGGCCTCAATGATGAAATGCCCAGGGAGGTTAAAGTGTTCTACCAGAGACTTTAGTGTGTTCTGGAACTAATGTTGAATTAGAGCCCATTCATTCTTTTAGGTAGGGATTTCCCCATCTGGCCAGTGAAGACATTAGAGGAACACCGTAAGCAGGTGATGGTGTATGTGACATTGGTAGAAAAGCAGGTGAATGAGCCCCCATGTGTGTTGCTGAGTCCAGTGATGATATGGTCTGTGTTGATGAGTGGCAAAACTGACACCTAGGTTTCTCCTATGCCTTTCCTGTTTCCTTCTGTATAAAAGTTTCTGTTTCTGCTATAAGTTGTTGCCTACGGAACTTTGTGCCTCTGTAGTAGCATAACTAGGACTGAGTAAGCAGGGCATCAGCCCCTGTGCCAACTATGAGAGGGTGCCAGAATCCCATAGCTCCCTGCCCCTTCCCCACTCCAGGAGTCTTTGACACAGTGCTGTCTTACACTGCCCTGGCCCAGCCATAGTTCAGAGAGCTGGTCAGCACACACTGCACCAAACTATGTCTGGGGTGAGTGGAGCAAACAGAATGGTGCTTCTCACCCCCCTTCCCCCAGGGAGCCTTTGCCAGAGCAAGCAATATGCACTGGGGGCACTGTATGCATTGGGGGCACTGGGGACTGGTGAGGGGCAGGGGGAGGGGATCAAATAGGGTACCAGGAACAGCTGCCAGGGAGTCCAGCTCTGAGGCTGCTGTTGCCAAAATGAATTCTGCTACAGCAGCAGAGGCAATAGCCTAGGCAAGTAACTTCCTTTCCCCTGACCCACATCTCCCCTTACCCCCTGCCAGTGGTCAGCATATCCATATCCCTCCCCACCCCCAGCCCAGGAGCTCATTATGCCTCTGTCTCTCTGAAACAATTAGTCCCTAAGGTGCCATGATTACTTTCTGAATGACAAATCTAGTAGAAGAATATTTGGTTTCGATAGTAAGAGGATATATTCTTTAAAACCTTCTGGCCTTAACCATTTATATTTAACTAGCAAATTGCCTGTCAAGAATGATGGCAGGGACAGAGGGGATGGAGGGGGGATGAGGCCGGTGCTTTGCCTCCACCACTCCATGCCACCATTGCGTCCAAAGAGCAGGGCTGGGGGTTGGGGGGGAAAGGCCAGCTGTGCTAGCCTCGCCCCCCCCACTCCATCCCCTCTCTGGCCCCATACCACACATCCCCTGCTCTATCCCCTCCATCCCTGCCATCATGGCGGCACTCTGTCCCCACTGTCATTCCTGATGGGCAATTCACCCTG
This sequence comes from Gavialis gangeticus, assembly GCF_001723915.1. NCBI lineage: Eukaryota > Metazoa > Chordata > Crocodylia > Gavialidae > Gavialis > Gavialis gangeticus. The sequence continues at coordinate 72,495 of NW_017729003.1, forward strand.
CCTGCAGCACTGGCTGGAGCCATGCCCCGCAGGAAGACACACCCCCTAAGACCCATTATAGACAGACAGACAGACCGACAGACAGACAGATGGACTAAGCCTTTTATATATATGTATAGAATGATGTGATATAAAGACTCATATTGAATGGAAATCTCATGTAAGTATGCAGCAGAATGATTTCTTAAGGAAACTAGTCATAGAATCATAGGGCAAGAAGGGACCCTGAAGCATCATCAGGTCCAGCCCCCTGCATGAGTAGGAAAGACATCTGGGGTCAGGTGACCATCCAGTCTTCTCTTGAAGTCCTCTAGGGTAGATGATAGCATACCTTTCCAGATTTAAACTGAGGCAGAAATATAGGTCAGCAACTTTTAACATATCTAGTATGAATGGGACTGAGAAAAATAATTGGACAACTCATAATGGCAGATTTTTTTCTCACGTTTCTATCTTTTTTTTTTCCAGCTGATGCCTTAACCTCTGTATTGACAAAAATTAATCGAATAGATATTGTGACCCTGTTGGAAGGACCAATATTTGATTATGGAAATATTTCAGGCACCAGAAGCTTTGCAGATGAAAATAATGTTTTTCATGATCCTATCGATGGTAATTGAATTCTATGCCCATTTTTAATCCAATGACACATCTACTCATACAAGAAACCTACGTGAAATATACCTGAAATAAAAAGAGTAAATTAGGAAGGATTCATTTTATTTCATTTTAAGATATTTTCCTTTCCAAAATCTCAATTTTGCTACCAGCTTGAACATTTTTACTTTAAGTTTTAAAATCTCACGTGTGTGATAATCATACAAAAATGTCATATGTACTTGTATTGTATTCTCAATTTTCATTTCATGTAAGTTTTACATCTCAAAGCTAAGGGTCTGATCCTTGCAATACAAATATAAGTAAAGTTCTTCCCACTAACTTCAGTGTAGCTAAATGAGGACCAATGCCTTGTTCTCCTTTAATTCACAAATCAAGGATCATATATACACAGATCATACATACAATTAGATACTTGCTTATGTAATAAAAATATGTTTTGTCTGTAGTTTGTATGATACTTTCCCCAAATTACCTAAAAAACTATATTAATTGGTTTCATTTCCATAGACAAGACAGTAGGACATTTAAAAAAAGAAATAATTGGGTGTTTGGTAATGGCATATGGTAAAAGAATTTATGCTTTACCAACGTGTAACTTTTAAACAAATGAATTCCAGTTTTTCATTATTTTCATTTGAAACCTTAAGAAATTACATAATTTTCTATATTTACAATAGCAGCTTAGAAGCAAGAGAATGTTTAGTTTTCACATGAGAAAATATCTATTTCACTCATCATATTCAGTGAAAATATACAATAGATTTCACCCTGCAAATATGTAATGGAATTATAGAATAAGTTGCATTCATTATGAGTTAGATAGAAGTCAAGAACTGCAGGATAAATAGAGTTCTGATTTATGCAACAGAATTCCCATAAGCAAACTGTGGAGATACTAATTACAGTTACTTTTGTTGTTAAATGATTGATCTTTTAGATGCACTGAGGGCAGGCATTGGCACCTCATCTCTGATTTTGATCTTTGTCAGTCACAACATATTGTGTAGAGTTCTTTAGATAAGAATTAAATGCTCTTAGATGCAGTCTCTTCCTTTTTTATTTTATTTATACGTATACTGATGTCTTAATCTTTTCTCTTTAAATTAGATGAAGATTCTCCAATGTAAAGCACATAATTTCAGCATATCTCTATTATTAAGTAGCGTGATTGGTCATTGAATCATTGCATTGCATATATAATTTTCTGTTGACATTTTAAGAAAGTTCCTCTTGAAACGTTGTTTATGACTTTTAATGATAACAGCAAAGTGTTTTAGGGAGGAAATGTGCTTCTCTGCAGTTGCTTTTTGTCTCTCCTCCTCTCTTCTCTGAACTTGCCTCAAACTTCCTTTCCTCACCACGACCAGACCACGCTTTACCTTTCTCTCAGCTGATTCAAGAAAAAAATCTATAATTCACCTCCCTATCTAGACAGCACTTTCAGTTTAACCCTAAGACATTTCTTCCTTTTTTAAGCTATTGAACCTAATATTTCTTTGCTGGAGTATACATTTCATTGTCATTTGTTTGTGTATATTCAGTCTAATCCTTGAGAATGGTTTTTCCCATGTTTTCATTGGTTATCTTTTCTTTTCTTTCTTTATGTGATCAGTGTTTCTGATTGTACCCATGTCACCAAGATCGCTTCAGTCTCCAGGATCACCAAGATCTCCTTACTCACCACAATCCTGTCATCTACATAACTTTACTGTACCTGAAATTTTTATATAGATCTTCCCTTGTGATTTCTGTGTTTGCTAATCCTTTTGTTATCCTGCTTCTTTTTTAGATTTTTTTTCCTGCTGCATTTGAAAATCTCCTTTACTGTCCTCACTAAGATTCATTTGTATTCTTTATCCTTAAATCCATTTTATGGTGCAATGATTAAATTGGAGATACAGTGCTCCTAGTACACAGCTATTGCAAGTATGGTGTATTTTTTTAAACTGAGATATTGAAAATGTGGGCCTGTTCTAGAAAGATATTTGAAGAAATTGGTTGTCCTGCATTATGATCTACCTATTCCTTGAAATTATGGCGATTATGTTTGCAAGAACTAAAATAATAAAAAAAAAAGAAATGTTTATAATCTGGCTACAAAATACTATTTTGATATCAAAGGACAAACAACCCTATCCATTTTATTCATTTGCAGTCTCATACGGGAATGTGTTATAGCTATAAAATGTTAAAATGGCTGCAATTCAAATCATTAAAGGTTTACTGACTATTTTTTCCAAAATAGTCAAAAAGCAGTAGCTGCATTGGGCCAGTTATTTTAGCAACTCTATTTTTTGTTGCATCCATTTAGGACAAACCAGTAAATTACCAAATTTACATTCTCATTTTATCATACATTTGTCATTTTTTATATAGTTTATCAGTCATTTGACAGGTTTGCTTATTTGTTGCTCCATATTTCATTCCAGTCAGTCCAAATGTACTGTCTTCCTTAGGTTACCCCACCATTCAAGTGGAACTGGAAACTCCTACTGGGTTGCGCTTTGTGCCACCCACCCCTTTTCAACAAGATGATTTCTTTAGTGATATCTCTAGTATAGAGTCACCCCTTAGAACTCCTAGTAGACTGAGTGATGTGTTAGTAACTTCTCAGGGGAATATAGATGGTACAGCAACAGGACCACCAGTGGTGACTGAAGAAGACACAACACTGGAAGACAGCAAATTCAATTTTTCAGTGCCTAGAGAAGGAACAGTTAAAGATATGTCCACAGGCCAGAGCCAGTTGGAGGAAGTGGAACTTGATGATTATCCTCAGTATCTTGGTATTTATGCTGGGATGACGAAAGATGAGAAGTACTCAAAACAAATGCAGGGTGAAGAGCCTAGTCAAAGAGGAGTGAGAATTGAACAGCATGAGAGAGAAAAGTCTGGTACTGATGAGGAGATGACAGAAGAAAAGCTTAAATCACTATTTGAGGACATTCATCTTGAAGAAGGAGTTGAGTCAGAGGAGATGACAGAAGAAAAAGTATGGTCTATTCTTAAAGATGTTCAGCAAGCAGAACAGGAAATGTCTTCCATTACAGGTTGGCAGAGTGAGCCATCAAGTGTCAATGTTGAGCCACCAACACCAGGACGCAGAATAAGTGGTGAACTACTAGATCGGCTAGATGACAGGTAGGAGCCAGCTTATGAATATATATGTCTGGCTTCAATCAAGCCATCTCATGCTATTTTTCACCTCCAGGCAAAAATACATACATTTCTGAATAACTACAGAATTATGGAATTAGTTACATTCATAATTTAGTTTCTTTGTATTGTATTACATTTGTAAGTCAAGAACACAAACAAGCGAGTCCAAGCCCAGGAAAATAGAAGATAAAAAGTAAATACCAACTGTGGTTTGAGTTAGATCATTCTGCTATATCTTCATCTAGAAGTAAATGTTTTCACCTAATGCAGTAGCACAGCCTGGACTAGTCCTGCTTGCTATGTGCAGTGCATGCTAGCCCCAGTGTGGGGCTTGGAAATGAAACTGGCACAGGGTACACGCTGCATGAGGTGCTCATGCCAGAGCAGCTTTGTGCAATGGTTCCAAAGTATGGGGCCTGTCTGTGGGCCCAATCTGCATGGACCCAGGACTCTCTGGATTGGCCCCCATGTCATGTACTGTGTGGAGCATATGTGCCTGGTCTAGTCCCACACACTGCATGGAGCAAAAGCTGGCCCTAGCCTGGGGCTTACACTGTTGACTTGACACATGCCAGACCAACACTCAGGATCTCAATATTGTGCTGTTAGACAGGAGAGCATGATACAAAACTATACACACTCACTCACATACGAACTACACAAACACTCTATGGGTTCATACACAATTATATGCACATACATAAACACACAAACACACACTTTCATGGCTGTGTGTTAACACTAGGGGGTGTTTGGGGTAACTTTGTGCTTGGGGTTACTTGAGGTCAAGGTGCCCCGGGGTTACTCGAGGTCACCTGGTACTGGGGTGGAAACGAGGAAAAAAGCCCGGTGGCAAGGAGGAGACAGCCAGGAAACAGAGAGGCAAAAAGCTGGGAGATCAAAGCTGGAAATGAGGCAGAAAGAACTGAGGGAGAAAGCAGGGAAATCGAGGAGGAGAGTCAGGAGGTCAATAAGACAAAAACCCAGCTCGGGGTTTCAATATAACAAATTTATTAATCAGGCAGCACACTATACAGCCTCACGAAATTATTGGTGTGCGCGCGCGCGCACACACACACACACACACACACAGAATGGTAGCAGGAGTGGAAAAGCTTGGTGGAGGGATTAGAGTCAAGGTGTGTGGGGACTGAGTCCAGGTCCTTTGCTTGGGGAAGGAAGGTGGGTGATAGCTACCTATCCTGGACTGTGAATTGACCCTGATGGCTAGTCGGGGTCTTCTCCAACAAGGTATTGACCAGAGGGGGTCACTGGAAGGGCCTCTGGGTGGATATGTGGCGTGGTGTAGTGGTGGTCCAGATGGCGAGGGCGTCACAAAGAGATCACACTCTACCACCCCTTTTATAGCAGTGGGCTACCTGTGTCTCCTATGGGAAGGACATGTCCAAGCAAGGATAGTCCTGCTCAGATGCAGACGTGCAGATCCAGGTGTCCTCACTATCTGGTGGGACACAATGGTGGGTTGCTGGTTTGTGTAAGGTCTTTGTCTTCCAAATGTTAGGTTCCTATAGGTTCTTTATCTTTCAAATGCTGGGTCTTGTCTCTGTTTCTGGGTGAGGTCTGTAGTTTCTGGGTGAGTCAATGCAAGGCAATGGTCCAGTTGTTGAGTTGATTATTCAGTAGTGGCCTGCTCATTCATTCCCGTTCATCCAGGAACCAATTTCATAGATTTTCATAGATTTCATAGACATTTGGGCTGGAAGGGACCCTGGAGGATCATCAACTCCAATCCCCTGCCCCAGGAGCAGGAAGTCAGCAGGGATCATAGGATCCCAGCAAGATAAGCATCCAAATGTGTTTTTGAAGGCGTTCAAAGTGGGCTCTTGAACCGCCTCAGGTGGCAGTCTGTTCCAAACCTTGGGGGCTCCGACAATGAAGAAGTTCTTTCTTATGTCCAGCCTGAACCGGTCACAGTGGAGTTTGTGACCATTTGATCTTGTCGTCCCTTGGGGGGCTCTGGTGAACAGTTGTTCCCCCAGATCCTGATGAGCATCCCTGATAAGCTTATAGGTGGCCACCAGATCACCCCTGAGCCCTTTTCCAGGCTGATCACCCCTTTTCCAGGCTGAATAGCCCCATTGCTCTCAGCCTCTCATCATAAGGTCTGTTTTCCTGCCCTCTGATCATGCGCATGGCTCTCCTCTGCACCCTCTCAAGCTTCTCCACATCCTTTTTGAATTGCAGAGCCCAAATTTACATGATACTGGTTAGACATGAGTCACAGTTACAACCAACTATACAATAGGTTATACTCGGGCAGAGGACACAAGATGGAGGCTTGACATACAAAATGGAAATGTGATATTACTTGACATTACTTTACAGACACAGGCCTAAATCATATAAATTCAATATAAAACAGTAAAAATCAATACGAATATAATACCCCTGTTTACAATATAAAAGGGGCTTGCTACTATAAGGAAGTATAAGAACTTATCTTTGTTTACCTAGTACTATTTGTAATTACTTATAAGGAATAGAGAGGGCAGAGAGAAAGTCAGAAATGTTTGGGGAAGGGGAGGGAATGTATGCTTAAGTTTACAAAAAAAGAAAAACCTGTGGGGTTTGCTACAGCACTGCATGGGCCAAATTGGGGCAGCCCACAGCTTGCACTGCCTGCAGTGTTCACACTGGACTAGCCTCTCTCACTGGCTTCTGCATGCATATGATCCCCAGCAAATGGGGGACTTTGCTTGGGAGTTCATGGGGGAGGTTGTCAGGGGAGGGTTTGCTTGAAGAAAAAAAGAGAATTCTTTTCCTTTGACTTTTAGAGTTTAGGGTTTAAATTTTAAATTTGTTTAGTTAGGCTATGTTAAACACTGAATAGGACAGCTTTAGGTAAATAGAAAGCCAGGATGTATGTTCCTACTCCATAGGGAAGACTGAAACAAAAACACTAAAATAAAAAGAATGCAGGTAGAAGTTTAGCAGAAGGGTGGGACCCACCTAGCTTATTGCACTGAGTGCTGCATGGATGATTACCTCCCTTTGGGGCAGATTTCTTATGTGGGTATGTGATGCAAGGAGCTTCTGGCCTTGAGAAATTAGGTACATTCTCTCAAGACGGATGGCTGAACTTGAGCATCAAAGGGAAGCGGAGAGGGTCATAGAGGAGGCTTTCAGGGTTGAGCAGTCCCACCCCCTTAGCAGCTGGGAAGGATGAAAGTCTCAAGGAAGGAGGGAATCAAGCTAGGAAGGAAGGAAACAATCCTTTAGATGGCACCCACCCTGCAGTAAATATCATGGTATCCTCTTGCACCATGGTTACTCCTCTAGTTGGAAGGACCTCACAAGGTAGGAAGAAACAGGTAGCAATAGTGGCAGATTCTGTCATTGGGCATTTAGATAGCTGGATTTGTGACATCTAGGAGGACCACATGGTGACTTGCTTGCTGGTAGCAGATCTTATGAAATGTGCAGATAGGCTGCTACATAGTGCTTCGGAAGTGCCAGTGGTTGTGGTTCATGTGGGTACCAATGACATGGGAAAGTATAGCAGAGAGGTCCTGGAACCTAAACTTAGGCTGGTAGGAGGTTGAAGTCCAGGGCCACCACCATAGTGGAGTTACAGAGGAAATACGTACTGCAAATTTAAAAAAAAAAAAGTGGAAATCAGACCAAAAGAAAGCTAGCATGGTTTAATGGCAGAGTTGCAGAGGCAATGAACAGAAAAAGGCTTCTTTCAAAAGGCGACAGTCAAATCCTAATGAGTAAAATAAAAAAGAACACAAACTCTGGTAAATTGTAATAAGGCAAACTAAAAATGACTTTGAGGAGAAACTTGCTAGAGACCAAAAAGGTGACAATACATATTTCTTTAAATACATTAGGAGCTGAAGACCTACCATGGATTCAGTTGGCCTTTGCATGGTCAGGGTGTCAAAGGAGCGCTAGAGGATGATGAAGCCATTTCCAAGAAACTAAATATGTTCTTTGCATCTTTCTTCACTGTAAAAGATGTTATGAAGAGTTCCTCACCAGATCCATTCCTCCCTAGGAGCAAGTCTAGGGAGCTATCCGAATTGAAGTTTCAGTAGCTGAGGTTGTAGAGGAAATTGATAAACTAAACAATAGCAAATCACCAGGACCTCATGGCATTTACCCTAGGTTCCAGAAGGAGATCAGACTGGAAATTGGTAAACTCCTAACTGTAGTATGCAACCTATCACTAAAAATAGCCTTGGTGCCAGAGGACTGGAGGGTTGTCAGTGTGCCTCCAATATTTAAAGAGTGCCCTAGTACCAAGTACAGGAATATTAAGTAGCTAATATTCATAAACTGCATTTACGTGTTAATTTTCCTGTTTGTAAAAGGTACAAACTCATTAATATATGCATTGTTCTAACTTACATATTATTTAGTCTTTCTGAGAGTGGTTTAAACATTGTTTAATGTTCTATTATTTATCTTTTGTAGCCTGGACCAAAGTAGGGATTCTGTTACCTCATACCTTAAAGGAGAAGCTGGGAAGCTTGAAGCAAATGGGAGCCACACAGAATCAATAACAAATGCAAAGACTAAATCATATGTTCAAGAGTCTGTAAATGATGTGGGAAAACAGAGCAACAAAGAAACTGTGAAACCAAAACCCCAAAGTTCTGTCTGTGTAGAACAGCAAACATTACCATCCATAACCCAACAGAAATCTTTGGAAGAGGCCAGCAAACAAGCAGTAGATGAACCTAAAACATACATGCCTGTCAGCATGAAGATGAGCTGGACTACATCTGAAGATGGCAAGATGAGACCAAACATTCAGGAAGAGGAGGGAGCAGTAATGTCTGAACAAAAGGTATAGTATGTTCTGAAATAAATACCCTTCTAATTAAATACAGACTTTTTGCCATAAAGCCTTATATTGGAAGGTATAATAGTTACTAATTTTTCTCCTTCCATCTGTTCTATATCATTCCTTTACTAAAATAAAATAATGGAAAGTAGTAGTGGAAAGTTGAATCCTCAAGCCAAGACATATCAGAGCAAAGGGTAAAATAGTGTTGGGGGCAAAAAGGAGCCAAATTATAACTTCCTAATCTTCTGCCTGCCTGGTCCTAAGGCTCACCATACCTCCACTGTGATGTGCTAGTAGCTGATGTACTAGTAGCTGTGACAAGGATGCTGAATTAACCAGCTTCACTGGATCTGTGCCCATTGCCAAGTGCAGGTGGGTTCCACTGTTTTTGTGCCATCAAAACAAGCAGAGTGGGGCAAAGAATCTCTCTTCCCTCATTTCCAGGAAAATAAATATTTGGTTTCCTACAAATCTTCCAGATCTCTTCTGGAATTAATTTATTTCCATACTTTTTATACAACAGTGAAGATAAAAGTTGCTTGTATTTTTTCTTCTTTGATCTAAATCACTTATAATTAGTAGTTCATTGCTTAGTCTTGTGCATAGCAAGATACTTGAGAAGATGGGAAGAATTTCAGCTACAATACATCAGAAATAACAAAAAAAAGACATTAGTCTGAGTGGAAAAGTAGGTGGAAAAATGATGGCAGACAATTTTCATGCAAAAATGTGACTTAACATTGAGAATGAAAAGGGCAATTGAGAACGGGCTACACGATAGTAATGGGATTCAGTTGTTCATCTTTCAGTTTTAATTTCAGATTTTGTTACAGAGTATTCATGAATGTAGTGTGGCTATTTATTGGCTTGTATAGTAGAGGCCAGTGAACAGGTGGACACATCACATGCACTATTATCACATTTCCATTAACACCCACCCTTCCAGTTGACAAAGTCTTTAGAGAGCCCTCTGGAACATGGTTGAGACGCCTAGGCAGGGCAATGCTCAGTCAGCTTCCAGCCTGTTCCATCTTCTAAGAACAGACACTAGGGATGCCTCTTTCTCAAACCAGATTCAAATGATTTTCCTATTTTAAATAAAAAGGCAAAGAATGACTACACCATACTCTCTGTTAGAGTTCTGTAACAGTGTCTTGCCCAAATGGCAAGATTCCAGCTTGACTAAAAAAGGACAGTTCAAGCCTTCAGACAATGGCATTCACCAAGGGTAAGTCATACCTGACCAACCGGATTGTCTTCTTTGATGAGATAACTGGCTCCGTGAATACGAGGAAAGTGGTGCACATAATATACCTTAACTTTTGGAAGGTTTTAGATACTGTGTCTCACAGCATTATTGCAAGCAAGCTGAGGAAGTAAAAGTTGGATGAATGGACTGTAAGGTGGATAGAAAGCTGGCTGGATTTTTGGGCTGAACAGGTGATCAACAATGACTCAATGTCTAGCTGGCAGCCAGTATCAAGTGGAGTGCCCCATGGGTCAGTCCTGGGGCTGGTTTTGTTCACTGTCTTCATTAACAATCTGGAAGATGGGATGAATTGCAACTTCAGCAAGTTCAAGATTGACACCAAGCTGGGGGGGCGGGAGGGGCTGTAGTAGATACACTGGAGGGTAGGGCTAAGATTCAGAGTGACCGAAACACATTGGAGGATTGGACCAAAGCAAGTCTTCTGAGGCTCAACAAGGACAAAGGCAAAGTCCTGCACTTAGGATGGTAGAATCCCATGCACTGTTACAGGCTTGGGACCACCTGGCTAAGCAGCAGCTCCGAAGAAAAGGACCTGGAGGTTACAGTGGACAATAAGCTAGATACAAGTCAACAATGTGCCCTTGTTGCCAAGAAGGCTAACAGCATACTGGGCTGCATTAGTAGGTGTGTTGACAGTAGGTCTAGGGAAGTGATTATTCCTCTCTATTCAGCACTGGTGAGGCCACATTTGGAGTGTCCAGTTTTGGGGCCCCCATTATAGAAAGGATGTGGACAAGTTGGAAAGAATACAGTAGAGAACAACAAAAATGGTGTGGGGGCTGGGGCACATGACTTCTTAGGAGAGGCTGAAGGAGCTGGGTTTATTTAGTTTGGAGAAGAGAGGACTGAGAGGGGATTTGATAGCAGCCTTCAACTACCTGAAGGGTGGTTCGAAAGGGGATGGATCTAGACTGTTCTCAGTGGTGACAAATGATAGCACAAGGAGCAATGGACTCAAGTTGCAGCAAGGGAAGTTTAGGTTAGATATTAGGAGAGGGGTCGGCAACCCCTGGCACGTGTGCTGAGCATGGCACACGACCCATTTTGCTTGGCACGCCGTGGCCAGCCCTGGCTCTGGGTAGCTGCTGCCAATGACGGAGCCCAGGCTGCTTCCAGCAGGGCTTGCAGCATCCCAGGAGCAGCCCCGGCTCCCAGCTGGCAGCAGCTCCCCAGAGCTGGGGCTGGCTGTAGCCGGGAGGCTCCAAACAGCTGTGCCAGGCTCCAGCATCAGCTCCACACCAGTGCGTGCAGGCATGCCTCGGAGTGGGCAGTGGGAAAGGGGCCTGAGGCAATGGCAATGACTTCAAAATGGCAGTGGGGATGCTTTAACTAAAGCTCATTTGATTTTAGTTACCACCACCGTTTTGATTTATGGGATGCCAAATACACAAGATGCCGTGGGCTCTTTAATTAGAGAGGCTCTTTAATTAGAGACCGCTCTGGCTGTATTCATTTCCCTTGGAATATTTTTTTAGTCTCTTTAATGGGGCTTTTTTTATTATATAGATCAGGGCTGTCCAGTTTCAAGTGGAACCAGCAAGGGCTGGATGCTGTGGGAGCAGCACTAGCAGCATGCAGGGCCTATGGCCCCTGTTTACTCAGCACATACGTGTGGGTGGATGCTTCCCCCACCTCCCACTACACTGCATACACATGGGCAGGTGCTTCTTCATGACATGTCTTATCTTCAGTCCCACCTTGGTTTCTTGTTGGCACCACACTGCATGGACACCCGAAGCTGGCAGCTCCCCTAGAACTTCAGGTTGTGCCACATCATGCTGCCTCATCCCCTGGAGCGGGGGCATGCAGCAGAAGCCAGGGGAGGAAATGTGAACCCTGAGACCCCAGCTGCAGTTATAACCAGAGCAATAGGGACAGCAGCAGCCAAGTGGGAGCCCAGGGACTGCAAGTTATGTGACCTGTGTGCCAACCTTGATAAAGATCATTTTACAAATATTTCTTGTTGAATGCACGGAGCCGGATTCACAAAAAGAACAGAGTTTATTAGTAAATAATATTGCTGTTTCAGAATGTTAATCAGTATTTGCTTGGATATTTGGTTTATTTCTACATTCAGAAAAAAACTGGCCATTACAGGTCCAGATTTTCAGAACAGGGGTCATTCACACTCCTGCACTATGTGTGTAATTTCACTGGCTCAGATGCCCCTGTGCATGCTTCAGTAATTTTGCTAAGCCCAAAACCAGAAATGGTTTTTGCAGGCAGAGAAAGTGTTAGGTAAAGTGCAAACAAGATCAGATGCGCGCACACACACACACACACACACACACACACACACACAGTTTTCTGTTAGTGGCTGAAGATTTAATTTACAGTATTAATGTAATAATTTTTATATTTCTGCATTACTTCATTACTTTTCTGTAAGCACATAAAGTGTTTTGAATTAACCCTAAAAATATTAGTTGCAATTTAAAAGCTATTAAATACTGAATAGAAAAGTCATTTACTCAATATAATTCTACAAAGAAGCAATGGACTGTGTTAACTCCTTTGTGGATTTTGACCACTTTTTCATTCTTAATTGACTGTTTGATCCTGAGTATTCAGGAGTTAATTCAAATGATAACTCACAAATCAACAAGTTTCATTCCACCCTATCCAATTCTGGAGATTCAGGTTCCTATAGAGGGCCCTGACTCAGTGCTCACAAAAATCTTTGGCAAGACAGCCATGGACACTGGAATTAATCTAAAATTCAAAAACCATGAGCTGTTTGCTTCTTTGAGCAGGAAAAAGAGGAAAAATCTCTAACAGAGTACTAGATGTTTAGCATAGATTATACTTACACAGCTAAATTGGGGGCAAAATATTACAAGCAGTGTCAGCATGCAGTTTGTTTTTCTTTCATCCAGATTTGGAAATGGTATAATTATATGGAGGATGTGTGTGATTTACCTGGGAAGATAAATGTTGGGTACTGATTTTATTTGTCTATTGTGAAAAAAGCGTTTAAGATATTTAAGCTTTTAAGATATTTCATGGGTGACAAAGAGCAGAGGAGCCCTTACAGTAAACTAAAGGTCAGAATTGTAGGTACCACCTATATGTTACATACAGGATAAATTAATTTATGTTATAATTTTATTTTTCTTTCTGTGTTCCTGCTGAGAATGTTTTGTCTTTTAAATGTGTGCTATTAAAATATATTAAAACTGCATTTATCAGGAATTTAGTGACAGTGACATTGAGGTTCAGAGTGAGTCAAGCTCAGATGAAGAACAGAGAATCACAACAAGAGTTTATCGTCGGCGTTTGATTCTGAAGGTATCCTGTGGTTTTAGTTCCAGCTATACCATTAGCATGGACTTGGGCCTGAACTTGTGTTAATAATGTCACTGCTGGATATATTAAACTGCCTCCAGTAGTGTGCTTTCCATTACTGTTATGTATTTATAACTAAACTGTTAGGCAATCTTTCTTTGCTTACTCTCCAGGTTTATGTTTGCCTTCTGGTAGGAAACAACCACATTGTGGATGCATCTATGCATGCACCATTACTGAGCAGTAACTTAGGTAACTGAAAATTACTGTGCAGTACGGGCGCATATCTACATGTGCACACCCATACTGTGCAGTAACTATGGTGACTTATGCTGACTCAGGAGTAAATTTGTTACCTGCATAAAAAATTTGCAGGTAGCAAATTTACTCCCACGTACTTACTGTGCAGTAAGGCACATGTAGACGCCTTACTGTGCACTAACCCTGTTTGTGTGGACTCACTTGGGAGTAACTTTACTCCTAAATTGCTGCACACACAGTGTTACTGTGCTGCAGTGGCAGTTAGACACTAAAAACCACTTACAGTAAGTTACTGCACAGTAAATGCACATGTAGATATTCCCTGTGTGTCTTGTAGTGTCATTGTATTCTGCATGGCATGATAAATATGCAGTGAATTTGCAGTGTGACATATAATTGTATGAAAATACAGCTAACTGTAATAAAACTCCTTTGGGGTTTATGACCACTGTTCAAGTGTGTCTAATATGGATCACAGTATAACTAACTGCACGTAAGATGTATATGGTATTAAATATTTTGATTTATCTTTCTTTTGATTTGATAAATTATTAGTTATGAATATCCACCAACATTTGAGAATGGGTATTATGAGGCTAAAACCCACTAACTTTTGATGTAACTTGTAATGTAAAATCATAGTTTCATAGTTGGTAGGGTCGGAAGGGACCTGAGCAGATCATCAAGTCCGACCCCCTGCCGTGGCAGGAAAAAGTACTGGGGTCAAAGGACCCCAGCAAGGTG
>NW_017729003.1:87089-110701 GCF_001723915.1 Gavialis gangeticus
GGACCTAGCCCTGCGGAACTCCACTGCCCACATCTCTCCAGGTCGAAAATGACCCATCCACCACCACTCTCTGGGTGTGGCCCTACAGCCAATTTGTGACCCATCTGACTGTGTAGGCGTCGACACCACAGATGTCTAATTTTTTTAATGAGGTTGCGGTGAGAGACAGCGTTGAAGGCTTTTCTAAAGTCCAGAAAGACTATGTCCACTGCTACCCCTGCATCTAAGGATTTTGTGACCTTGTCATAGAAGGCCACCAGGTTGGTCCGATAGGACCTGCCTCTAATGAGCCCATGTTGGTTGCCCCTAAGTATAATCTCCCCTGCTGGCCCCTCATGGACATGTGCCAGGATAATTCTCTCAAAAAGCTTACCCAGGATCAAGGTAAGACTGGCCTATAGTTTCCTGGGTCCTCCTCCCTTTTTTGAAGATGGGAACCACGTTGGCCCTCTTCCAGTCCTCTGACAGTGCAATCCTGTTAGTGGTTTGGAAAATGTCTCCTTAATGAACAGGGACCTGATCTGAAATCTGATTAAGTCAATGAGCGTCCTTGTTTTGTCTTCACTGAGGTTTGGATTGGGCTTTATTTTATATTATAACAACAACATACCAATGGAACATATTCACAGATGTTGTAACATCATACATTTGTTAATTATAATGGTGGTCAAATAAAAAATGTCCTTTCCTATTTTTCTGAATATACCCAATGATTTCACATTACATATGTTCAAGAACATGCCAAGTCAAAGAATTCTGTATTTGAAACGTGATTCTTAATACTCAATTTCTCATAAAATGTATTCATAAGATTTTATGGTAAACCATAGGGCTGTGTGAAACAGACTGTATTTGATTCAGATTCAGCCCCAATCAGGGGACAGTGATTTGATTCAGTGATTTGGATCACTTTCCTGATTTGATTCAGCTGAATGCGAATCTGAAGATTCAGTGCTGACTCAGAGAATAAGCGATTCAGCCATAGACACAGCTTTAAATGTTTTTTTCTACATACCTCGAGGTACCAGGCATGGCTTTTGAATGCGGAGATGGGGGGGTGGATGGAGCATCCCACAGGAGCATGGGGAGGCCCCCTGTGTGCTCGACAGTGGACCTGGAAGTGAACCAGAAGTGTTTCCAGTTGGGTCTACTGTCAAGTGTGCAGGGGACAACCCCTGCACTCCCCCAGCTTGGTGATCGGCTGCAGGGGGACCCCAGGTGCCCCACCCCCAGACCTAGGAGGCACCAGCTGAGGGTTGCAGGGAGTGTCCCCCGTGTGCTCTGCAATGGACCCGGAAGTGGACAAGAAGTGCTTCTGGTCCACTTCCTGGTCCACCACCGAGCACACTGGGAACTCCTCTGCACTCCCATGGGATGTTCCATCTTCCCAAGCATCTGAGCATTCACAAGCTGCCTGATACCTTGAGGTATGTAGAAAAAACATTTAAAGCTGTGTCTATGTCCGAATCATTGAATCTCTCTGAATCAATTCAGAAGGTTCTGATTCAATTTGGAGAGATTAAAGGGTCTTCTGATTCGATTCAGATTCAGAGATTCAGCCACTGAATCAGGCTGAATCTCCACCAAATGGAATCAGCAACTGAAGCTTCGCACAGCCATAGTAAACTGTAATACAACTGTGATTAGGACAGATTCTGTTTTACTGATACATCACTGATGCTATGTTGATTGAACAGTTATTCAGCAAAATAATTATTACTAGTACCTCAAATCTACATTTTTGAATTGTTGTTAATATTTTTATGTTATGGTAAAGGGATGTATTATTTAGTTTGATCAGTTCTGCTTCCTTTATGCAACATGTAATCCACAAGTATTTTTCTCTCTAAGGTACATGCCCTTTCGTAAAGTACAAATGGCATTTGTGACTAACATATATAGTTGTTTAGTATAATAGTCATGTTCCCTTCTTGAAAAACCAAGATAGGCAGCACACAAGTGATAGTCTTGTAAAGCCCAATGAGAGTAAAATCTGTATCTGTTATGTCATCTTTACAGAAACAATTTGTTCCCTTCAACCAAAACCTCTAACAAGTTCACCTGTCACCAGGAAAGCAGTAATTGTAATCTGAAGTCAGACACAGCTGAATGTTTTTCCTATTTCCAGCAGTGTTGCTTTATTGTTTATGGATAGAGCATGAATAACACTTGATAATTATCTCCAGTAAAGGGCTTCGTGTATATAAGCATTGTTATTAAGCTGTTCTCAGGTTTTTAAAGACTGTACAGCTCATGTTTGAAATTTTTAATTCCCCAGTTTACTTTGAATTATAACTCTGAATTGGGAATCAGGAAATAATGTCAGAATGGAAAAAAGACAGTAAGGCTAAATACAGATAGTCAAAAAACCCCAAGGCTGAATTGATTCAGTCTTTGCAGGTTAGTCTAAGCTGAAGAGATTTAATTGAAATAGAAGTGAACAGGCATTTACCTTTGATTCAGGAAATGCAGCCACATACCTGCAGTGGCTCAAGCCAGAAGCTAGGGGGCACATAGCAGTGATTCCCAAACTTTTTAGACCATGAACCAGCAAACCACAGACCAGAAGTGACTGCAGACCAGCAAACTGCAAACCAGCATACTGCAGACCAGAAGTGACTGGCATACTGTGGACCTTTTATACTCAGTATAAAAAAGGTTGGCTGCAGTATGCCAATCACTTCCAGACTTGTGGTCTGGCAGCCAACCCTCCGGCAGACCGTCAGCAAACCCTTTGCAGCCTGGTACAAGGCCATGGCCCAGGGGTTGGGAACCTCTGCACTAGTGCACAGCTCTCTGGCATGTAGCCAATATGGGCTGTGTGTTTGCTTCCCCTTCCTGCTGCTCCCAAAGTCTCTGGGATCTGCAATCCAAAATCACAGGAATCTGCTGGGTTGCTCATCACTTCCTTTTACTGCTTCCAGGTGCTTCTGGGATTTGTAGTCCACAGTTGCAGCCAGCAGTAAGTTTTAGGGGGGGAAGGGGTGTTTAACCCCCCTCCCTGGCCCCAGACCCTAGCCAGGGTTTGCCTGCAGGGGCAGCCCCCCCCCCCGCCTTGCAGAGTGAGCTGTATCCCCAGCCAGGCTTGCCCTTCCCTGCCACCCTCTTGTCAGCCAGCCCTCACTGCTCAAGCTAGGGAGCAGAGAGATGGGGCCAGCCCTGCTTTCTGGAGCAGACAGCCCAGTCCAGCCCAGCCCAGGGCTGCAAAATGCTGGGATGCTGGGGGACTCTGATTTAACTTGAACCAGGAAGTAAGTGAAGTAATGTAAATAATGAAAGAAGTCTTCATCTCCTTTCAGAGTGCATCTGCTGTATATTATGGAAAGAAACAGAAAATCATTGCTTAAAAGCAATAGTATAGTTTGGAGTTTAAATTATAGAGCTGGACTTTGCCACCCATTCTTAAGTGCTTTTGGGGGTTTTTTGCTACACAAGTGACGCCAACAATGCCAATGGGATTTTTTGTGAAGTAGTAAGCTTCAGAAGGTCCCCATATGTAATTTATTAGATTAACAAGTTGAACATAATGAAAATCCTACCTGCCGCCTTGTTAGAAAATATATATATGTTTTTCGTGTTTATCCTTGAAGACTTGTGGATTTTCTAGCACCACTTAGTGAAAATATGAGAACAAAAATAGGTTTATAAGACTTTTAGCTCTAAGGAAGCAATCTGGCAACAACTGAATTAGAAACAATTGTTAATCAGTCTATGAAATCCTACTGCATGTAAGTTTAATATGGAATGGAGAGATTTGCATGGCAGAATATTTGCTGTAATTGAGATTTTGGTTAATTCCTGGAAGTGTCTGAGGACAGAGCCTCAGCTGGCATAGGCTCGGATAGTCCTGTGGGGTTGTCAGATCATATCAGCCTGTCCCTACTGCCAAAGAGTGCAAGTGGCCTGGCTCCTTCCTGTTCTCAGCACAACCCTTTTGTTTGTGCCTCCTGGCTCAAGGGCTTATTGTAGCAGGCAACATAAGTTGCATTGTATAACGTTTATATCAGCAAGCTTGTGCCCTTGACCATATTCAGGGTTCTTTTATGTTGCTGCAAAAGTTGAAAAGGGCCATAGCAGAGGAAAAAGATGTCACTTCCCTATAAGGTGACCACCTAATTAGGCAGGACAGTCCTGGAATGGAAACCTCAAGTCCTGGTCCTGGATGACTCCAGGACAGCATTTGTCCCAGATTCATAGTATTGTTCAGGGATCTGAGTTTCCCCTTGCAGGCTGGCAGCATTCCAGCCTTCAAGGTGATGCTTGGGGCTGCCAGGAGCTGGATGCAGGGGGCACCATAGGCATGTGTGCCCACACTAGCTGCTAAAGTAACTCTATGGGGGAACAGGGGAGAGGGGTGTTACAAATTACGCTCGTAAGCCACATGCAGTTCGCTCTAGGCTGGGGCAATGATCACGCAGAGCAAGTATCCAAAGTCAGATACAAAATCTTTATTCACTGCAGCAAGGTGCCTCTGAGGAGGGACCCCGCCTACTAGATATAATACTATTTTATACTTTGTTAGTACATCAGCATTAGTTCGTGATTAGCTCGTGCTCATAAAAATACCCAATCATCTATTAACTAAATCACTATTCTATCTAATCAAGTGGCACTGTGCGTGCGAACACAAAAGTTTAACTCTCGTGACTGCATGCTTCATATTTTCTTGCCAAGATGTAGTTTATCTTACAAAAACAATCCTTGTACTGCTTTCAAGGTTCCTCTGTTGACGAGGCTCCTCTGTTGACTGGATTCATCTAGTTTCATATCTTATCAGTAACCTTTACACAGCACCTCTCTTCTCTTAGCCATCTCGTAAGTGCTGTGTCTGCTTTTATGGAATGGAGGTGAAAGGAAAAAGAAATGGCCTCACTTTAGCACTACCAGGCCTTGCTTTAGCTCCACAAGATTCATATACAACAGCGGGGGCAGGTCAAGGCCCCCATAGTGAGGGAGCGAGTGGGGCAGGGGTTTGGGGTGCAGAATCACCATATAGTGATTCTGTCCTATAACTCCATGTTGATAATAGCCAATGGAAGCAGAGAACTACATGCCTGATTGCTCCATAGTGAAGTAGCTGCTGTGCAGAGGACTACATGTGTGACTTTTTTTAATTGTAGTTTATATTGATTACTGACTCCGTGCTTTATAAGGCAATAGTGGTCCTCGCATTAGCTCAAGGGAATGACATTTGGTCTTCCCTGGATTAAGGGCGAATTGAATTTTCTGGAAAAAGTGTTCACTGAATGATTCCATGGTTAATGTTAGAACTAAATTGCTTTATTGACTTCATGTTTCTTTTCCTTTTTCTTTTATATGTTCCTATATAACTATTACTTATTATTTGTTCAGTACTGAAATTGTATTATTCTCTGGTCAAAACATGGATAAAGACATTTGAATTTTCCAAGAATATTGTAACTGAAAGGCATACTAGTCTCAGAGTTCTTATCTATATATAGCACTTCGCAGGAGTTGACCTCTAAATATGGATAACTCCTCCAGTAATTAGATGCTTGTCTAATTTCAAGGTGGTGTACAGACTTTTGTTTCTTTGCCTTTCCTCTGCTTCTGATTTTGCTGATGAGGTGACAAGGCATTGTAAAAGATGTGTGTGTTTTTAAAGAGATGCAGAAATGTGGGACATTAGGAGAAAATAGGAGCTCCAGCCATAAATAGCAATCATATTTAGTGCTAGATCCAAAACCTATTAAGTTCAATATTTAAAATCATCAGTCACTATAAATGTCTTTGTAAGGGTTTGTTAAACCTTTGATAGGTTTCTAGACAAGCAAAACAGTTTAATAAGATTCTTGCAGAAAGATGTGTGGAAAAGCTGCTTTTTACTGTGTGACATCTTTGTAATGAAAAATTAAACCAATTTCTGTGCATGGTATTCAATTTCATATCCTTTTGTAAGTTGTAGTTCTATTACTTCTTGACCCTGATATAGAAGTTCTTTATGCCAAAAGATATTCAGACCTAAGGGCTTTTTTTGCCTTTTGGATAGTGAAATGAGAAAACAAGTTGCTGGCTCTAAAGTTTTTTGCTTTAGACTGTAGTACGACAGGGTAAAAGGAGCTGAGCAACAGATTACTACAGTGGTAAAATCAGCAATTTTCAGGAGCTTGCTACTCAGGGGATATTTGGTTGTGGAAGATGTAAATATGATCAACCTACAGATGAAAAAAAAAGTGATATACAACCCTGTGCATGAGGTTTGTGTGCTACATGAACCATGTACTAAGTCCTGAAATTATCCATTCAGTTAGGAGTCGACCTTCTCTATTAACATGACTTTCACTCTCTAAGACAATCACTGTGCTCTAAATGTTGCCATGCAGATTTATGCAGGATGCGATGACCTGAAAACAAGTGAACCTGTTGACATTTTTTTTAACAAATAGGAAGAGAAACTAAAACATAAAGGCTAGGGGCACACATTCAAAAAGCCAGAGCCTGAACTGATTCAACCTGTGCAGGTTAGTCTAACCTGCCTAGGCTGAACTGGTTCATAATCGGACAAACATGCTTTCTGCACTGAGGCAATATGGGCACATGCCTGCAGTGGCTCAGCCCAGGTGCTGGGGGGCACTAGAGCAGCCCTCAGCTTCAGGGAAGCTGTGGGGGGCAGGAGGCACGTGGCCAACACAGGCTGAACTGGCCAGAGAGGCATTTAATTCCCCACTCTCTGCGCCACCAGCAGGGACCAGAACCAGGTCTACCCGGCACTTCCCCTTCACTCCCTGCCCATAATAGGCTCCCAGCTGTCCCCTCTGCTGGAGGCTGGAGGGAGGAGGAATAGCCCTGCTGCTACAGAGGCACTTATTGGGGGCAGCAACTGCTGTCATACTGTGGGGGAGTGCAAGCGCCTTCCCAGTGAGGAGCTGCGCTGCAGGGTTGGCAGAGTTCATAGATTTCATAGACATTTGGGCTGGAAGGGACCCCGAAGGATCATTGAGTCCAGCCCACTGCCCCAGGGGCAGGAAGTCAGCAGGGATCATAGGATCCCAGCAAGACAAGCATCCAAATGTGTTTTGAAGGCATTCAAAGTGGGTGCTTGAACCGCCTCAGGTGGCAGTCTGTTCCAAACCTTGGGGGCTTGGACAGCGAAGACGTTCTTTCTTATGTCCAGCCTGAAATGGTCACAGTGCAGTTTGTGACCGTTCGATCTTGTCATCCCTTGGGGGGCTCTGGTGAGCAGTCATTCCCCCAGATCCTGATGAGCACCCCTGATAAACTTATAGGTGGCCACCAGATCACCCCTGAGCCTGTGCTTTTCCAGGCTGAATAGCCCTATTGCTCTCAGCCTGTCGTCGTAAGGTCTGTTTTCCTGACCTCTGATCATGCTCATGGCTCTTCTCTAGACTCTCTCAAGCTTCTCCACATCCTTTTTGAATTGTGGAGACCAAAACTGGACACAGTGCTCCAGCTGCAGCTTCACCAAGGCTGAGTACAAGGGGAGAATGACGTCTTGGGATTTGCTTGAGAAGCATCTATGGATGCAAGCCAGCCTTTTGGTCACTTTACTAGCCACAGCATCACTGCTGCTCATGGTTACTCACCATTCACTGCTGGGGCCAGTGGCTGAATAAGCCCCCCTCTGGTCAGGAGGGAGCTGGCCCCAGCATAGTGCAGTGGTAGCTGGAGCTCAGCCTGGCAAACCCCATTGCTGTGCAAATGGTGTCTCCCTGCTTGGAGCAAGCCCCTTCCAGCCAGCACTTGAATAGGTTCCCTCCAGCTGGGAGGGGCTTGCCCGGAGCAGAGCAATGCCATGGTAGCTCTGGGGTTCAGGGCAAGCCTCCTTCCAGCCAGAGGGGGCTTATTCAACTTTTGACACCAGAGCACAGTTTGACAGGCTGGGCTCCAGCCACCACTGCTCTGTGCTAGGGCCAGCTCCCTCCTGGCTGGAGGGGCTTATTCAGTCATTGACCCCACAACAGAGCAGCAGCAGCCAGAGTCTGGCCAGGCAAACCCATGCCCTCCCTCAGCTCAGCACTCTGGAAGGGAAGGAAGGGCTGCTCTAGTGCCCCCCCAGCTTCTAGCCTGAGCCACTGCAGGCACATGCCTGCATTTCTTCAGTCCAGAGGGGATGTCTGTATGATTGCAGACTGGTTCAACCTAGCCAGGTTAGACCAACCTGCAAAGATTGAATCAATTTAGGCTCAGGCTGTTTGAATGTCAGTCCCTAGCTTGTACATAGGGCTTTTTTATGCAGCACACAATATACCCATCACCTAGATCCCCACAGCAAATGCTGCCTCACTGGTAGAATTGCTCCTCTTCTGTGCTGTGCTTTTTATCTTTGTCTCATTTCTTTCCTCAGGCTCCAGCAGCCATCTGCAAACAGTAGTTTAGAGTCAGCACAGGGGCTCAGCTGACAGAAGCATAGAATCTGATTCATGAAGATGTCCCAATTAGGCAGAACCCACTAATGAAAATGACCTTAATGAAAGCCTTTAATCTCTTTCAATATTGTCATAGGTATTTGAGATCATAAGAAGAGAGACACAGTTCCTACCCATTTACCACAAGTATGAGAAGCTTGAGTGAAGGGACAGAGGCTTTGACTAATGGAAAAAGAGTATTTGATGTTTCTTGCAGCTCTTGTTGCCACAGAGCACTTGCTTTTTGCAAATTAAATACTTCTCATTACACCTTATTCCTTCTGCTTTTTAATTCCAGTTTGCTCCCTGGGGTCTCTGTTGAGATCCAGCAGCATCCTTTGCCTCTGCCTTTAAAAATATTAGATAAGATTGGAATGAAATTGTACCATTCCTCTTCTACTTAGAAAGCAAGTAGTAAATGAAAATGAAAGCTCTACAGAACAAAGAGCTGAAGTTTGACATGTTACTGGAGCACTGACTGTACAAACCCATTCATCTGGAAGTTCCTGGGAAGATGTATAATTTGCAAATAAGTATAAAGAATTGTTGAGGATTTTGTAAGTCAGTCTCCAGAGCAAAGCAGGCTTTGAGGGACTGTACTGTAGCTTGGAAAGCTTCATTATCATAGAGAAGTGAGGCAAAAGTGCCAGTGAGTAAGAATTTTTTTAGTACTGTATTTTCTTAGGTCCAAAGCCAACTTTTTTTTCTCCATTCAGTATAGGGAGGGAAATCCCTCATCTTGCATTTGAGTATGAAGAGGAGGGCAGGCAGCTGCTGTGGTTCTGCTTCTGACCTAGGCATGTGGTCAGAGTCAGGGCTGCAGCCTCTTTCCTGCCTCTTTCCTCCCCCTGCACTTGCCCGTTGCACTGCCTCTTCCCCAGCCCCCACCACCTACCTGTTCCAGCACAGGGCATGGAGCACTTGCTGGCTCTGATCCCTGCCTGGCCACACAGCAGTCATTTTGGCAGTGGCAGTTCCTGGGCCAGAGCCAGGGCCACAGCTGCCACCACTGCAACCATTGCTGCCTGGCTAGGCAGGAGCCAGAGCCAGCATATGCTCCATGCCTCAGACCAGACCATGCAGGCGGTGGCAGTGCAGAGAGGGGACAGGCAGCAGGGTGTGCCATTCTGAGGGGGACAAGCAGTAGTGGAGGGCAGGTACCCGGACAGCACAGACACTGCAGGGGGAGGCAGGCATTGGGGGTGGGTACAAGCTCAGGAGGGCAAGTGGTAGGCTGCTCGACTCCCCCACTGCCTCCCCACCTGCTGTTGCATCTTTTTCTGCTGCAGTGGTATGGGGACAAATTTAGGACAAGCCTCCAATAATTAGATTTTTAGACATGAAAAATTGTAACAAACTTATTTTCCATATCTAAAATCTGATTATTGTTGAGGGGGTCATCTTAAATTTGATGTCATCTGGGATTTGGGTAAATACGATAAGTATCCTTTTCTTATAACCACACAGGGTTAGTAATGTCTGTGCAATCATATGTTTCTCCTATAATTTGTAAGCCCAGATGTAATGTGTTTTAACTGCTCATAAGCAAGGGAAATCTACAAGGTGGACTTTATCAACAGTGATTGCTCAGGAGTCACATGTATCCTTAAATAGCACTTAAAGTAGAATGTAAATAATTGAAAATTCAAATACTTTGTACCTCTGAAGCTGAATTTTCTTTTAGTATATATCTTCTGTCTTCTGTATATATGATGGGCTTTCAAGTTGATCGCATTAGTTCTCACAAATGTATTTTAAAATGTTAGGTAAGGGGAAAGCAGAGTACCCACACTTCTGCATTTCTCACATTCATTGTGCAGCTTATAATTTAAGTGTAGCCAGGTGTTTGATTTCTTCTTTCAGAAGAGGAACTCTTCGTGGTCATTTGGAGACTGGACTATTGAAATGGTCTCTTCATGGAGCTACACCATAAGATGCACTACTCATGCAGAATATGGATGCCTATTCACTTAGGCAAGCTTAACATAGAGAGAAACTTGCATCTGTGTTCTGAGACATGTACCAGCTTCCAGTTCATTCCTGAATGCAATTCAAGAAGTTGTTTTTCACCTGTAAATTCCTGAGGGCCAGATCCAGCCCACAAACTCATTTCATCCAGCCTACAGATATAGGGCTTTAGAGCCAGGAGACCTTAGCAGCATCTGCTTTCTCCTGCTACTGTGGGAAAGAGTTCCAAATGCGAGTGATTTTTCCCATCCTCCCTCAGGGAAAAAAAGCAGCACTAGGGACACTTTCCCTGTGCCAGAGGAGATAGTGGTGGCAGCAGCTAGGTCATGTTCACATGACCACCTGAAGTGGGTTAATCTGGCCCACAGCCTTAAAGGCTAGGGACAGACATTACACAGAAACTGGTTCAAGTGATCAGAAACTGGTTTAAACCTGTAACAGAACAGATAAACCACATAATCCAGTTTGAAAATGGGTGAAACTGGTTTGAGACAAACCTGTTTAAATATAGTATCAGACTTAACTGATTTGGCTCAAAGCAGTTCATGCGATGTCTGTCCCAGACCCCTTGCTGGTTTAAATTAAATCAGGCTCCCCCAGCATCCCGGCATGCTCTCTGGGCTGGGTGGGGCTCTCTGCTCCACAGCAGGGTTGGCCCTCCCCTCTGCTCCCTGGCTGCAACATGGCAGTTTGCAGGCATCTGCCTTGCTTCTGCTCCACACCCCTCCTCTGCTAAGCAGGCATTCCCTGTCCCTCACCCCTTAGCATTAGCTAGCAGACCACATGCTGGCTACCTCTGAGCGGTGGCACAAAGAATAAAGGTAGAAAAAATAAGGTGATATACAACCCTGTGCACCAGCTATCAACCCTGGTAATGTCCCTGTGTTTTTTTTAATGGGGTGATAAACACTGGAGTTAAGGGTGATAAACATTCCCTGCTGGGCTGTTCAGGAGCGGGGCAGGGGGGATGGGACGGGACCCTCCCTAATCACAGCATCCCGCCAGGGTCTGGCCATGCCCCGCATAGCTCATCTGTGTGCAAGGGGAGGGAGGGTTGCTCTAGCATCCCCCAGCTTCTAGCCTGACCCATGCAGGCATGTGCCTTCATTTCTGGGATGTCTGTCTACTTACAAAACTGATTTAACCTAGCAAAGTTAGTCTAACCTGCAGAGATTGAATCAATTCAGGCTCAGATTTTTTGAATGCCTGTCCCTAGCCAAAAGGTTTCTGTTTGCTGCCCTGTGTGGTTCAAGTCCAGCCCACTTTAAAGACTGCTGTTCTCATTATGTGATGCCATCATAGCAGTTGAAATAATCTGAGGTGCTGGAGCTCAGTGTTAATCAGTGAGAAAAGACATTTTCAGTCTTAAAATCTTGGCTTGACAGAGCCCTAGTTTGTTGACCTTCAGGCCATATTCAGTGCTTTTTTTTCTCCTTTTTCAGTCTTTTGAGGTATGTATATGAAAACAATAAAATATATTAGTCACATTGGGCTGGCTCAGTATACAGATATTAATGTAGTGTGTATGCTGGATGTTTGTTGACAGTAGTTGTTTGTATATGAATCTGCATTAATAATTGTGAATAAATAAATATTTATGCATTTATTGGTTTTCTAGGTGACCTTAGGAAAGTAATTTCTCCCCTGTACTTCAGTTTCCTCATCTGCAAAATGGGGATAGTAATATCAACTTAGTTTATAAAGCACTTAGACATGTATGGATAAAAAAGCACTAAGACCTAGCTATATACAGGTGTCCGTGTCACAGTTACCTATTTGCACAAGTAAATGTTTATATGCACATCTGCAGAAACATTTAGGATAAGTAAAGACTTAAGTGCCACATTACTCAGAAGCATCAAGCCTGATCAAAAGTTATTTAGTTCAATGAGAGGACACCTGTTGATTTCAATAAGTCATGAAGTAGTGCTTGTGTTGATTTTTCCAGTCTGTCAGATAAAATCATAGCAGTAGTTTGAAACTACCATTTCAAAACCAGTTTAATTTATTCACTCCATTTTATAAAAGGCAAGAAGTTTTTCCTTGTATGAAATCATTAGGCTTTGAAGCCAATTGGTCAAAGGACAGTTCTTTTTTAAAAAAATCTCAAATTTCCTCCTATCATTTTGATTGTAGAACTTCATGTATATATGGTTAGCCTTTGAGCTCTTAAAAGCTGCTTGCTAAAGAATGTCTATTACACGTTACATTATTGTGAGTTACTGCATCCAACTCAGGCAGAGCTGCATTCTAACACTGCTAAAGATTACTTACTTGTTGGTTAAGAAGTTTGATGCATGGATTAGCTCAGAAGAAAAACATGCTGGAAATCAAGTAAATGGTTTAAGGGTATTTTTGTGTACTAAAATGCACTGGTCTTGACATACATTTAAAACAACAAAGCAAAAAACATTTCACATTATTTGTTTGATCTAAATCAACTTAGCATGAGTTTGTTGCTTGTAGTGGTATGGAAACCAATATGCAGAATATAGGTTATTTTGCTAATCTTATAACACGTTCTCTAGGGTGAGGAAGCTAAAAACATTCCTGGTGAATCTGTAACGGAAGAACAATTTACTGATGAAGAAGGCAACGTCATCACAAGAAAAGTAATCACAAATTGCCTCACTGTTATGAGTCTTTGTATTCAAGTAACTACTCTTAACATACTTTCTCTTTTTAGAATCAGGAAAAAAATAATCGATTCTTTTCATGTATTACTTCCCACAGGTAACCCGAAAAGTAGTAAGACGTGTTGTTATCCCACATGAGAGGAGAGTTGGTGCAATGGTAATTGGTTGGAGACTACCAGGAAATAATAGTAGAGGATGGGGGGTGTGGTAACTGGCTAGAAAATGCTGCTAAAGGGCTGGAAATTTGCAATTTAACATCAAGCCTTAGCAAAGTTTAGTGCTTGCTTTGTTGACAAGTTGTGCATCTAAATGAAGATAGGACATGGTGTTACCTTTGTAACATTGGATGATAAGGTTTATTTTCAAAGAAGGTTATTTTTAGTTCATCATTAGTGACAATCCTTTTCACCCAAAGTATCAGGGTTTTCTTATTTAAAATATTAAAGTTTAAAATATAAGGACTGGGTCTGAACACTCTTCTTTGTTCCTGACCCCCAAACCAAGTATTTCCGTATATGTATTTTTATTTGCCTTCCAGGATCTTTATCCTGCACCAGATACCCAATAAAAGTTCAAAATATATCTAAGGGGAGGCCTGATCCTTCAGCCACTTACCTAAGTAGTCACCTGTAGGACTACTTAAGTGACTAAATGATTGCAGGAGCCAGTGTGATATGAATGTTTTTGAATTAGAATAGTTTGCACAAGAGGGGCATGTCCCCAGATACATGGGGATGTGCTTGCAGCAGCAAAAAACGTAGCAGCACAAGTTTGTGCCAGTATATTTTGCCGCTGCACATGCCCCTACGGGTGCACTTTGGTGCAGAACAAAATGCCCCACTTCAAGGAAACTGCCATTTCCCTGCTTCTTCTGGCTCCCAGCAGAGCAGAACTAGAGGACAGGGGGCATCCTCTGGCCAGCAGCCAGAGTGTCGGGGGGGGGAGGGGGGGATCATGCCTCTGCCTGCCAGCACATGATCTTGTGTGTGCTGCACTGCTCTTTGGTGGTGGTTTTTTTGCTACTGGGATTTCCCAGTAGAAACTTTTACCTCCGTGTTGCAAATTTGCAGCGTGAAGCACATTTTAACATGCTGGGCATACGGTTTGTGGTGCTGTACAGAGGAACCAGCCAGGGAATGTCAGGAAAGAATGTTTGTCTTTGGCAGCCAAAATCCAAGTCCTTCCTAGGGACCATTTTATGCCAGCTTCTCTGCAGCTGTATAAGGATAGCAGGGCTAGAAGTGCTTTGGCCCTCCCTAACAAAGATACAGGAGCCACTTACAACTGTAATCTTTGTACTCCTTGGAGCTTAAGAACTGCTCTCTCTCTGTTCCCAGTGAGGTACAAGTCATCCTAAAATGGCTCAGAGACAGAAAGGCGGGGTTATTCCCTACCCCTACATGTACTTATACAGGTGCACACATTCTCCCAGCCAGAAGAGCTGACTGAAAGCACAGAAGATATACTGCACCTTTGAAAAAAAATAGCACACTCCTCTCAGGAGGCTGTAGCTGTTTCTACATTCTCAAATACAGGCTTTGCTTTAGAGGTGCTAGTGAAGCTGCAGGCTACCTGAGCCATGTCTCAGTTTTAAAATTATCACTGATGTCAAGGGAACTTCCCCTACTGCCCCCCAAAAGTACCACAAGGGAAGAGGAAAGGAAAAAGAGAATCACAATTTCAGATTTAACTCAAAAGGCTCAGGAACAACTGCCTTTGTGCAGGGTTTAAACTGGTCAGTCTGCTGATTATCCTTCCATCCCCTCCTCAATTCTTTAATCTTCTCAAACAACAGGATTCTGTTTAGGTATTAAAAATGGACTTGTAATTTCCTTTGAAATAGTTAGAAGCTACAGTTATGTACACATTGACATAAATCACCCACAAGAATAAATTCCACTGATAGCCGACACAACATATACCTCAATCTGATGTGAACTGAGGCATTAATTTGTAGAATAATATTGAGTTATTTTAAATGAATTTGGAATAACTTCCCCTTTAGGCCTGCTCTTTTAAAACACGAGACTGAAACCTGCACTGCTTGTCACTTTCCTAGAGTTTAGTTCTTCTGCTGTGGTTTGGTGGACTTTTTTTGCTGGCTTCTCTCTCCATGCCCTTTCTTCCATTACTAACCTACTCACTCTAAAAAATATTGTTGTGAGATAGCATAACCATAAAGGCCTAAATCTTCAAAAATGTTGGCTTAATCTGGGTGCCCACCTGGAACACCTAATAGTCTGACTTTTTTCCATGACTGATCAGCATGCACAAATCCATCACAAGTGCAGAAGGTCATCCCTAGAAATTTCATGGTGGGCACCTAGCAAGAGATACCTCAAAGGGTTGATATTTTTGAAAATTTAGACCTGTGTTTTCCAGTTTTTTATTGTATATTTTAAATAATAATTCAAGCCTGTGCTTTTAGCAGCTCAACAGTGTGGTAAAGGCTGTAGATTGTGTGTATCTTTGAAATGATGTGTTAATGTGATGCAACTGTTTTTTTTACTTATCCTATTACAGCTACACGGGACCTGTTTAGAAGCAGGTTTATCATTACAAACCCTTTCTGCCTAATGTGTTGATGTTTATCCCTCTTTATTAAAGCAGGGAGAAGGTTGTAAGGTTAAGACAAAGAAAGAAGTCAGACATATGGAGAAGAAGAGTTACTCCTAACAGCAGAACACTGAACGGTCAGTTTGATTAATGGGTCTTTCCTTTGTTAAGTCTGGAGCAAACACAGTGTTTGTGCACCAGTGAGCACATGAAGTGTTTTCTCCCACTTGCCCATCTCTCTTAGCCTGGGAAGTCCACTGTACAGCCTACATCATGCAAACATGTATGAATTGCATTAACTTCACACACAGTAAGTTGGACTTGGCTACCTCATTGTGTTTCAAGTTAAGCACAAGATAAAGTTTATGGAGGACCAGGGCCTAATCTTACTACAAAATGTTTGCAATATTTTTTTTCAAACATATATGGGAGTGGAGTTTCAAGATGCATGCAGTTCATAATCCACGACATTTCTGTTTATAGTCAGATATGGATATTACTAGTAAATTACTTGCATACAAGTAAATGTAAACAGTGTGCAATAAATGAAGCACTTCTCCCAGAGTCAGATCTAAGACTTGTCATGAAATCAATATCCTTGTAAAATAAAATCCAGTAACAAGTGTAAACATTTGCTAACAAATAATCCTTACTAAAATGTGTCCTGTGGATTTTATTGGCCAAAATTTATAGTTATAATGAAACAGCAACTAGCTGTTTATGGTATCTTCAAAAAGAAAAGCTAAACCAGCTTTAGAGTAAGATATCATTACACTTCTGCTTGCTACTTTTACAGCCAGTGCAATTATTTTGTCTAGCAACCTAGCAGATACGATTGTAAACGTAAGAAAGGTCAGTCTCCAGGTTACTGCTGTTTGGTACAATTATTCCTTCCTTGTTATGTATTTACTCTATAAGGTTATCTTACTCTGTAACAAGTCGCCCTCCCCAGAGCCATCTTTTGTGTTATCTGCGACCTATGTGGGGCACCCTTGAAGTCCCCTTAAGGTTTCTTGTGTCCCGCTTTCTACTCTCCTGCCATGTCTTCATGGAAATATTATACCGATGTTCTTGTAAGCGGGAGACTGCCTATTGTATTTTGTATGTTGGGGTTCTCTGCCACCCCTATCTTTCTCAAGCTAAGCCGCCCTGTCCAAATGCACCAGATAGGGTTTGATTCTGAGGCTCTAGCTCCTTGGTCTTGGTGCTCATGGCCCTCCTTTTCACCCCAATCTGGAGCCCAGCATCCCCAGCCCAGAGGCCCATCCACCGGCCCCACTGCCAGGAGGCTGCAAGTTCAAAGCTGGGCTGCAGCCTTGAAACTTCAGTGCCCCTTTCCAAAAAAAACCAAACCAGCACCACAGGTGTACCAGGCCACTTTGGCCTTTTATGACTGCTCTCTCTGGCACCAGGGTCCCCATGCTGTAGTGGGCCCCTAATGAGGCCTCCTTCTTCCCCAATAGCCTCCCCCAAACTACCGGTTGTTAATCAATCAAAAATTATAAATAGTCTGTCCATGGGTTATAACTGCCACCAAAATATAATTAAAGAAGACAGCATGCCAGCTTATGTTTTCTCAGGGGTTTGTGCTTCTGCTCCCCACCATCTGCTACGGTCCTTCTTCTGGGGCTGCTGCCACTTCTCTGAGAGTCCTCAGTAGTTCCCCTCCTGCAGCAGCTGGACCGCTCACCAAGCCTCTCTGTGGAGCCCTTATACAGACTCCTTCCCCCTTTGGCTCCTGGCCCTTACTGCCACCCCACCCTGGGTTTTTATAGTTCTGGCCTGCCCCCTTCTGGCCACCTGACTAGCTGGCCAGGCTTGGCTTTTAACCCGCACCTGACCATCACGCTGCACCCAGAAAGTTCTAGTCTTAAAGAGACCAACCTGCCTTCTAGTAATAGGGCTAGGTTTCCCTGTTGCACACTCTTTAATTTTGTTTGGGTCTGGTTCTTTTTTTAATCTTTTAATTTAGTGTCTCACAATTAGTTCTTTTTCCTACACAGCCTTATGGAGGACAGACTTTAGGGACTGAAAAGAGAGGAAACAGATAAACAGCATCTGTAAAACTGATATTAATGTCATTCTAGATAATTTACACAGTGAATCCCCAGTCCTTTGCAGTGACTGGAACGTACCAAAATTGGGATTCAATCCTGTGATGTTCTGAGTACTCTGGCTATTGTTCAGAGAAGTATATGCCAAATTTTTAGCATATGAATAACCCCACTGGGTGTGCCCCCACAAGTGCATACATGCGGTGTGTGGCACCTCAAAGCCATTTGAGATGCTGCAAACTGCATGTGTTCATGTGCATCTATGTGTCATGCTGCTAATTTGCAGCACACCGGGGGGTTTGGCACTGGGAGATCTCGGTGTCAAAAAAATAAAAATAAACCACCACTAAAAATGGTGGTGCACATGATTTTTCAAACATATATTTGAAAAATCAGGTGCTGCCACATGTGCACCATGGTGCTGCCACGTGGTACACATGTGGCAGCACCATGCGCCACCCAAAACTGGACCCTGGCTGGACAGAGCCATGCTCTGGCTTCCAGCCAGGCTCTGAGCAGTGGCTTGGCACTACTGCTACCACTTCCAGGTCTGCTGCCGAGCGTGTGGGGGACTTCCGCCACACCCCCTCTGGCTTGAAAGTTGGCCGCAAGGGGACCCCGGGTGCCCCCCCAGACCCAGGAGGCACCAGTCACCAAGCTGGGGGGCAGGGGAGGGTCTCCTGCGCATTCTGTGGTAGACCCAAAAGTGGACCACAAGTGCTACTGGTCCACTTCTGGGTCTGCCACCGAGCATGCTGGGGACCCCCCCATACTCCCATGGGATGCTCCATCCACCTCACCATCTCAGTGTTCATGAGCTGGGCCTGGTACCTCGAGGTACATAGAAAAAAATATATATATAAAAGCTGTGTCTATGGCCAAATCACTGAATCTCTCTGAATCTAATCAGATGCTTCTGGTTCAATACGGAGAGAGTAATTCAGATTCGGAGATTCGGCTGCCAAATCAGGCCGAATCTCCTCCAAATCGAATCAGTGACCAAAGCTTCGCACAGCCCTAACAGTTGCAATTACTACATGGAGGAGTTTGACCATTTTCAAATAAGCAAGAGAGTATGAGTTATATTTCCTATTTTACCCATACTATTCTTGCTTACCAAATTAAGCCAAGTGGCCAATGAGAAATATATGGTATAAATCAATGGAACATATTCCTAAACTAATGGCATGTGCTTTGCACATAGCCTCAATAAGCTGTGATGCTGCATTCCCTATTCTCTTAAAATCGGTAGTTTCCACGTCAGTGGGAGATCTGAATATGCAGGGAATACAGGATCAGGACCAGAATGTAGATGACCACTTATACAAAAAAAAAAAAAATCAAGGATTATTAGAGTTGCACTGCCTTTCATGCAAAGTCAGTGCATCATTCTTAGAGCCATGTTTCAAAAGCTGTTATGTTTCCATCTGTAATTAAATGTAATGTGTTCCAAATGCTTTTAAATGCCAATTCGTCAGGAGTGGAAAATATTGTATGCTGACATTTACCATCATACTGGGCACTTAACTAATTTATCTTTCTATATATTGTATATCTAGATTTATCCTATTATCAGAGAATGTTGTAATATTAATTTAATTTTTTTTCACATTGTAAAAGAAAAATTTGAAATTGACCCTGATGAGATATTCTGAAATCATTTTCTACTATCTTTTTTCCCCACAGGAATGTGTGCTTTTACTGCCAGTATTTTAGAGAAACAGTCATGGAAGAAAAAAAAAATCAACAGGAATTAAACATTCACTGATAAAGTGTGCGTGTGTTTGCTGCTTCCACACATTAACCGCATGGTTTTTATGCAAAAAACCCCACAAAATGAAAAAACAAACAAACAAGATTAATTTAGCATGAGCTAATTTACAGAGCATGGACATTCACTTTCATTCACAGGATTGGAGAGCGTGCAATTAACAAATCAGTGTATAAACGAAATGCCACGCTGTTAACAGCTTATGTCAAGCAATTTGATGTCATCACAAAAGAAATAAATTCCTGTGACCAGTGGGGACATAAGATGATGAAATGATTAAACCACAGAAAGACACTAAAATTATTAAATCCACAACAGCTCGCCTTATTTTTCTTGGACCCAAACTGTCAGGGTATAAAACACTATTTGTTTCTTTTTTAAACATCAATAGTTTTGCTGTAAATAAATAACACTGTATAAATTCTGACAGAAAATAAAATGAGTGTTGATAAGGCACTGCCTCTTAGATCACAAACAGAATATTGCGACTATATTGAACATAACAGGTGACTCAAATAGCTACACCTACAGGGATATTCTGAGTGCATCTTCACAGATTCTTGTATATTATCAATTATAATGTTTGTATATGCAAAATGCTAGCTTGATTTTAAAAAAATCTTTAAAATCTACTGCAAAATTTAAATGATTCCCAAAATGAGGAATTCTGTAGTTCTGTGAATTTTTCTTCAGAGTACTAATATTTTGATGCATGTGTTTCACCTTATTTTGATTAAGTCTTTTCCAGTTTTGCAAACACTATACTGCAACATGAAAAATACGATTTTATCTGTAAACACAAAGCCCTTCATCTAATACTTGTTGCGGTTGCCAATTTTTCAATGAAATGATCTAAAAACATAACATATACAGTAGATGCATTATAGGGGGTGTGCTATCTGTTCTCGCTTTATACTGGGGTAATGCTTGCAGCTTTAGAGGTGGGTTGGTGCTCTAAGGAGCAAAAGTTTTGGATATTTTAAAATGAACTGAGGAGAAATTATTAGCTAATAGACTGGCAGCACGCTGTAAAATTATTACTGTATTGTGTACTGGCTATAAGATGTAGAATCTTTCAGTAAGCCAATCATCTGTAATCATTCTAGCAGTGTAATATTAGGTTGTTAAGGCTGCTGTGTTTTAAAGGGCATTTTTATTTGGGTTTGGTGAAATCTTTTAATTTGTTGATTATATTCACATGAAAACAGCACTCATTGATAATAGCTCTAATGACATATGTATGAAAACAACAAACACTGGATGATCTAGTTGATTATTTAAGCATAAAATAAATTGTGTTAAAACTCTTCAGTTATGTGGTTTTTAGCAATCTTGTTATCCCCATTAGAATTATGCCTTCAGAATGTCAAATAGTCATTGTATTGGCTTCTGTTACTCAATCACTTTCTGTGTGTGAAAGCATGTCCTAAACTTCCCTAGTGGGAATGGACATTATCTGGCATGCTTTCCCAAGGTGAATTGAATGGGACCAATGTAGCATGCATCATTACCTGTGCATGCTACATCTATGTGTACGCTTTACTGCAGTTGACTAATTAGCTCTGCAGTAAGTGTCACCATCTACACGTGTGCCTGTATTGGGGCACTGTAAATTAATAACTCTGCCATAAGATAGTACTGTCTGGGACAAGTACTATACTAGAGCAGAGTAATTTACACTGCCTCAATTCACATGTAAACTGTGACCAGAGCTAGCTGGGGTACAAGGGTGCTACAGTACAGGGACAGCCTGCCACCTAACCCCTTACTGTACTACCTTCATGCCCCAGCCAGCCCCTCCACCACCCAAAGCTGCGATCCAGAGCCAGGGGCTGACCCCCACCCCTCCTCCAAGCCTGAAAGAACAGTGTTAAAATAAGAACAATTTGACTAATGTAGCATATTACACATCATCTACCTTATTTCCTCACATATGGCACACACCTTTTTTCCAAAAAAAAAAAAAATGCGCCACTTGAAATTGTAGTGCACATTATATGTGAGAAACATAGTAAGAACAGTTTCTGCCACATACCAGGAAAACATTAAAATAAAATCTGTAGGGAAGCATAGGAAAAAGAACAATGTGCAGGCTCAGCTCACCAGCTGCTGCTACTCAGTTACACACAAGGAATTTTTTTTGTTTTTTTTCATTCTGCCTTTCAAAATCAAGGTGCATCTTTTACTCTGGGGCATGTTCTGTACAACAAGATGAGTATAGGATAACAGCAGAGGCATTTTTATTCTGTTTGACATAAAGTGCATGAAAGATACTACTTACAAACAATTTTATTTCTGACACATTAATGAAAACAAAAGTGTTCCTCCTGGATAATCATAATGAATAATGAATAAAGTAATGCATATTTTGTCTAATTTATGACACTTACTGGTACAATACTCATTTCTACTGGTCACCTTAGGGAGTTTGCAGGGCAACCACCACCTCCATCTCATGCTCCAGTAGAACACAAGTGCTTATTTTTGAAATCCACAGTCCAAGGTAACACTATGTATTGCTATAGCAGCATGTTCACTGTTGTGTGTCAGTCTCCCCACAAGAGCTGTGATTCTCCAAGACAACACGGGCTGCAGCTTACTAGACTGTCCTGTGGACACGTCCCATTCCCTTTTGCTATCAAGCAACCTGGTCTCCCTCCCATTTGTATATCTATGACACCCCTATGGCTACCATTGTATACACAGAAAAGTAATCAGCTTTTTCACTGTCTTGTAATGCAAATGGAATATGGAAACAAAGACAATGAGCACCATATAAGCAAGCCTGAGGCTGTGAACTACAACACTACGGTCTTGAGTTCCTCTTTAGCTTTTTTATATTAGCAAGTGGAGGCAGATGGGGTGTTGTCAGTTTTATTCATAGATCTCCCCTGCATGGTCCCCTTTCAGGGTTACTGTTTGGATACAATGACTGCAGCTGTATTTAATGAATGCAACTTCAGTTTCTGGAGGAAAGAAACTAATTTTCTATCTTAAGACTGCATAGGATGCTCCTAGATTAGGGCTGTGTGAGGCTTTGGACAGAGCTTTGGATCCGGAGAAGCTTTGGACGCTTTGGTGTCCGAAGCAGTGTGTCCGGATTGAGGCCCTGGCTTCATTAGGCTTTCTGAAGCGGTTTGGAGCTTCTGAAGCACTTCGGCGATCCAGCCATAGGGTATAATGGGGAAACAATGAAATTTCTGTAAATTTGTTGTTTTGTCTGATCTGGATGAATTTTGCAGGGTTTGTAGCCTCTGCTGAGCGCATGAAGCCTGTCAAGTTTTAAGAAGATCGCTGCAGGGGCTCGGGGAAACTGCACCCCAAATTCCTGAAAGCAAAACTGTTGTCATGTGTATGTGTTACATCACGGGGGGTGATCATCTGTGTGGCTTTCAATACTTATTCCATTCCCTCATTTGGGACTGTATAATCCAAGTGGCTTGAATTGCCCTGACACTGTTATTACCTTAATAGCTCTAGTGAAATGTGCCATTCAATTGTATTATAATAATCAATATATATGATATATACTGACCAATTATAACACCCAAAAAGAAGCTATCCACAGCTGTGCATGAAAGTAACCATTACGTGTTTAATCTCTGAATTTGGCCTACAGAGCTCATATAAATTTAATGATGAGTCTAGGCAGCACTGTAAACTTATTACTGTATTATGTATTGTCTAGAAAATGTAGGATCTTTCAGTAAGCTAATCATCTGTAATCATTATGGCAGTGTAATTAGCCAGCATCAATCTGTGTAACTTACACATTGAGGGAGCTGAAGGGTGGAGTTATGGCAAAAATTGGCATATTGATGCTTTCCCTACATCTGTCTAGAGTTACATCTCTAGAGACCTACTAAAATAACGATTTTGCGGATTTCCTGGAAACGGTGAAATCTGGCATTGCCCATGAAGGCAGGTAATGTCCGTGCAATCGCGAGATCCCACAATAATAATAGGGGCCCCGCCCCTCACATTTGCAGCCAATCATTGGCATGGGGGCCTGCCACAATCAGCCTGTAAATATAGTGTCTGGCCCTGCAATCTTCCCGTGAAATCAGACAGCTGCCTCCTTGAATTAGGTAGACCCCTACACATATCCTTTCAAGGACTCTGGGAAAATGCCTTGAGAAGGACTTCTCAAAAAGGAAAATTTTGTTTCTGGTTTCCTCCTTAAAGAGCAAAGCTAAGAAGCCCCAAGTATAAGAGGCAGGTGGGGCAGGAGCTTGTGCTG
>NW_017729003.1:111289-118207 GCF_001723915.1 Gavialis gangeticus
GGCCCTGCAATCTTCCCGTGAAATCAGACAGCTGCCTCCTTGAATTAGGTAGACCCCTACACATATCCTTTCAAGGACTCTGGGAAAATGCCTTGAGAAGGACTTCTCAAAAAGGAAAATTTTGTTTCTGGTTGCCTCCTTAAAGAGCAAAGCTAAGAAGCCCCAAGTATAAGAGGCAGGTGGGGCAGGAGCTTGTGCTGTGCAGAAGAAAATGCACAAAAGGATCCTCCAAGTTTGGGATCAACTTTGAAATTAGTTTCTGAGCATCTCCATATGAATCTTCCAGAGTTTGCTAATCACTAGGGAGAGGAGTCAAGGAGGTCTGTATTTTCCAGAATCTTCAAGAAAGGGTCATGTTTGTTTACTGCATAGGGGGAAGGCAACATCATGAAAGTTTCTTATAACAGACCCAAATCCTGATAAAACCTGCCCCACCTCTGCATTTATAGATAGCTGTAACTCAGTTGAACCAGTGAAGTTCCAGTACAGATGGGGGAAAGCACATTGCAGACCCAGCAAAGGCTGCTTGTACACAATACAGTTGTGCTCCATGGAGGCGCATATTGTCCCAGAAAAAGGGTAGAGAGGCTGGTGGAGCTGTAAATGCAAATACCCTGGCAGTTCACCTCTGAGACAGTGGTAGCAGCTGACAGCATGTTTGCTGTCATTGTGAAGCCTAAATTTCTTCCCCTGAACTACCTGTGATATCCCTAGCAGGCAGCTTGGTCTTTAGATTGTTTGCTGTATTCCACAATTTGACACACACATATTTGTGTGAAGGGGTCAGTATTGAGGTTGACCTGGGCTTCTTACTTCTATAGTTCCTGCTATAAAATGTGACATTTTCCTTGAATAAGGAGTTTCTTGGGCTTAGTTTTTTGCACTGAGTATATTTAAGCCAGGCACTAATGTGCCAAGAAAAGAAAATTGTGCAGGACTTTACACTTGTCCTTGTTGAACCTCATGAGATTCCTTTTGTCCCAATCCTCCAATTTGTCTAGGTCACTCTTAATCCTAGCCCTATCTTCCAGCATATCTACTACTCCCCACAGCTTGATGTCATCTGCCAACTTGCTGAGGGTGCACTCTATGTCATCTTCCAGGCCGTTGATGAAGACTTTGAACAAAACCAGTCCCAGGACCACACCCTGGGGCACTCCACTTGATACTGGCTGCCAACTAGACATTGAGCCATTGATTACTACCCTCTGAACACAATACTCCAGCCAGTTTTCTATTCACATTATGGTCCACTCATCCAGCCCGTACTTCCTTAGTTTGCCTGTGAGAGTGTTGTGGGAGATCGTATCAAAAGCCTTACTAAAAATCAAGGTATACCACATCCACTGGTCTCCCTGCATCCGCAGAGCCAGTCACCTCATCATAGAAGGCAATTAGGTTGGTCAGGCATGTCTGGCCCATGGCGAATCCATGCTGACTGTTCCTAATCACCATTTTCTCCTCCAAGTGCTTAGAAATGGATTCCTTGCGAATCTTCTCCATGATTTTTTCCATGGACTGAGGTGAGACTGACTGGCCTGTAGTTCCCTGGATCCTCCCTTTTCCCTCTCTTAAAAATGGACACTATGTTTGCCCTTTTCCAATCTTCCAGGACCTCTACTGATTGTCATGAGTTTCCAGAGATAATGGGCAGTGACTTTGCAATCACATCTGCCAACTCCCTCAGCAGCCTTGAGTGTATCCCATATGGCCCCATGGACTTGCATACGTCCAGCTTTTCTAAATAGTTCTTAACCTGTTCTGCCACTACTGAGGGCTGCTTCCCTCCTCCCCAAACTGTGCTGCCCAGTGCAACAGTTTGGGAGCTGACCTTGCCTGTGAAGACTGAGGCAAAAGAGGCATTGAGCACTTCAGCCTTTTCTGCATCCTCTGTCACAAGGTGGCATGCCTTTGCTGCATGTCTCCCCCATTCAGTAAGGGACCTGCACTTTCCCTGATCTTCCTCTTGCTACTGATATACTTGCAGAAACCCTTAGTTTACTGAAGAGTTCCCTGCTAAGCCAAACTGATCTTCTGCCATACTTGCTAGTCTTCCTGCACATTGAGATGATTTGTTCCTGAATTCTCAGTAAGGCTTCTTTAAAGTATAGCCAGCTCTCCTGGACTCCTCTTCCCCCTCAGACAGGCTTCCCAAGGGATCCTGCCCATAAGTTCCCTGAATAAGTCAAAGTCTGCTTTTCTGAAGTGCAGGGTCTTTACTCTGCTGGTCTCCATCCTTCCTTTCCTCAGGACCCCAAACTCAATCATCTCATGGTCACTGCTGCCCAAGTTGCCATCCACTACTACAGGGATAGGAAATCTCTGGGCTGCCAGTTGGCCAGGGACTCCATTTCCCAGACACCCCTGCCCGCATAGCTTGTCCCGGTCTTCATGGAGGCCTCAGCCGCACCTGCAGCATGTGCGGCAGAGCAGTGCAGGGGGCTGCTCTGGAGCTGCCAGGATCGTGGCTCTGCCCCAGCTCCAGACAGGCTGTCACTGCTGCAAGAAGCCAGGTCAGAGCCATGATCCCCTGCGTTCATGGCCCTGCCCAGAGTGTGCAGGCTACAGATAGCAACACTGCCCTGGCTCCAGGCTCTTCCCAGCAGCTCTGGAGCAGTCCGCTGCACAGCTCTGCCATGTAGGCTGCTGGCACCTCTGAGCTGAAGTCTCCATGGAGACCAGCACAAGCCATGCAGGCAGGGGTGGCTGGGTAATGGAGTCCCCAGCCAACTGGATCTGGCCCATGGGATAGACATTCCCTATCCCTGCACTACTACATTCCCCACCAATTCTTCCCTGTTTGTGAGCAGCAGATCAAAGAGAGCACTTGTACCAGGAACTTGTCCCCAACACTCTCCAAAAACTTCCTGGATTGCCTAGGCACTGTTGTATTGCCCTCCCTGAAGATGTCAGGGTGATTGACGTCCCCCATGAGAATCAGGGCCTGTGATTGGAAAACTTCTGCTAGCTGTTTGGAGAAAGCCTCATCTACCATTTCCTCCTGGTCTGGCGGTCTATAGCAGACCCCCACCACAATAGCACCCTTGTTGCTCTCCCCTCTGACCCTAACCCAGAGACTCTCAACAGGCCGGTCACCAGTTTCATACTGGAGCTCTGAATCATCATATGGCTTTTTTATATAAAGTGCATCTGCTCCTCCTCTTCTCCCCTGCCTGTCCTTCCTGAACACATTGTACCCATCCATGACAGTGCTCCAGTCATGTGAGCTATCCTACCAAGTGTCTGTTATTCCAGTCACATCGTAGTTCCATGACTGTGAGGACTTCCAATTCTCCCTGCTCATTTCCTAGGCTCCATGCACCTAGGCTCTGGGGCAGCGCCACGATCCTGGCAGCTCCAGAGCAGCCCCCTGCACTGCTCTGCTGTGCACGCTGCCGGCACAGCTGAGGCCTCCATGGAGACCCCTTGCTAAGTTAAACCAGAGCCCCTCAGTATCCCAGAATTTTGCAGCCCTGGGTTGGACTGGGCTGTCTGGTCCAGAGAGCAGGGCTGGCATCATCTCTCTGCTCCCTAGCTGGAGCAGTGAGAGCTGGCTCACTAGTATCACTAGCTGGCTCACTGCCCCCGCCCCCCCCCAGGCAAACCCTGGCTGAGGTCTGAAGCCAGGGAAAGGGGTTTAAACTTCCCTTCCCCCAAGTACAGAGCTGCCCTGCCCTGTTTGCTTAGTGCTGGCTGTGACTGTGGACTACAAATCCCAGAGGCACCTGGAAGCAGGAAGAGGAAGTGATAAGCAAGCCTGAAGAGTCCTGCTGCTGTGAATCTGGACTGCAAATCCCAGAGACCTCGGGGGCAGTAGGAAGAGGAAGCAAACACACAGCCCATGCTACATGCCAGAGAGCCATGCTCTAGTGCCCCCTGGCTTCTGACTTGTGCCACTGCAGGCATGTGGTTGCATTTCCTGAATCAAAAGTGAATGTCTGTTCATTTGCTTATTGGTGGTTCAATCTTTGCAGCTTAGACTGTACTTACAATCACCAAATGACTATTATCATTAAGCCTTACAATCATTTACTAGAGTAAAAAAGATAGGTTCAGATGGCAACTGTTTTTCAGTACACTATTTTAACCCTCAAATATGTCCTTAACACATTATGTTAGATACTTTATTGTGTTCACCACTAAGCTTGGGGAAATATACCAGTAAATGAACAATGGCTTAATGACATCTAAAATTTTGTTGA
Organism: Gavialis gangeticus; assembly: GCF_001723915.1. Classification (NCBI taxonomy): domain Eukaryota; kingdom Metazoa; phylum Chordata; order Crocodylia; family Gavialidae; genus Gavialis; species Gavialis gangeticus. The sequence continues at coordinate 115,492 of NW_017729003.1, forward strand.
TGTGTTCAGCACTGTAATAGAACAGAAATTCATAGAAGGATGATGCTTTGACATTTAGTGTAGTGCAGAAAAGCTCTTACTAAGTGTGTTCATAGATATTATTAGCATAATCTTCAGAGTCCTATAAAATTATAAGATGGTCTGTGTAGGAGCCCAGTGCTGCAATCTTCGTATTTCAGTGGGAGTTTAGCCTGTATGAAGCCTTCAGTATCAAATGTGTTTTTATGTCATTCTATTCTAATTGCAACAGCTTGTTATTACAGCATCAGTATTATGGCTCAGATCCATAACTAAAGTCAAGGAGAGTGCCACACAGCTCAGGGAAAAGCTTGCAGAAAGACATCAAGAAACTTTTGTGCTTTGCCAATCATGAAACTCAAGTGGACTGTTCTCAATTTAAGGCAGCTGCCAGTGTCCTAGAGAAGCTGTTGCAGGTGATGGTATTATATGGACCTGCAGCAGTGAGTTTGTCAGGGAAACAAACACAAGCAAAAGATGGTTTATAAGAGGTCAACATTTTATTTAAATGCACAAGGCATCTTGTTATGTTCAGCTGGATTCAGGACTTACAGAGATTTGGAAAAGCAGAAACATCATGAGCAAGGGCTCCTTATATCTTGCAGGAAGATGCTGCAGCAACATTTGGTCCCACGTAATCCCAACATTTGGAGGCCATTCCATTTAATTTTTTGAACAAGAAGATAAAATGTGATTGTATTTACTGAAACCTTTGTTAAGTTTAAGTGAGTGCTTTTAATTAGGGTCTGCAGTATTGGATTGACATTATTCAAGGTTCTGTTAATGATCCAGAAATAATATAAAAACATGTCTGATAAAATTTGTGCATACCCCAAAGATTGGCAGTATGAATAAATAACAAAGAGGACAATACCATTTTTCTAGGCCCAATGACTTAGCAAGCTGCGTCTAGCAAAATGGCATTAATGCAGCCAGATTCAGCCAAATATAAGCTCATACAGGGTGCATCTAGACATGCAATTAGCACATAGCAGTAAACTCCAGCACGGTTAGCACCAGAGTTTATCTCTCCTGGGTATAGCATTTATACGTGTGCCTAAAACTGCAGCACATTGAGCCAAGAGCACTGGCCTGCCAGCCCAGAATTCCTCTGCCCTTACTCTACATGCTGCAGATTGGCTGTCTAGGCCATGAGGGTGCCCCTGGCCACCATCTACATGTGTGTTTTAGCACATAGCTCTACTCCGCTGTACTATCATTCCATACTGTTGTGACAGAGGGCCATCTTGAGGCCAGTTGGAACACTAGCTTGCCCACCTGTCTAGGGCAGTCTGCCCACCTGACTTGCTTGCCATGCCTTTGTTGGAACTAAAAAGTTGTCCATAGGTGGGAGGCTGCCCATTTAATGCCTGGATGCCAAGGGTATAATACACAGCTCTGAACTCCTACACTGTGTCCCATGCCTCGCAGATGGCATCCAAAAATCACTTCCAACTCCCCCAGCCCCTTAGCTAGGTCTCACACAGCCTACAGCCCAAATTTGGCTTCAGGTGTCCTCAGACATGCCTGGACCTCTCCCTGCTTGGGCCTCAGGTTACTCTTTAGTGGATCTGGCCCATGTTACAAGCCCACTCAATGGGCCTGGACACTGCCTCATGTTCCCCTCAATGGACCTGGGCTTTTTGGTTTTCTGTCTGGGTGTGCTCCCCTCAATGGACTTTTTGGTTTTCTGTCTGGGTGTGCTCCCCGAGGCTTTACCCTCCATGGGATACACACAAGGCAGCAGAAGCTGAGGCTATATGGCACCCCATCTGCACCTTTCACTGGGGAAGCACAGGTATGGCATTTCCTGGAGACTGCCTCACCACAGAAAGCCCCACCACACCATCCAACCCCAGCAAGGTGTAGTCTTAGGTTATGCCCCAGGACTGGGAATCTTCTCCATCCCCATAGTTCCTAGAGTGACCTCCAGGTGTTCTGGGAGCAGCAAATCTCCAGCTGGGTGATGTTATTTCAGTGGCATTCCTGCAGCAACTGCCCACTCTGCTCTCAGGGCCTGGTCTTACACCTGGGCTGCCCAACCCTCCACCAATTAGGCAGCTTCCTGGATGCCATGTGACCACCTGATTGGGTTTGTTTCCACTTGCAGGCTGGTCTGCAGCCTGCTTAAACCCTTAAAGTGGCAGGCACCCAAAGGTGCACTGCCACAACTATGAAAGAGCAAAGTAAATTCATTTACTGAGCCCTAATAAAGGTGCACATTTAGACAGCGATGCTTTACTGTGGGGCTAATTAGTCAATTCCACAGTAAAGCACACATGTAGATGCTCCCACAGTTGCATACAAAAATACAGGCCAAGTCTACAGAATGGGGGCTTCAAGCTGTAACACAGTGACTCAGTAAAGGATTTAGGAGTCATATCAAACATATAGCTTCACATGAGCTCCCAGTGCAGTACTCTGACAAAAAGACCTAATGTGATATTTGTGAGGAATATAGAGGAAGGTGCATATAGGATTGGTAAGACTGGTAATGGAATTCTGCACCTAGTTGCCTAATCTATCTTTACCTCAGTTGAGGCATTTTTATGTGGTGCCACAATGGAAATTAGTAGTAAAATTGGAAAAAATTAGGATTGATTGAGGTGAAAATTGTAAGAGACAAGAATTGTGAAGTGAGCACAGACTTAATTCCAAGTGTGGAAGAAATCAAACTTTGCATTGTGGTTGAATCAGA
>NW_017729003.1:118492-122668 GCF_001723915.1 Gavialis gangeticus
TTTTTTTCTAGTCAGAGAGGCCAAAGCCTGACTAAATTTACTTCACAAGGGAAGCAATGTCCACTTATGCTGAAAAAAATTAACAGAGTTCTTCAGGGATCAGCCTTGCAATTAATCTGATTTAATATTTTCATTAATGATCTTGACATAAAAAAAGAAAGAATGTGTTAATGAAGTTTGCTGATGACACAAAGCTGGGAGGTATTGTCCCTATGGAAGAGGTGTGGGCTCACACACAGATTTGTATGACCTTGAATGAAATTCAGTAGTACAAAGGAAAGACCGCATACTAAGGGACTAATACAAATGTTTATTTTACAAACTGTAAGTTCTTCAGCTGGCAGTGGGTGAGGAGAAAAAACCTACATATGCTAGTTAATCATAGAATGTTTATTAGGGCTGTATGAAGCTTCAGTCCCTGATTGGATTTGGTGGAGATTCGGCCCGATTCGGTGGCTGAATTTCCAAATACAAATTGAATCAGAGGACCCTTTAATTTCTCCAAATCGAATTGGAACCCTCTGAATCGATTCAGAGAGATTCAGACATAGACACAGCTTTACATGTTTTTTCTACATACCTCAAAGTAGCAGGCAGCTCGTGAATGCTGTGATGCTGGGGCACATGGACCGTCCCACAGGAGCACAGGAGGCTCCCCAATGCACTCGGAAGCAGACCCGGAAGTGGACCAGAAGCACTTCCAGTCCACTTCCTGGTTTGCTGGAGAGCGCAGTAGGGGAGCCCCCCCGCAGCCCCTCCTGCTCAGCGACTGATGCCTCCTGGGTCTGGGGGGTGCACCTGGGGTCCCCCCATAGCTGATTGCTGAGCAAGGAGGGCACAGGGGGCCTCCCAGTGCACTCCCCAGCAGTCCCAGAAGTGGACTGAAATCTACTTCTAATACTTCTGGGTTTGCTGGCGAGCACGTCGAGGGCCCCCCACCCGCACTCCTGTGGGACGCCCCATGCGCCCCAGCATTGCAGCGTTCATGAGCCATGCTGGTACCTGAGGTATGTAGAAAAAATATTTAAAGCTGTGTCTGTGTCCGAATCTCTGATTCTCTGAATCAGCATCAAGTCTTCAGATTCAGATTCAGCTGAATCAAATCAGGGACAGTGATCTGAATCAACAAATCGTATCACTGTCCCTGATTCAGTCCAAATCCAATAGGGCTCACTTCGCACACCCCTAATGTTTATGTCCCCCAGCTGTATGCCTGTAGAAAAGGCAAAGGTGATCCTAGGATGTTTCAGTTGAGGTGTTTCCAGTAGATATACAGAAGTATTAATGATATTTTAGCAGGCACTAGTGAGATATCATCAATACTACGCATAATTCTGACCACTCTTGTTTAAGAAAGGTTAATTCAAACTAGAACAAATGCAGAGAAAGGACAGTAGGATAGTGAAGGAAATGTTTGGCTATCTACCATCTAATGCAGTGGTCTCCAAACTTTTTTGATCATGCACCCCTACCAGTAAAAAATTATTGAGAACACCCCCCAATATATGTATATTTATATAAATATAAATAAAAGTTCTAATATTTCTTCCTGCACCCCAATGAATCATCTTGCATACCCCCTTGGGTGTGCGCACCCCACTTTGGAGACCACTGATCTAATGTGTGTCTTACAAAACCAAGCAAGGGCAGTTTCACTAGCAGTGTTCAGTGTCATTGAACCACCAAGTCTTGATAGGTGGTTCTTGTCAACAATTCAAACAGTCATTTGTATTTGCCTGCGGCTGTAATACAGGTTATGTTGGCCACATTCATTGGCTGGAACATATTCAGCTAGCCCCACTGACACCATAGGAAGTCAAAAGCAGGAAGGCCAATGGGATAATCAGCAATTAAGAACTTATTTGCTGTCATAATTAAATCCTATTCCTTTCATAATCATGATTCTGGTACAACATATTGGACCATAGGGGAGAAGTGATTTTCAGATGGGGGGGATCAATATACAGTTGCAGTTTAGGATTGATTTCTTATATTTTTCAGAGTTGCTTTCTCATGAAGATCTGAAGTGGTTCTGTGTTGCTTAAAACCTACAACCATGCTAATAGGTTGCCCATATTGAACGTAGCTGCACATTGACCAACTTTGTTGATTCACCACTTTGGTGCACTGTGGGTGTGTCTACACAAGATGCTTAATGTGCAGAAGACTGCATAGCGCAGCGGGCAAAGCTCATGCTAATGCACACTAGATTTAGTCTAATGCACATTAAAGTCACTTCATCTGCACCAATTACGGCACATTACATTTAGTGCCTGTCATTACAGGTACATTACAAGTAATTACAGCACAAGTAGTCAGGCCCACTGTTATGCATTTAAGAAACAAATGGTATTGAAGGTATCCCATGCCTGCGAGCATAGTCACCCATGAGAAGCCAGCAAGTTTAATGAAGTTGTTATTACATGTCATAGGATTAAGGGGAATGGTGAGCCTAATTTACAAGAGGAGATTACAAGAACTTGCCTTATTTAGCATAGCAAACTGAAGGGAGAGAGAATACATACTGAGGGTAAATACCAGACAGTGAAAAGGACTATTTAAGTTAAAGGATAACATTGACTCAAGAATCATAGAAAGTTGGGGATGGAAGGGACCTCAGGAGGTCATCTAGCCCAACTCCTTGCTCAGACCAGGACCATCCCCAACTAAATCATCCCAGCCAAAGCTTTGCAAAAACTAACTAACCACCTAGTAAGAAAATTCTTCCTAATATGTAACCTAAACTTCCCTTGCTGCAATTTGAGACCATTGCTCAGCCAATTCCCTCAGCGCCCTTGGGTGCATCCCATTCAGCCCCATGGACTTGTACACATCCAGCTTTTCTAAATAGACCCCCAACCTGTTCTTTCACCACTGAGGGCTCCTCCCCTCTTCCCCAAATTTTGCTGTCCTGTGCAGTAGTCTGGGAGCTGACCTTGCCTGTGAAGACTGAGGCAAAAAAGGCACTGAGCACTGCATCTTCTGTCACAAAGTTGCCTCCCCCATTCAGTAAGGAACCCGCACTTTTCCTGATCCTCCTCTTGCTACTGACATACTTATAGAAACCCTTCTTACTACTCTTCATATTCTTTGCTATCTGCAACTCCAGTTGTACTTTGGCATTCCTGGCTTCATCCCTGCATGCCCAAGCAATACTCTTATATTCTTTCCTAGTTATTTGTCCAAGTTTCCACTTCTTAGAAGCTTCCTTTTTGTGATTTAGTTTACTGAAGAGGTCCATGCTAAGCTAAGCTGGTCTTCTGCTATACTTTCTAGTCTTCCTGTGCATCAGGATGGTTTATTCCTGCACTCTCAATAAGGTTTTTTAAAGTAAAGCCAGCTCTCCTGTTCACATAACATTCTTCTGTCAAGCTACCAATTTATGGACCTGGGTGGAAGCCATAATGGTAAGTAGTCCTACCTGGACAGAAACCTCACAGGTGCAAGCAGAGGCAGTGGCTCTGTCTTTGCATGGCCCTCCAGCCTTTTCTCTGGGTCTCTGGGCCTTATCTCTCTTTTTGCTCTTCTTTTAAGCAGACGTTCCCTAACAAACTCACCTGGAAGCTGGCCTGTTTATTGCCCCTTGGCCCCAAAGGGTTCCTTTTTTCCCTGCTTCCTCATGCCAAGCTGAAAGGTCTGTCCCTGAAAAAGTGTGTGTGTGTGGGTGGGTGGGGGCACAAACTGGCTTAGGAACTGCCTGAAAACTTCTTACCCTGTTTGCAGTCCCTTTTCACTGGCTCCCTGGTCACTGGCTCTTTGGTTGCGTGGGGAGTTTCCTTTTATAACCTGCTGGGCCTGGGCTGGCTCTGCCCCCTTCTTACAGCATTTGTCAGGCCCAGGAAGCATTTACTCAGCAATCAGCAATCACTTCCAGCTTCTTAGAGCAGTGGTCTCCAAACTTTTTTGATCGCGCACCCCTATCAGTAAAAAAATTTTGAGCACACCCCCCCAATATATGTATATTTATAGAAATAGAAATAGAAGTTCTAATATTTTCTTCCCGCACCCCAATGGATTGTCTTGTGCACCCCCTGAGGTGCGCGCACCCCACTTTGGAGACCACTGTCTTAGAGCACACACCCCAAACACACACAGCCCACCAAACAAACACTCAGCGAACCAAAGGCACAGGCAGCTGGATGACATACCTTCCCTGGGCAGGATCTGGTGCCTGTC
>NW_017729003.1:127668-128169 GCF_001723915.1 Gavialis gangeticus
CGAACCAAAGGCACAGGCAGCTGGATGACATACCTTCCCTGGGCAGGATCTGGTGCCTGTCTTGTCTTTCCCTTCCTCCACTTGCCCTCTGCAAACTGCCTGCAATCTGCTTATCCAGTTTGCACCTCCTGTTCACTGGCTTCTTTGTCACAAATGGATATATATATATATATATATATATATATATATATAAAAAAGGATACATGGATGGAACAAATGGATTTACTTAACTACGGGTAAATTCAGATTGGAAATTAGCAGATTTTTAACCCGCAGAGAATAGATTGCCTGGCACAATTTTCATTAAGAATAAAATCTAAAATGACTTAGCAATGCAAAAAACTAAATCATAGGAAGCTGGAGCTTGATCAGTTTATGACAAGGATGGCAGTAGAATTGATGACATGCTATACCAGAGTGAGCCATGGGTGCCCCAGGCTGCATTCCATATGGGCTCCATGCCTCCACTGCAACATATATCTGTGCCCTCCTCTTCTTGTA
>NW_017729003.1:128180-130106 GCF_001723915.1 Gavialis gangeticus
TATCTGTGCCCTCCTCTTCTTGTACCAGGCCCCTGCACCCCACTTCCCCCGCCCACTGCACCTATGCAGTTTCAGGTTCACTTTATTTTCCCAGCCATGCTGCCCTGCCCTGCCCTCCTCTCCCCACCCCTCCCACCCCACTTCCCCCCGAGAAGGCAGCCAGTGAAAGCTGGAGTAGGGAGGCAAAACCCAAAGACTCTGGTTGTTCTTGGAGCTGGAGTAATGGGGAGTGGTGGGCAGGAGACCAGGGGCCACAACTTAACCTCTCACAGGCTTAGGAAAGAATCACATATGAATAACTTAACACTGCCCAGTAGAACCTGCATTACCAGATTCTGAACATCTGTGCCATCTATTATAAGTAGAATCTAATTTTTGTTCACAAAAAGTTTGCTAAGGGACTGCTGTTAGGGAATTTTTTGCCATTTCCTCCCCTCAAGTTGAGCCCTGTTCACATTCTTCTGTCAAGCTACCAATTTATGGTTAACTTAAATTTATCTAAGAACACAAAGAAGGGGTGTTGCTGCATTGTCTTATGCATCATAAACCAGAAAACAAAAATCTAGACTTTTATTCCTATAAGGACCAGGAGAATAATTATATCACAGAAGATGTACTTTCTTCTTATAAGATACTCAATAAGAATAAACCTGAAATTTGCTTTGGAACAGAAAAAAATGGCTGTACTTCCCCTAGTAAGAGATAATTCATTGTTAGCAGCCCCTTTATACAAGGGTATTAGTCTTCCTGTAAATAAGGAAGTCATCAGTGAGTCTGCAGATGACTGAGGAAGCACATGTTCAACTGCAGGTGTGGCAAAAATAGTTCCAGGAGGAAGGAGCAGAATGTGGTTATATTGAGTCATAGCTCTTTCCCCTCTATCTGCTTGCAGAGTGAGGCAAGTCTGCACAAAATGATCAATGCCTTATCATATATCACGGCACCACTGGGGATGATTATGTTTTAGAGTCCCCAGGTATCGATGTTAATATCACATTTCTTCAGATTGGTGTTCAAAACAGGTCCTTGAATTTCTTCTTTTGCCCACCTCTGGAGTTGTGACCATTCATGAGTTGAGAGTATAGAACCTATTTTGGGAGCCAGTTGACAGACTGGCTTGGGGCTCATCCTTAGGGCTTTTCCTGTTCTACAGAGCTGGTGCTGTTTAAATGTGACTTACTAGTGGTATAAATGTGACTTACTAGTGGTATTTGCTTAAGCCAGAATGCCGATACTTCTTCTTCTGTCCTTCCAGTTGATATGGAAGATTTTTCCAAAGACATCACTGATGGTAACAATGGTAACAGTCTAAAGCTTTCAGGTGTTTCCAATACATCATCCAAATTTCACACCTTTAGAAAAATGTGGGAATGACAACAGCTTGGTAGACAAGCAGTTTGATTTGCATCCTAGTGTCATGATCATTGACAACACAATTTCAGAGACATTCAAAGGCAACACTGGCGGTGTTGAATATCATCATCTATGTTTACTTTTTGGGAACGGTAACTATTCATGTAGGGGAAAGGCTCAACATTCTCCAAGGATTGCCCTCTAAGTGTAATATGTAAGGAAGCAGCTGATTGGTTTGGGGTGAGTTTGCAAAGGATCTTGGGTTTTTTTGTGAAGTTGACCATGAGTCCAAGCATTTCATACACTTCCTGGAGTGCTTCAATTGAGTGGGCACACTTGACACAATTATCAACATGTTGAAGATTAGTAATGGAGGTGTTGGAATGTAACCAGCTGGTGTTAAAGAAATTCCTATACAGGCAGTCCTCAACTTACAACGTTTCAAGTTACAATGTTTTGTACTTACAATGTTTATAAATGGACACCCTTTTTCAACTTTATGACGTCAGTTTCGATTTTACAACCCTTGATCCAATGCGACGCCATGCCAGTGAACAAATTTGCTGTATCACT
>NW_017729003.1:135106-137566 GCF_001723915.1 Gavialis gangeticus
AGTTACAATGTTTTGTACTTACAATGTTTATAAATGGACACCCTTTTTCAACTTTATGACGTCAGTTTCGATTTTACAACCCTTGATCCAATGCGACGCCATGCCAGTGAACAAATTTGCTGTATCACTCATCTCCCTGGAGAATATCTGTCCAAACTTCCTTGGACACTTTCCTTAAGAAAGCAGACAAGACTCCAAAAAAACCTGCAGCCAAGACTCCTGAGAAGACTCCAGCCAAGAACCCTTCAAAAAGTCCAACCAAGAGCCCTTCAAAAAGTCCAGCAGAGTCACCTCAAAGAAGTCCTTCCAAATCAATATGATTGCTATTTACAATATAAATACATGAATGTAGCTAATTACTCAACCATAATTGATCGAGTACAAACTTCTGGGGTATTTTTGGTGAAAATAGGGTATCGGGCCTTGGTTCAGGAACCAATCCCTCATTTATAACATTGTTTCTTACGAGAAAATTGGTTCCGAGTTATAACGTTTCAACTTAAGACACGGTTTTCAGGAACCAATTGTGATGTAAGTCTGAGGACTGCCTGCACATGTAATACTGAATGATGGCTCCAGATGGAAATCTGTCATCAATAAGATATGGAATAGCTGTGATAGAGATGGAAAAGAGCGTTGGTGCAACTACACATCTTTGCTTGACTCCAGCTCTAATAGTGAAGGGGTCCATTTCAGAGCCATTGCTTAGAACAGCTGCCATCATGTCATTCTGAAAAAATCTGATGATGATAACAAATTTGGGAAGGCATCGAAATCTCATCAGGATCTTCCATAGGGACTCTCTGTTGATTGAATCAAAGGCCTTAGTCAGGTCAATGAAGGCTATGTCATGATCTCGGTGTTGCTCACAGAATTTCTCTTGCAGCTGTCTAGCAACAAAGAGTATATCTTTTATACCTCTGAATGGTCTGAAAGCACATTTAAGCTCGGGTAGAATCTCCTCAGTGAGGGAAGTGAGGAGGAGAAAGCGAGCAAGGATCTTCCCAGTTATAGACAGAATGCAATACCATGATACTTGCTATAATCCAAGCTGTCTCCTTTCTTGAATATAATAACGATTCTGGCATCTTTCAAGTCACTGGAAATCTGTTAATATTTCCAGATTTTTATCATAACAACATGCAGTTCATAAGAGAGTTTTTTCCACTTTGTATATAGATTTCAGCTGGTATTCCATCATCAGCTTAATAGTTTTCAGGGCCTCTTGATGAGTTGGTGGATCTCCAAAGTAGTCCTTACTGGAGTGTTAGATTGTGGAATGGATTTGAAGATATTCTCTTCCGCATTAGAATCTTAATTCAGGAGCTCTTGAAAGTGCTCCTTCTACCATACATGGATGGTAGAGCTGTCTTTAAAGAGTATTGTTCCATCTTTAGACCTAAGAGGGATGGCTTCTTGTGTGCTTTGGTTGCACTGTAGAAGCTACATATGTTGTGGCTTTCAGCAACCTTTGAATCTGGGGGTGTGAACTTGTGCACTCATATTTTTTGAATGGGTATGAGGGGCTGCACTCATAGGGTCAGGTGGGGGGTGTGCATGTGCACGCATAGGGTTGGTTGTGTGCATATGCACGAATTATGGAGTGTGTGTGTATGTGTGTAGGGTTGGCTGTGTGTGCATGTGTGTACATGTGGGGTTGGGTATCTGCATGTATCTGCATCTGTGTGCATGTAGGGTTGGGTGTGTGCGTGTGAGTAGGGTAGGGTGTGGGGGGCATGTGCATGTGTGGTGAGGTGTGGGGGGTATTACCAGATTTGCCCGTCACTTTGGGGTGTGTTCATTTATTAGGGATACTTTCTAAGGTCTTTGTAATTCTAGCAATGTGCTGCTTGTGTACTTGTGTTTCTATATGGAGCTGTATATCTCCCTTCTGCAAGTCCTCACCCCCAATGAAGCTATCTTGCAGGACTCAGTTTCAATGGGGCTTGGTTCCTCAAGTCACCAAATCAGTCATACACACACAAACACACGCAGATTAATGTGACATGCCTGACCTGGCCAGGTTGATCAGCATGGGCAGGCTGACACCCTAATATGCCAAAAATTAGTTCATCAGAGCAACAATAAACTTCAGTCAGACAAAAGCACACAGGTAAACAGAATACCTCTGAATCCAGCTGGGTGTCCAGCTGACACCCTTAGGGGCCAGCATTCAGTTCATTAGGGCATGTCTGAGCCAAACTGGGTCAATCAGCCTGTACAAGCTGATCCCCTTATGTGTTTCAAACTCAGTACATCTCAACCTTTAGCCTCTTGATGAGCAGACCCCACAGTATTTTGGGGTTTCACAGGGATCTTTTGCTTAGGTAAAAGAAGCGTTGCTGCAGAGCAAGTGGGGAAAGAGAAGTAGAGAAGGAAAAATATACCCAGTTACTACAAGTTTGACTATAAAAGTTATTTATTGTTAAGTATATGAAATATATAATGGTACTAGTAGTA
>NW_017729003.1:137767-159453 GCF_001723915.1 Gavialis gangeticus
TACCCTGGTTTCACTAAGTATTTGGGGAAACCTAGCTCAAGCTTAACTAATACAATTCAGGTTCAGAAATCTATGCCTAGAGAGAAAAAAAGAAAAGAGAGAGAGAGAAAGAGCTGGGATCTCACCAGTCCAAGACACTCGGGTTCCAATGCTGACAGGTAAAGTTCTTAGCACAATCCTTGAAGGGAGACGATTTGTTTCTTCCAGCTTCTCAAAAACAACAGCAGATGGTGTCAGACAGATTTCTCCTCTTCACACACACTTCGCTGCTTTTTTTCACAGATTTTTCTACCCTCAGTTCAGCTGCTTCAAAGCATTCTTTTAATGGTGTAAATAATTGTCTTTTCTATTGACAAGGGGTTATCTGGTTTGGAATATCTCAAGGAACTGATTAACAACCAGGAAAAATATAAGTTTTTAAGGAGTAACCAGACATTTAGGAGCCAGCTTGAAATTCTTATGGATAGCAGATATACTGGATGGGATACCTCATTGTTTCTTCAGAAACAATAGGTAGCTTGCAGCATCAGGGTTTTGTATTTTTACCTGTTGTGAACAAGCCTCAGTTTAGCATGACTTTTCATACACTTTTGTGGGGAGGACTTCCACCAGTCATCCTGGGAAAAGTATGACAGCACTTGTGGTCAGGGCTCCAACGGGCTGGACGCTGTGATGAACACTTTACCTTTGTTCAAATGTTGCCCATACCCCCTCTGACTCGGTCTCTTGCCTCAGTATTCCCTAACCCAGCAACCGAGTTTTAGTCAATCAAATTTAAATAGGCCTCCCATAGTGAGACCAGGGAATGTACAGCCCGAGATGCCTATTAAACTTTACTTCTGCTTAGTTCTGGTTAGATGAGGTGTGTGTGTTGGGGAGGGGAGGAAAGTCCTTTGTAAATCCAGATTAGAATTGATCTGATAAATGCTGAGCTGGGTGTGTGTAAATGTGGGTTAATTAGCATTTGGAGCACAGATTCCCCATCATGCAGTACTCCCCTGCTTTTCTGATCCCAGAATTCACTGTGGTCTTTGCTTTGGGCTTTCTGTTCTCCATCTCCCACGTAAATGAATTGTCATCTGGTTCTATCTCAGATGCAAATGAGACCTAGGGCAGTTGTTTCACTCTTGTTACCCTTATCTGGAGGGCTTTAGGTGCGTTTCACACTGCATCTTCATTGTCTTTCGTAATCAGTTCTTGTTCAGGTGTGGGGGGGTGAAATCTTTGTGAGTCAGACAGGCTGCGTCCTGTGCCAGGGTTCCCCTAAGAGCACAGAGCTGAGAGGTAACAGGGGTATGTTCATGTGCACATGATGTTGGGTATGGAGGTGTGTGCGTGTGCACATAGGGTTGGGTGTGGGAGGTTGTGTGTGTGTGTCTACATGTAGGGTCAGGTGCTGGGGGACATGTGTATGTGTGTGTGGAAAGTCGTGTGTGTGTGTGTAAGGTTGGGTGTGTGCATGTGTGCAAGGACAGAGGGTTAGGTGTGTGCACGTAGGGTCAGGTGTTGGGGTGTATGTTTGTGTCTGTATGGTTAGCTGAGGGGGTGTCAATGTGTGTGTGTGGGTGTGTGTGGTGGGGTTTGGGGGTGTATGTATAAAGTAGGGTGTGTATGTGTGCGTTTACATGTGCATGTCTGTATGGTGGATTGGGGTCTGTGTGCACATGTATGGTGGGATGGGGAGATGTGGGTATGTACAGTGGGTGGTGTCTGTGTTTATGGGGGGGTGTAGGGTGGGGTGTGAGTGTGTGTGTATAGGGTGGTGTATAGGTGTGTGTATGGTTGTGTGTGTTTGCTTGTGTGTACATTTATAGTGGGGTGTGGGTGGTTGTGTATGGTGAGGTGTGTGCACATGTGTGTGGTGGGCTGATGTGTGTGTGTGTCTGCATGTATATGTCTGTGTGTGCCTGTGCATATGGTGGGGTGTCAGGGGGGTTGTGTGTGTATGGTAGGGTGTGGGGGGTGCACATGTGTGTGTGTAGGGTGGGGGGGTGTGCATGCGTGTGTGTGTAGGGGGTGTATGTGTGTGTGTGCCTGGCGGGGTGTGCATGTGTAGGGTGGGCTGTAGGTGCATGTGTGTGTCTGAGTGTACATGTATGGTGGGATGTGTGTGTGTGCTTGTGTATGGTGGGGGGGGCATAGGGTATGTTAGAGGGTTGTGTATCTTTGAGGGATTGTGGGGGCAGGGTGTGTGGGGTGTGTGGACCCCCCACCAACACTCTCCCTATGGCACAGCAGCAGCAGGCGGGGTGCTCAGGGCACTGGTGCCCAGTGGGGCGTGGCTCCAGCTGTGCACATGGTAGCGAGGGGTGTAGCCTCTGCCGGGCCACCTCTATTGCTGGTGCTCCCTGCACTCACTGGGCACAGGAAGAAAGCCCCAGGTGATGGAGCCGGCTGCTGGAGTCTTTCTCTCATGCCTTGCAGCCCCAGCAGGTAAGGCAGCCAGCTCCAGTGTGCAGCTTCCCTCCCATGCCTGGCAAGTGCGGAGAGCACCAGCAATAGAGGTGGCCCAGCAGAGGCTACACCGCTCACCACTATGTGCAGTGCTGGCCTGAGCCATGCCTCACCAGGCACCAGCGCCTGCACCAGACATGAATGCCCTGAGCACCCCACCTGCTGCTTCTGCTGCTGCCACCACCTGCCAGGGCTGTGCACCATGGAGACAGTGTGGGGGGGTCCCCACACTCCCCACCCAAGCTCTGCATTGCTCCCAGCCCCAGTCCCAGCCCCACACTCGTGCCCAGCTGCAGCCCCACTTCCATCCCCTCTCCCACCACTTCCCTACCTGCTGCCTGGAGTGACTTGGAGGCAGGGGAAGCAGAGCAGGTCCCAGGGGGCTGCAGAAGTACTTCTGGCCCACTTCTGGGTCTGCCGGAGAGTGCACAGGGTCCCCCCTCCCCCCATGCCTCCCCCCAGCTGTAATCTGCCACAGGGGGACCCTGAGTGCCTCCCCTCCCAGACTCAGGAGGCACCAGTCACCAAGCGGGGAGGGTGCGGGGGGGGAGGGGCCCAGCGTGCTCTTCAGCAGACCCAGAAGTGGACTGGAAGTGCTTCTGGTTCACTTCCGGGTCTGCTGCTAACCATGCTAGGGAAACACTGTGCTTATGTGAGACACTCAATGCACCCCAGCATCGCAGCATTCATGAGCCGCCTGGTACCTAGAAGTATGTAGAAAAAACATTTAAACCTGTGTCTATGTCTGAATCACTGAATCTTTCCGAATCTCTCCAAATCAATTTGGAGGGTTCTAATTCAATTCAGCAAGATTAAAGGGTCCTCTGATTCAATTCAGATTTGAAGATTCAGCCACCAAATCGGGCTGAATCTCCACTGAATCTAACCAGGGACCAAAGCTTCGCACAGCCGTAACAAACAGATACAAAGGTCAGAGCAATTAACTGGTAAAACTTATTTTTAATACTATAAGTTATTCAAGGGATCCATTTCTAATGATCTATTCATAACGTTAGTGATATTACACCTTTTCCACATGGTTTGTGTTCATTTTATATTCATTAAACTTTAAATTTGAGTAAGCATTGTAATAGTGACAATGAGTGACATTTTTGTCATTGTGACATTGTAATTGTGACAATGAATAATGGAAGATTATATACTGACTGCCTGGATTCTTTAACCATTCATTTTCTGATTTTTATAATATTTAGAGGCATGTTTTGGGAGATTATTTTTTAAAGAGCGTAACATTTTTGTGGAGAAATGTTTAATATTGTTTGAATGGGAGCTATACTTCAGTAAAATATGTTTAAGTCTTTACAAACAACCTTTAAGTCTTTCAACAAAGATTTTTCTTCTCACCAATCTGCAAAAACTACTTCCATTATAGCACAGCTGTGGTTAAGGTGTGCGTAAATCTCCTTGAAATACAAGAAAAAAAGAGCTGTTAGGGCCTAATCCCAATTCTTGTTTATGTGGGAGTATGGGCTGCAAAAATTGTTCCTTAAAAGGGACCCTGCTTGCACAACTGGATTCTTACCAGGTACAAAAAGAGGTACAGAGCAGGATTGTGAGCAAGTAAAGTACACTGTTTTTAGAAAAGCAGTTGCAAAATGCAGACTGGTTTTTCAAAGGTGAAATACAGGAGACATAATGCACAATCACAGACAACTTTATTTTTCTCAGTTACAACGGTTTCCTTTTTTAGACCTCAGCTGCTTTGGCACTGTATCTCAATAAGCAGAGCTACATTAGCTGTGCTGCTGCATTGCTCTTGCCAGTGCAACACAGCCATTGATACCCACAGGCTCTGCAAGCCAAACTGCCCCCAAGTTGGAATGTCTGCATTATCTGTACACAATTGCATTATTAAAATTGTTTTGGCAAGTTGTGGCATGCTCTGCAATGCTGATTTCTAGTGGCTGGCTATGAACATAATCTTATCTAATAACAAGCTACTGGATCAGTAAGGAGATGCTCCCTGATTCATGTAAAATATATTTCAGTAAAGTATGAGCTTTCCACAGCCTGAAAAGGAACTTCTCAGTATAAATTAACTATTCCAGTATAGAATTTTCCTATTTTTCCCTAGTCCTCATGAACCATGCAATATAGACAAAAAGACTGGTATTGCCTATAGCCCTGGTAAATAATCAGGTAGGAGACTGATGTAACTGATTTTATTCTGTTCCTGAAGAGAATCCACTGCAGACTTTTCCTGAGCATTTTCAAATGTTAAAAGCACTGTGCTGCAGCATATACATATACAGTTTCTCAAAAAAAGCAGGCAAGTGGGAGAAATCTCTGAAGTTATGGTTTAAAATATAGTGTCAGTATCAAAAGTGAGAATATATTATGATCTAACCACTGAGGGGAAGTTCAGTGCAATTCATGTATATATTACATTATATAGAGTAAATACAAATCTAAGTAAAGTGAGCATTAAACATTAAATTATAGTAAAAATGATGGGCAGTTTTATAAGTGCTTCGAGAGCTGCTCTAATTAAAGCACTGCCACATCTTGTGAAACAGTGTCCCCACGCTTAAAAATGGTGGAGGCACTTGAACTAAAGCTCTTGCAAAAAGCTTTAGATAAAGCACCTCTCTGCCATTTTTAAGTGCAAGGACACTGATATATGAGATACCGGAGGCTGCTGGAGGGCAGCAATTGCCATGCTCTGATTAATCAAGTCTGCTCTGATGCACAGGAATTTCAGCATGTTGGAACAGCCTCCACGCTTGCGTATCAGCGCCCAATGATGGGTGGTAGTGCTGCTCAATAGGGTATCCTTTGGAAAAAAATGTATTACTTGGATACATTAGAGTGTAGCACTGGTTTGCAGTACTCAAACCCAAAACTTTACTCATCAGCTTCATTGAGATAAGATTATAGCCAAGCAGGATTGGAAGGGACCTCATGAAGTCATCTAGTCCCTCCTCTACTCAAGGCAGGGTCATTTCTGTCTAAACCAGTCAAGAATGTCTAATCTGCTCTTGAAAATTTCCAGGAGTGGAAATTTCACAACTTTTCTATGTGGTTTGCTCCACTGTTTGACCACCTTCACAGTGAGAAAATCCTTCCTAACTACCAAGCTAAATTTCTTCTGTTGCACCTTGAGGCCATTAGTCCTAGCTGTATCCCCTACAGCTTCAGAGAAAAATGTATTTCCATCCACTTTATAATCCCCCTTCAGATATCTGAACTGATATCAAGGCCCCCCTAATTCTTTTCTTCTCCGCACTAAATCATACTAGTTTTTTCATCCTTTTTTCATAAGTCACACTTCCCAGGCCTCTAATCATTTTATTGTTTTCTGCTACACTCTTTCCAATCTTCCCAAGGGCAGATCCAGTGGGAGTGCAGTGATGTGGCACCACCCACCTTTCAGACTGGACCATGGCATGGGAGCAGCACCCAGGGACTTTTTAATCCTCCTCGCTTCCCCTCTGTGCTCAGAAGCACATCCCCTCCCCTTGCTTTTCCACATCCCCACTTGCTACTGCTACTTTCTCCACTGTCCTGGGGCAGGGAAAGCTCCAGAGCCTTCCTGCCTGCTCCAGCAAGGCTGGGCAGAGGATTGGCTTAGGTGGGGATGGGGAAAGGGGATGGAAGAGGAGGGAATGTGTCATTGAGCATGGAGGGGAAGTGCAGGGGCGGGATTCTTATTTGCTTTGGGACTTTAAGATCCCAGAGGCTCCTGCAGTGTGGTTTGCCTCCCTACCGTCCTATCCAGTGTAGTAGGGGAGAAGACTTGGAGTAGAGGGGCACAGCCATCCTTATAATGCCAGTTGCTGCTACTGCATCCCCATTTGTGAAATCCTGGATCTGCTTCTGAACCTGTCCACATCTTTCTTGAAGTGTGGGGCCCAAAACTTGAAACAGTACTCCAGCAGGTGAGGCCTCACCAGTGCCAGAGTGGAAGAATCACTTCCTTGATTTACAAGTGACACTGTTAATATAACCCCATATACTATTGTCATTTTTGCAACATGACCACAGTGGTGTCTCCTACACAACTGATTAGAGCAGCTGTAGAAACTGGCTTCTGTAAGATGTCTTAACATTTTCTTGTCATAGGGTTTGCTAAGACCTGAAAAGGCACTCGTCTTACCACTATCTTCCAAGGTGCACTGCATGAAGAGCCTGAGAAGAGGAAAGAGATACTGCAGGAAGAGCAGTGAGAAGCCCTGGTTGTCCATGGACAGACAGAATTTGAAGTACTCCAAGTCACTTCAAATTTGATGTGCTCCAGCACTGTTCAGACATGTTGTGCTGCTCTCCCACTCCCTATTTCCCAACTGCTTCAAAGGCATGCAATGGTATCATTCCCTTATCAGGGTGCTAGAAAGCATGAATCCCTGCATGCTTCTTAGCCTCTGGTGGTTCCTGAGAACTGAGTGCACAGGAAAGCACTCATTGGCTCTCTATCCTGCTCTCCCTCTTTCATCAAGAGTTATTTTTAAAGTGACCTATCAATTTTTGAAGTGCTGCTTTGGCCATGAACATATGCACCCTACTTGAAGCACTTCAAACAGAACGGCTTAGAATAGACAGTTTAGTAAACCTCAGAGCCTAGAAGAGGAACTACAGGGGGGGAAAATCAGCTGTTTACCTGATGTTCTGCTGAGCAACACTGGGAAGGCAAGGGCAAATGTATTTCACATGGCACGAGTGATATTCCTGAGTTCTCAAAGCAAGTTCTGTATTTTGCACTGTACTGAATAATTATTACTTATAGTCGATTATCATTATCAAATGATAATCAACTATAAATTATAACAAAAATAAGGTTGTTATAAGATTGTGGCACTTATAGAGGGCTTCTGTTGCAGTAACCCATGTTCAAATCCATGTTTAGATCAGTGTTTTATTTTGCCTAAATCCCTCTTACAGGAAACTGAAATTAGACACTTTTACCTTCTTCTTTTGTGAGACAAAAATGAAGTCTGTATCTTTATTGTGTGCTTTGGCGTTTTTGTCTATTTGGGAGATCTTGGCCATTGGAGATGTTAGCAGGGATCACTACGTGGAAGTGTTTCCCATCAATCCCCACTTTTACCTTGAAATAAGAATTTTAAAAAAAGTTTAAAAAATAGTAAAATTGTTCACGTTTATATCAGCAAGTAATGCTGTTATCTTTTTGCCACGAAATTGTCCAAATATATGCACTTTGTGATGAGTTCAATATTTGTACAATTTATCAAAACTTGTACTCTTTTTTCCCCCTAATTCCTGTGAAACAATTACTCTGAAGTCTTACAGGTCCTGTTAAAGGAATCATCTGAAAGAGACATTTGAAAAAATATTTTATTCTCTTCAGTCAGGCTCCCTTTTCAAGGCATTATTGAAAGATAATTGAAGACTACTGAAGCTTAAAGAAATGAATATTGAAGAATTATTGAAGATTAGATTGAATATTAAAGAGCTATATCACTCTTTACATGGAGAGCTGGGACTGCTGTGTCCCAGCCATGTGGAGAGTGGGTCCTGGGGCTGCCTGCAGGACCATACACTTCATTAAGCAGCTACACTGTATCCTGACTGAGGGACCCTGGCAAGGGCTGGTACATGTACTCCAGCATGGGCTGGCTACCGGAGCCTCCACCTCAGTCCAGCAGTGATAAGAACTCTCTGGGGCAGGGCCCCTCTGGGCACCAGCCATAGGTCCCTGCGTGCTCCCTGCCTTTGGCTTCATCTGGCAGCTCAGGCAGCCTGGGCCAACACCTGTCCTGCCAACTCTGGACGCACATCCTGAACGGGGAGGATAGGTCAGGGATGGCCCCAGCAGTGAGCAGCTCCAGCTCCTCCTTGGAGGGGGCCACAGCATGGGCAGCCAGGTGCCATTCCTCCGTACACTGGGACACTGCAGGCAACTGAACCACCTTGCCACCACCAGGGACAGAGTCTGACTGTTGGGTGTGCCTGCCATGCCTGTCCAGTAAGCCCCGCACAGAGAGGAGGGCCGGGAGAAGTAGAAGGTGCTGCATGCCTGGAGCGAGGGGACCCTGAGAGAATGGTGGAGGTCCCCACTCCCCTCTCGGGCTTTCCTCTCCCCTCCCTGCCCTTCCTGGCCAAGCTCCTCCCTGCCCTCTAGAGTTTCCCACCCCAACACACAGGGAGACAGGAGGCAGTTTAGAACTTTATTGAGTGGACGGCAGCCTCACAGCAAGACGGCTAGGGAGCTGTCACATGCAGACAAACTCATCAAAGGCTGTGGTGATCTCCTCTACAGCTGCGGGGGTCAGGGACTTGTAGCGTAGGCAGAGATACCCCTCCAGGTGGTGGCTCCCAATGTGGGGAAGAACGTGCTTTACTGTAGGGCTGTGCGAAGTTTCAGTTCACAATTCAATTTGGAGAAGATTCGGCCCAATTCAGAGGCCAAATCTCTGAATCCAAATTGAATCACTAGAAGCTTATGTAGCAGGCTTACCTTTCAGAACTTGGGTTGAGTCCCAGGCTTCAGATCCTGCTGTTTGGTGAAGCCCATCCACTAATCAGGAGGCAGCAAGAGAAATAAAGTTGCGCCCCTTTCCTGAGGGACAGGGAGAAGAGCTCCCGCAGACCTGATTGAAGACTGCAACACTCAGGTGTGGAAGACTTCAGGGGTTGAGCCCTGGAGCATATAAAAGGAGCTGCGTGCCCAGTACGAGGGAGATGCGTCGGGGACAGAGAAAAGAGACGAACAGGGCTTAGAAGAGCCAAGGAGAGCTGCTCAGCAGGGCAAAACAGTAGCCCAGGAAGATCCCCTGAAGACTTCTATCAGTGGGGAGTGAAGGACGGCTCCAGCAGTTACACCTTCAGTGTGCAGCATAGAGCACGGTGTCCAGACTCTGGGAGCTGTGTGAGGTGGCTCAGGTCTGCAACCTCTGGCATGCAGCCAGAGACACGGTATAAAAGCCGGTGCACAAAGCAGGATCTTTGGAGTACTTTGGGTGGCTCAGGTCGACAACCCCCAGCATGAGGCTGGGAGCTCAGTGCAGGATGCGCTGCATGGAAGGTGAGAAACTGTGGAAGCCACTCGAGGTGGTTCAGGACAGCAGCTTAGTGCAGACAGCACTATCCAGAGGGTCCAGGAGCAGACCGAGCCCCAGTGCTGCACAAGGCTTTCTGGGCCTCCAACCCCTAGCACAAGGTGAAGCTCCCACTACACGGAGCAGTGTATGTGGCCCTAAGCCAGGCCAGCAGCAGCAGAGTTGGGTGGCCTGGCGGGGAACAGACCTCGACCTGGAGAACAGGAGGCAACCCTCCAGGACTGTGGAGTAGTAAGTTACCCTCCAAAAAGGGTCCCAACAGGGGAGGGCCCCCCAGGGTTGTGAAGGGGCACCTTGTGGGCTGCATCTGGGTGATATAAGGTGGAGCTTAGGAGTCTTTGGGGTCTCCCTCTCTTTTTCTTTCCCCCCACCTCCTTTCCTGTACCTTGGGAGTGGGGACCCTGCCCTGGAGAGCACCCAGGTAGTCTAAGGATTGCTGGTTATATTTGTAGACTGTGCCTTATAGTTTATGTGAATAAGTTGAAGCAATAGTTTGTATATTAATAGAGTTATAAGGTTACCCAATCAATAACCTTTGTTCTGGGTTGTTCTATTGTTCATCTGTCTTTTTAAATTTGTGTCTGTGTGTTACAGGGTTTATTGTTTTGTAAACTCATATATATATAATCATTTATGTCCTTACCTTTTAATGGTTTTGTTGTAATAATAAATTTGTATATAGTTAAGTAATTGATTCACTGGGCCTGACTCTATATAGGGGGTGGAGGTGGCCGCTGGGCTGTTTTTAATGTCCGCAGCACATTGCCCTTCCAACAATTCCTCCAATAGGAAAGGGGAGTACAAACCTGTGTACACCGGGCTACACTTAAAAATTTCTGAATCGATTTGGAGCCTCCAAATCAATTTGGAAAATATTTGGAAGAGATTCAGCAATTCAGAGATTCGGAAAGTGGTCTTTATGGGGAAACAGACATTTAGAAGAGGGAGGGGAGCAAGCGGGGGAGGGGGAGCAGGTGGGAAAGGATTGACATCTCTAGCTGGCCAGTGAGTGTGATTTCTTTCTGACTGCGCTTCCAATCACAGTGTCTGGGGACAGGGACATAGAAACAGCATAAGAGCCTTTGTCTGCAGACTTGGTATGCCTTTTGTGAGCTGGTTCTGAGTAAGCAACAGTATCAGAAAGGTACTGGACTGCCTGGCTTGCTTCCTAGTCAGTCAGTTGCCTGCTCTTTTTTGTTCTTAGAAAGGATTGGATCGGATATAGCTTATCTTAGCTTAGTTTAGAATCTCTCTACTTAATACTTATCCAATTCATTTCTTTCAATTCATATTTGTTTTTTTTTCTTTTTTTTTAAAGAAAGCTCAGTGTTTTCCCTGGCAGTGTGATCCATCACTGTGCACGGAAGCACATGTCAAACACACATAGAAGTTAGATATTCATAGAAGAAGAAGAGATTCATAATTAGATTATATATAGTTATTAGTTATTAATATTATTATAGTTAGTTTACATACAGATTAAAGACAACACAGAAGTCAGATAGAGATTCAGATTGAGATTAACACACACACCACAGAACTCAGAGTCCTAGAAGGAGATATATTATTTTAGGTACACATTACAACACAGAAGAAGAACAAGAAGTACAGTAGTAGTCACACATTCACATTAATAGCACATCACAGAAGAAGACACAATATATGGTTATTAATAATCAAAGCAGAGTCCAATGCATGCAACACAGAGGAAATAAAACACAACACAAAAGGAGTCACACTTGACATTCATAGTAAATAAATACATCACAGCACAGAAGACAGCAGACAGACAGCACACATTTTTTACATAGTTCTTAATAATTATTACTCAATCAAAAAATCAAAGCAGAGTCCAGTGCATGCACGCAACACACAGGAAATAAAATACACAACGCAAAAGGAGTGACACACACACTCTTTGCAGCACAGGAAAGATTAATATGAAGCGTGTTGGAAAGGCAGGTGCCAGGTCTGCTGGCAGGGGAGGGAGAGGGGGTAGGGAGAGAGCTAGAGCTGCAAGTTCCCCTCCACAAACAGATGCATCCTCTTCCCAAGCAGCCACAAGGCTTCTGCTGCTAGTGGAAGCAAGGAGGTGGGAGCAGTACCTGTACCAGATGTCCCTGCACCTGCACCACCTCCCCTAATTTGAGGAAGAGGCACCAGCAGCAGAATCACTGTCTCCTCCACCCCAATGTCATCTCTCAGCGTGAGCCTTTCACTGCCAGAGGAGGAGCTGGAGCTTGAACCAGGGGATCTGACTGCCCTGGTTCAAGCAATTCGGGGGACTGAGGGGAATCAGAGTTTGTGCTCCACACCCCTCAAAGTTCCCTTAGACCCAGGTCTCCTTCTCTGGAAAGCAGCACCTTGGAGGAGGTTGAGGTTGAGGTTGTGGAGGTTCTGGCAAGTGGCTCAGCTGAGTCAGCTCCTCCTGCTATTGTGTCTCAGCCTGCTGAGGAAGGGATAAGGCAGCATTCCCACTCTCAACCCAGAAGTGAGCGAGTAGCATAGTGTGGGAGCATTTTGAGCTGGCAGATGATCCCAGGTTTGCTATCTGCCAGCACAGCTGAAGGCAGATCAGCTGAGGCAAGGAGGTGAAACACTTTACCACCACGGAGATGCTGCTGCATCTGAGGCAGCACCCGCTTGCCCTTCTTCCTGCTCAGCCTGGCACCAGTGTGAGCATGCCCAAAGGGAAGTCCCCCACTTGCTCCAAAGCCCCCATCCCCGCAAAGCAAAGGCAGGCCACTCTGGAACACTGGGGGAAAGGTGGACAGAAAGTGGGGTGAGTTGCAAAGGCGAGCGAGATCACCCAGACCACTGGGGAGATGTTTGCTCTGGATAGCCAACCCTTCTCCCTAGTTGAGCAGCCAGGGTTCAGACAGCTCATGACGTTTGTGGCCCCATCTTACCACATGCCCCTGTGCACCACCTTTAGCAGGATGGTGGTGCCCTCCCTATATGATGCATGCAGGGAGTACTTGAGGGAGGAGATGCGCAAGGCAGGGCCTCAGGTAGCCTTGCACTTCACCTCTGACATCTGAAGCAGCCGGGGTGGGGAATCACACCTACCTCTCCCTCACAGGGTACTGATGCGATCAGTCAGGCTGTCGGTGGCTCTCCTCCAAGCCGAGGTGCTGGATGAGTTCCACATGGCAAGGGAGATCATGGTGGCCATGAACCTCATGGTACAGGGGTAGCTTGCTGGGCAGGCCAAGCTCACCTGCAGGTTCATGGCCACCGACAATGGGACCAATATGGTCAAGGCTGTCCATGATGCCAACTTTGTGGGCATCCACTGTGTGGCACACAAGTTTCACCTTATAGTCAGAGATCCAGGCCTATGAACTTCACTTCTTCGGCCTCCTAGGTACAGAAACTCAGACTTGATATAGGCAGTAGAATTCTGACCCACTGCAACCTGCCACACATCTGACTTCCCAGGTACCTCTGTACTTTTGCCTGCGCTGCTTCATCTCCCTCCCCACCCCCGGCCCAGCCGGTCCCTCACCCCCTGATGCTTCCATTTCCATTTTCACTGACTCGCTTTCTTGCCTGTATTGCATGCCAGGCCAGCCTCTGGCTTCTTTACTATTCCTTCCATCCAGGACCAGGAGACGCACCAACTGCAGGTGCTTTCCTCAGCCTGACAAAGGATTTTTCAGTCTGAAAGCTTCCTAAGATATATTTCTCTAACTATTCCATTTTTTTTCATAATAAAACATATAAACATTAAAACACAAGATAAGCCACCACACACCACGAGTAACATATATCCAACACAACATCTTTACTTCTTGCTTTCAATTCCTTTATAAAAAGAAAGATTTCATAGATTTCTAGGGTCAGAAGGGACCTTGTAGACCATCAAGTCTGACCCCCTGCTCTAGGCAGGAAAGAGCGCTGGGGTCCAATAACCCCAGGTAGGTGCCTGTCCAATCTTTTCTTGAATACCTCTAAGGTAGGGGAAAGCACCACCTCCCTTGGAATCCCATTCCATATTTTGGCAACCCCCAGCTTAAAGAATTTCTTCCTGATATCCAACCTAAATCTACTCTCTTTTAGTTTGCAGCTGTTATTTCTAGTAATCCCAAGGGGCTTCTGGTAAACAGAGTTCCCCATTCCCTGCTGACCCCCCATTCCTTGCTGAGGGGAGCAGGGGTGTCACCAGATCTGGATCCCAGCTGGGTGAGAGCCCCTCACCCCCAAAACCAGGGCACTGTGGGCCTGGTAGCATGGGAGTGAACTGCCTGGCCTGTAGGGAGGAGAAGTGGGGAACAGTTGTTCTGGAGTTGCATAGCAGCTGCTGGCAGAAGCTGGCCCTGGCCTGGCCTGACCTGGGGAGGGGATGGGGAAGGCAGGTTGCCTGCCACAAATGGCAAGCCATCCGCCTGCCCTGTGGAGGGAGTGGAGATGGAGGGCTCAGCCAGCAGCCACCTGTGACGGGGCCCATTGTCACAGGGTGCTATTGGAACTGGCACCTTCTCATTCTCAGGTCCTAGATTTTTCCCTGCCACTGTGCACCTCACCCACCATGCCTTGATGATTCTACAGGAGGCTGCAGAAAAGCTATACCCCAAAATAACTGGTCAGGTGTGTTGCAAATGGTGCTGACTCTGCCAAGGGCTCCTCCATCCCTAAACCCTGGTCCATCTCTCACCCATTGTTCTTGTTGATATTGGCTACTGTCCACCCCTCTCTCTTCCATATATTCAGTGTGTCACAATCGGAATTAGGTCACAATTATTATTAGTTCATTTGCACACCACTCAAAATTATATAAACTGAGAAAATAAAACCTGGGATGTGCAGGCTGGTAGTAGTCCCTTCTTTTTAGGGCCCTCCAAGCTCAGTGGACCCTTGTTACTTTGTCCACAGAGTCTTCTGGCCATGCATGTACAAATCAAATTCATATAAACAAAAGATCGTAGGTGTGACTCCACCTGTTCTCAGTTGATTTCCTAGGGTCCCTCTGCTTCAGTGGGCACTCTTGCTTCAGAGCGCCTCTGGATTCAGGCTTTTCCCTGCTCTCAGACTATTTAAGGCCTCTCTTTCCCAACAGTCCCACTGGTGGGAATGACTCTTGGCTGACGGGGGGGGCCACTACTCCAGACCACGTGCAGTCTCAGTTATTACTCGGGCCACTTCCTGGCCCGTGCCTGGCTTCAGGCTGGGGACTCCAATTCCCTTATTTTGCCTAGGCCTCTTCCCAGTGAAGATGATGAGGCTTCTCTCTTCTTGCTGCTGTTCTTCTGGGGTACTCCTCTCTGACAGTTTGCCCGCACCTCCATGCCGGTAGCAAGTATATTCTCCCTGAATTTTTTCCCTTTCCAGGGGAAAGGGCAGCACCTTGGTCTAGGCCAGGTATGGCCAACCTGCAGCTTTGGAGCCACATGTGGCTCTTCAAAAGTTAATATGTCTCCTTGAATCTTTGCACAAACACACAGTAACCAGCTTCCATAGCCATTATGTCACATTGTGTGCTTGTGCAAAGATTCAAGGAGATGCATATTAACTTCTGAAGAGCTGCATGTGGCTCCAGAGCCACAGGTTGGCCACCCCTAGTCTAGGTAGTCTGGATTCCCTTGGCCCAGGACTCTAAAGTCCTGGTCACAAAACCAGGGTCACAAAATGCTTAGACACAGGAATAGAGGTGGATCTCATTTTCTTGGACTTTAGTAAGGCCTTTGATACGGTATCTCATCCTATTCTCATTTCTCATAAATAAATTAAGAGGCTGTGACATAGATGTTTACACAGTCTGGTGGGCAGCAAATTGGCTTAGCAGTCGCACCCAGAGAGTGTTAGTAGATGGGTCAGTATCGACCTGGAAGGATGTAAGTAGTGGGGTCTCCTTGGACCCATACTCTTCAAAATCTTCATCAGTGACTTGGATGTGGGTGTGAAGTGTACTCTGTCCAAGTTTGCAGACGATACTAAATTGTGGGGTGAAGTGCACACTCCAGAGGGTAGGGAACGATTACAGGCAGACCTGGACAGCCTAGAAAAGTGCATGCAGTAGGATCCACAATAGGATGCAGTACAACAAAGATAAGTGCAGAGTGCTGTATCTAGGATACAAAAATATCCAGTACACTTACTGGATGGGAAGTGACCCTCTCAGCAGCATAGAAGCAGAAAGTGATCTCGGAGTCATAGTGGACTCCAAGATGAACATGAGTCATCAGTGTGACAAAATCATCAGCAAAGCTAACTGCACTTTATCGTGCATCAGTAGATGCATGACAAAGAGAACCAAGGAGGTGATACTTCTCCGCTATGCGGGTTGGCCAGACCACAGTTGGAGTAGTGCATCCAGTTTTGGGCGCTGTACTTCAAGAAGGATGTTGATAGACTCAAGAGGGTCCAGAGGAGGGCCACTTGTATGGTTAGCTGCTTACAGGACAAGCCCTATGAGGAGAGACTGGGGGCCCTGGACCTCTTCAGCCTCCGCAACAGAAGGCTGGGAGGTGATCTTGTGGCTGCCTACAAATTCAATAGGGGAACACAGCAAGGGATCAGAGATGCTCTGTTCACCAGGGCACCTCTTGGGGTAACGAGGAACAATGGTCACAAACTGTCAGAGAGCAGATTTAGGCTAGATATCGGGAAAAATTTCTTCACGGTAAAGGTGGCCAAAATTTGGAATGGCCTTCCAAGGGAGGTGGTGCTCTCCCCTACCTTGGGTGTCTTTAAGAGAAGGCTGGATAGGCATCTGGCTGGGGCCACCTGACCCTAACACTCTTTCCTGCCTAGGCAGGGGATTGGACTCAATGATCTGTTGAGGCCTCTTCTGACCCTAGCATCTATGAACTCTATGAAAGTCCCTTTAAGCTTCTGCATTCCCCCTATTTGCCAAAAATGCTGGTCTTAAGGGACTGCACCTGTGGCCTGGAGATCTCGCAGCGGCATTTCTGGCTCGGACTCATCAGGGAGGATGAGCGTAGCAGGGTCAACCTCCAACTCCCTGCTACACTCCCCCAGCCAAGTTACCATGATCCCTGGGCACCTGTGTACATAGAACCCCTGATTTGAGGCCAGGTGGTATACAGCCCATTGGTACAGTGTATGTTATCTCTAAAATGTTGCAAACTCTCATGAAGTGAGTCTCTGTCTTTGTTCGGCAGGTCCAGCAGCTGTATGCCGGGGACACCTGCAAGGACACCACCACTGTTGGCTGGCACTCTCCACATACACTGCATTCACCATCAGGACACACAGGACTGCACCCTGCTGCTGGACTGGCTGGTCACAGGGGTGGAGGAGCAGATAGCAGATTCATGGGCCTGGCAAGTCCAGGACCTGGAGTGGGAGAGGGCCCAGGAAGACTATGCCCTCCAGGAAGGGCTCCTCACCCTCAAGGAGAGACACATCCCCCTCCTCGTCCGGCTGCTCGAGGCCCAGGAGCAGCATGCTGCCATGGTGGTCCGGGCAATGGAGGCAACTGAGGGGGACTGCCTGGTGCTAGACATCATCCTGGTCCTGGTGGCCAGCTTTGTGCTGCCTGGTGCCCAGCCCCAGAACCCACCTGGCTCCTGTCAGCCATCAAAAGCCCAGCACCAGACCCCCAGTGGCCTTGGGATAAAGTCCAGCGCTGCCTGCAGCAGCCATGGCCCCCTGCTGCTGCCTACTGCTTGCCTAGCTGCTATGTGGCCCCTGAATGGGAGCTGCCTGTAGATGTACCAGCTCTGCACATGGGCTCTGGCTGGCCCTAAACCCATGGTGGAAGATGGGGAGCAGGCTAGACAGCATCTGCCCTTGCCTCTGGGCAAGCCCCCAACCTGCTGACTTCCCTGAAGCAGCTGCACCCATGGTAGTGCCATCAGAGGCACTGGGCACCTCTCCCCAGGATCTGTCTCATAGGTGCTTCCACTCCACTATTACCTCCCAGCAGTTGACAACAAACATTGAACTTGTATGGAAAGCAGGTCCTTTATTGTAGGTGCACATTGGGGTTAGAGAGGGGGATCTGTTACTGCGTGGTAGAGAGAAATAAAGTTTGGTGTTTGTTGTTAACTGCCTGTAGTGTGTGTGGTCTTGGGGTTACCCTGTGGGCCTAGGGTTCATGGGTGGGTGGGGGGAGGAGCAGGATGTGGTTCACAAGCCCCTCACAGACATAGTGCCCTGGCCACCATTGCGGGGGGGGGGCGGGGGCGGTGAGCAGGGAGTATCCATGGTGCATTGGCCACAAGCTTCCAGGACAGCACCCCCTGCCAGCCTAAGCCTGTGGCTAGAGCCTGCAGCTCCTCCTGGCTGCTGTAGGAGGCACAGCAGGGCAGGAGCAGCCCTGGATCTGACTGCTGCTGTTGGGCACAAATTTGCACCTGACAGGGTGCACATGTAGATGTGTCCTATACTTAGAATTAGTTTGGCAGAACCCACTACCCATTGAGAGCCGTAGTAAAGTAAGTGGCCATGTGTTTATGTGGGGATCTCAAGGCAGGATCAGAGTCCAGGGAGGAACCAGCAACATGAGAATCAATGAATCAAGGTAAGAGTAGAACCCCCTGGGAAGAGAAATAACTTTCTATGCTGAGATCCAGAACATAAGGAGGGTTGCAATAAGAAAGTCCTCCTGAGAAAATCTTCCCATTGAGAAATAAGGGGGAAGATATAGTTATTCTGGTAATTGTATGAATATGTTATAAATATCATGTTGGTACACTGTATGCCAAGTTCGGGCACAGCAGATTTATGTTATTAAGAAGAAATATGTAAATCTGTGAGGAGCCACAATGGAAATAGCAGCAAATGGGACAACTTGCAATTTAATAAGAAAATGATAGGTGATGGAGTAATACAAGTGTTAGGTCTTCAAAAGCAGCTTTGAGTGACAATAAAAGGAATTGTAACATAACTGTAATACAGCATTAAATCCTGAGCAAGTGACTGATCCATTGCTTTGCCTTACACCCTTGGGGCTGCTGCTGTTTTTTAATACAGTTCCACAGGTAGCCGTCATGGAGCAGGGTCCTAGGGGTGGCCGTGATCTCCAAGGTGCCCCCTACCGTGCCAAGTTCACTTGAAACACCCTCAAATCTCGCCCGCCATGTCTTGATCTTAAGTATTCAAGGGAAGCTGCCTTTTGTCCTCTTGAGTGACAGCAGGAGAAAACTGTGTCTGTTTTGTTCTTATAATGGGCTTCCCGCGCACCCCGGCCTTATGGGCAATGCATGGTTCCAACCACCCCATACCACGCCCCAAGCCTCACTGATGTATCAGATGTTGTTTGCTCTGGGGCTTCTCTTGCTGCCCCCTTTGCTCTGGGGCTTCTGCAGCCTTGGGGCTCAGGTGGCCATAGCTGTGCCTGGCCCCACCTCTCCTCCTGAGGGTCCCAAACCCCCGCAGGGCTCAGGCAACCTCAGCATTACCTGACCTCTAATTTTCCACTCCCCTTCTCTGGGCTGGGGTCAGTGCACCCCAAATGCTGCACCCTCTCTGGTACCAGGGTTCCCACACTACCATGGAGCCCCTACAAGGCCTCCTCCAACACCTAATAGCCTCACCGAAACCACCAGCCGTAAACAGTAAATAGAAAGCTTAAGCCCCTAGGCTGCAACATAAAAGTCAAGCCACTTGGCTATAACATTAGCCCCACCACATCAGGGGTGCTCTATCCTTCCCCTACTCTCAAAGCAGTACTTGAAGTCTAGCCTCACCTCTTTGTGCAGTCCAACAACACTCCTTCCCCTGTGACTACTGGCAGGAAACCACCTGCCTAGCCTCAGCCTGGGTTTAAATGGGAGCCAGGCCCTGTCCCTTCCGGTCAGCTGGTTCCCAGCAGCTGCCCTAGTAACCTGCACCTGTACTTCCTCATTACTTCTTTGGCTGTCCTGGTAACCAGCAGCTGAGCTCCCCACTCACTGCCAGGGCTCTCTCCCTAGCTGTTTTCACTCTAAGGAGCAGGACACTTATGTGCTCTGAGACACACCTCCCCTCTTTACAGGAGCAGAGCACCGAGGTGCTCTGTGACAGTAGGCAGAGACGGTAATTATCAGTGACAGGAATGATAATTGTCAGTCTCTAAGGACGCATCTACATATGCATCAATGCACTTTAGTTAATACATGTTAAATCTAGTACCTCCAGGCTCCTACACACACACGCGGAGCCTGGTTCAACACACTGGAAATCCAGCTTGTCAGACTCTATTAAATAGAGTCTGCTAGAACATGAAAATTGATGCACTCCATTCCAGCAGCCTTGTGCATCATGTGCATCAGCATCGCTGTGCATCTCTGTGCTGAAGGAGTGGCAGTGGGGTGCTTTGAAATAAAACATGTTCGATGAGCTTTAGTTCAAAGTGCCCCATTGCCAGTTTTTTCAGTGTGGGGACACGCAGAGATGCTGATACACGTGATGCACAGGTGCTTTTAATTAGAACGGTTCGCTAATTAAAAGCACCCAGCGCTGAGTCCCAGCACATATAAAAGTACCTCCCAAAGTGAGGCAGTAGGAAAATGTGCATTAGCCTGTCTTATAGTACATTAACTAAAAAGCAAGATTTAAGTGACACTTAATGTGCATTAGCCTATTTTAATACACATTAAGACTTTAAGTGTTTGTAGGGCACAACAGCCACAAACCCAGGGTTGGGAGGAGAGTTTTATTGTCATCATCACCATATTAATAATATAATTATGTTATGGGTTGGGGTCCCCAGGGGTGGCCATGATACCCCTGGTGGCTTCACAACTGTGCCAGCTCCAGTGCCCTCATCTTGCCTGCCATATCTTGATGGTAAAATAATAAATCGGGAGGCTGTCCACAGGCCTTCACGTGGCCCCAGCCCACTGAACGTCACAAGAACTCACTGGTTCTTGGGCTCCAAACTTCTCCTACATCAACATTTTTTGTATGAGGACCCATTTGTAAATTTCAACAGTGAGTCCCAACCCAGTGCCCTCACTCCCAACCCACTGGCTGCTGGGCCTCAGCGCCCCCCCCCCCAAGTGTGTGCGTGAGGGGATGAGGGGGCCCCAAGCAGCCCCTTGCAGGCTAGAACTCTGCCAGCTGACAAGGGAAAACCCATGGTTTCCCACATTTTTCTCCTTTAAACAAGAATCCATTTTTAAAGTTTCTTCACAACCCTATCATATATTCTTGTGACCCACTTTTGGGTTGCAAACCATGGGTTGAGAAATGCTACCTTACACCATGCCCCATGCCTCATGGGTGTTACACAAATGTTTTTTCCTTTATTGGGGCCTTGGCCTACTTAGCCTCTGCCCCTTTAATTGGCTAGGCCTTCTAGCCTAGGCCTACTGTGTCAGATCTGGGTCTGAGGCACTAGCTCTAATTGGTTTCTTCCAGTCACTGGGCCCTATGTGGCTGCAGCCCTTGTCTGGTTGCACTTTTCTGGGCACTAATGAGGCCTCCATACCTCCCCTTACAACCCCATATCCCAGTATTCTCTGATCTAAAAAAATCCCCAATTTTCAATTTAAAAAAAAAAGTATCCCCAAATCCACATTTTTCTGTGATTTAAATGAAACACCACTCTATATTCTAATATTATAAATGCCTAAGTCTGTCTGTCTGTCTATAATGCTTTATTTACACTCTGATTGGCTGTCTCAGCAGCTGATCAGAGTGCCCTACACAGACAGGGACAGACAGTGTAGAGCCGCCATGACTGTGAGGATGGCAGGGCCAGCTCCCTTGGCCTCACCCTCCTCCCCCGCCCCTTGGAGGCAGGGGCTGAGGCCACCCCCTCCAACAACAGCTGGCAGGGAGAGGAGGCACTGGGGAACAGGGGAGGGAGGGGAACAGGAAAGCTAAGGGGGGTTACGGCCAGAAGCGGTGGGGGGAGGGAGGGGAAATGGCCCTGGCCCCAGCCCCGGCCTGAGGTGGGGGTGGGGAAGGGACGCAGGCCTCTGTCCTCATCCACTCCCCACCCTCCCCATCATTCTTGTAGTAGATCTGTATTAGCAATTCCCAACCCTGGGTCATGACCCAAATGAAGGCACGGGGGCAATGCCGGTGGAGCTGCACACAGAGGACGAGCTGCACTGCATGCCGTGAGCTCCCCTGCCCTAGGGCCGCTGCCGGACTCTGCTCCCAACCGCGGGTCATGGCAAAAAAAGGTTGGGAACCACTGATCTATGTATTAGTGGCGTTTCATTTAAATCACAGAAAAATGTGGGTTTGGGGGGTTTTTAACCCAAAATTGGGAATTTTTTTAAATAGAGAAAACCA
>NW_017729003.1:164453-165037 GCF_001723915.1 Gavialis gangeticus
GGGTTTGGGGGGTTTTTAACCCAAAATTGGGAATTTTTTTAAATCAGAGAAAACCAGGATCCTTGCATGCCCAGTGCCCTGCCTCTTTTCGGTCAGCTGCCCACTTGCAGCTGCCCATTAGCCTGTTGCTCAGGCAACCTGCAGTTCTGCCTGGCCTGCAGGACCCAGGGGTAGGCTGCCTCTGCCCTAAGTGCCCTGCTACACATTATTATGAACAATCATTGTAATAACAACAATTAGCATTATTATTGCTATTAATAACAATTGCACTCATCATTCTAATCAGTAATTGCTGTATTAGAATAACAATGATTATTGATAACCAATATTGTTGCTATTAATAGCAGGAATAGTAATAGTGCTACTAATAGCGATACTTATTATTAGTAAGAATTGTTATAATAATATAAGCTCTCTCTCAACTCCGGATTCATAGCTGTTAATAATAACAATAATTATTATAATTATAACAATAGTAAGAATTACTATTGTAATTGTTATTGTTCGGGTCATTGGCACGGTTGACTGCGGGGCAGGCTGGCGGCGCGCGAGGGCGCTGCAGCGGGAGGGTAGCGAGCGGCGCG
>NW_017729003.1:170037-181383 GCF_001723915.1 Gavialis gangeticus
GGGCGGCATCGTGATCTCGCCGTTCCGGCTGGAGGAATTGACGAACCGCCTGGCCTCGCTGCAGCAGGAAAACAAGGTACTCAAGATCGAGCTGGAGACCTACAAACTCAAGTGCAAGGCGCTGCAGGAGGAGAACCGCGACCTACGCAAGGCCAGCGTCACCATCGTGAGTGCCCAGCAGGGCCGCGCGGCGGGCGGCGCCTTCCCGCGCGCTGGGGGCGGTGAAGAAGCCTTACGGCGCGCTGAGCGGGGCGTGGCGGCTGGGCCCAGGTGCCGGGCGGGGCCGGAAACCGCGGGGTGTTTGGGCTCCCCCAGGATCCTTCCCCCTCCTTCCCGCGGCCCGGGCCGGTTCTGGGTCCGAGTCCCGCGCTGCCCCTGCCCGGGGTCTGCTGCCTCTGCAGTCTAGATCTCCTCAAGCAGCTCTAAGAAATCTGTCCTGGGCCTGGTCTGTCTCCTGTAAAATTGGTTCTTCTTTTTCGCCTTTAAAAGCAGGAGCCAAAAATAGCACTGGGGCCCCACCTGCTCAGGTCAGCAGCTCTCAACCTTGTTTTAGACTGGAGGCAGTTCCTGTGAAAATGCCAGTGCTTGGTGTTTCTTTGCCTACAAGAAAATATCAGAGCAGTTCTATTGCAAGGAACTTGGGGAGATATGAGCTTGGCAGAGACTTTTAAGGTTGTAGGTTTGGTATGAGTTGTGTGTACACATACTACAGGGCAGGCATTACATGGACCTCTGGTTGAGAATGGCTGGTTTAGACATCTTCCTAAACCACCCCCAGATGCTGTGCGAATATGATTAGACACGATTAAATCAAACAGGGGAACAAAATTGGTGATTTCTTCACTATGGCTATTAAAGAATAAGTGCTTAATTTTGCGGTAATATCTGAGATTTTGCCAGTACAGCTTTTCATGTTAGACAACTGACAAGTGTGACCTTGTTAAGGTAGATGGTATAAAATCATTTTAATGGAAAGGAAGCCTCTGGGAATTTTGTGCAAAGAATAAGACTAGGGATTTCACAAAACCCTTCAGGCAGGGTATGACATGTACTGGAATGGAAGATAGTTTGAGGATCAGCAAGTTATAGTTTTTCATACCCTGCTTTTATCAGCACCAAATGTGAGCAGCAAGTGGTAGTAAACTGCAAACTTTCTCATACTAATACTAGTACATGTTTGTGTGTTTGCTCTCCAGTTAACTTGAATAGATTGCTTGGGAGCTCATTTAAAATAAGACTTGGAAACTTGTTCCTTCATTTCAGTAGTATTTTAAAAGAAGAATTTTTACAGTATTGTGGCAGACATGGAAGCCCAAGTACTGAATTGTGTAAAAGTTGAGTACCCTTTTAAGTAACATATAAGGGCATTGTTAACCTTAGAATAATAATTTTAAAAATGTACGAAGCCCTTTGCTTTGGCCTGTGAGAGGTAGGGCGAGTGATTTACGAACCTTAAGGGAGGAAAAAAAGAAATCTGTTAGCCCCTTGGATTATCTGATGGGGCTATAAATATATTGACAAATTTATTTTCCATAAGCGTTCTCGATATTCATATTTAAGTGCTTTTAAGTAAATAGCTTGGTATGTCTAGTTAGGTGATAGCATTTTAAGTTCTGAGCTAATATGCAGGTTTTTTTATACTTGTGATAAAAGTTGTGACAGTTGAAATTAAGTTGGATCCTACATATCTTTACTCAGATAGCTAGATGTTGGTATACAGTGTCATTCTCTTAGAATGCAAAGTCTGTTGTAAGCATTTACTGTCAGACCTAGCTTTTTTCCAGATATAATCATCATTTTATTGGTAATAACTTCACATCTTATTGGTAGTAATGACATATAGGCTGTTAGATCTGGTGGGTCTTGGTGAGGCTCTGGAACCAATCATGAGGAACCTCTTTTGTTCCCCCATTAGGTATTCAGATGTTTAGCACAGTGAGTGTTAACCTGGATGCCGTGGCACCCTGGGGTATTTTAGTTTCTTTTCAAGGGTACCACAGGACACCACACAATGTTAGTAGGTGTGCAAACCTGATTGAAAAGTTTAACCTAAAGATTTCAAATGGGAATCCATAGTGTTCAAAACATTTTGAGCTGTGTAATTTGCAACAGAAGAATTGCTTTAGTATTTTTCTGTAGTCAAAAATGAGTGAAAACTAAGAGTTTGAATTTTTGGATGGGTGCCCCAGCTTGGAAAGGTTGTGAACCACTGTTTTAGAAGAAAGTAGGCTTGAAAAGTGCCTGAAATTTAGTTACAGTAGTAATTTATTCAAGACTGACAAAAATAGTGTTAGTTGCAGAAATGTTCACTTATCATCAAGTATTAGCTGAAATGTACATGTTGTGCTTTTTGTTATCGGGTTGGGGATCTTGTCAACTGGAAATCTTTTTTGACTTTGCAGTGAGGAGAGATATTCATCAGGACTTCAAAACATGTCACTGAACAATTTCTAAAGATAACAATAAGTACAAAATGTCTAATTTCCATAAAATATTCTCTGAAGTTTACTTTGGGGGCTGACTAGTTTAGATACTAATCATACATTAATTCATAAATGGGTGCTATTTTTGTTCAAGTCTGCAGTCCAGTAACGGAGATCTTTTTACAAGATCTCAGAGGAATGGAGAAAAGGTGCAACATTTCTATAGCAACCTGTGGGTTGGCTGGTAGATCAACATCTTTAGAAGAATCTCTGTTGAATTAGCTCTTAGAAGTGGTTTGGACAGTAAAACACACCGTTTAGAATACTGAAAATAGAATGAGGCAACATAATGGTGAGCATGAAGCAAAAAAACCCAGAGTATAGTCAGTTGCTTGAATTAACTGCTGAAGCTTAAAAAAGTAGAGGTGATTAGGAAAATAAAATCAGTAAGGAGACAGAGGCCTTGGAGAAGGTATCAGAATGTTTCTTTCAAGTGGAACCTTGCAATTGAAATTACGGACATGTAGTAGAGCTTTCTATTTATACTGTCTGCTCCTTAGACATATTTTGCCCTTTTCAGCCTGTCAGCATTAACAGTGGCCTGCAAGTTGTCACTTATTATGTCTCCTTTTTTTTAAAAATGCAGAATTGTAGTGTTTTGGATCATCATAAAACATAACTTTTCAAGACTGCGCCATACTGTACACAATCCTTTAATAACACATTTATAGTCGAAATATACCATGCCCTGTTACTCCAGACTGGAAGTGGTTGGTCACAATTTGTTAGAGAAAATTAAAAGTGATTTGGAGCCACAAGTAAGTAAATGTTGTACTTGAAAGATGGGTGAAAAGCAGCTGTTCTTCTACACCTCTTGTATACAGCAACACTAAAGAAAATACTTCCATGTATTTAGTTCCACGAAATGTAACCCTGTGGTTGTAAGCCTGTGTTAGCTATGGCAGTGATGTCATGGATCAACTTTTATTTTTATCATTAATGAAGCAGAATTCATTTGAATGGAAATAATATAGGAAACTTAAATATTAGAAGTTACATTAGTGCAAAGGTATGTGTAATGCACCAACAGACGGATGAACAACGCTTGTCCCCCAGCGGCTGGGGGGACATGGTGGCAAGAGTGCTGCGGTGGTAAGTGGGGAGCTCCCGCAGATGCTGCCAGCTCTGGTTGGGGGGAAGGTGGTGAGCTGCTGGTGTCAGCGGCCAGCAACAATTGCTGACTTCCTGCAGATGGTTGTCCGCCTTTTCGTAGGAGGTGTACTGCCACGCTCAGCTGCAAGGGACAAGCGTTATTCATGCATCTGTGGGTGTGTGTTACACACACCTTTGCACTAATGATAACTTGATAACTCTGCCTTTTTTGTTTTCTGTTTGGCAAGCCTGAATTTTTTTTGCTCTTTCCTGTCTACTGGAATTCACCATCTAGCACAGGGTGTCAAGGGCCTGCTGCAAGGCAGTAGACCTTGACTTCAAGAGGGCCAACTTCAACGAGTTGAGAAGATTGGTAGGAGGGGCACTGAGGTCCTGGAGGGTAGGGGAGCTGGGTGTCCAAGACGAGTGGTCATTCCTTAAGAAGATGATCCTCCGAGCCCAGGGGGTGACACTCCCAACAAGAATCAAAAGGGGCAAGAGTGCTCAAAAGCCCCCTCTGGTTTGCCAGAGGCATTTAGGAACACCTGAAAGCCAAAAAGGAGGCGTACACCCAGTAGAAAGGAAGGGCCATCAGCAAAGAGGAGTATACCTCCATCACTCCAACACGGGTTCGTTAGAGGCAGGTCCTGTCAGAACAACCTGGTGGCCTTCTATGACCAGGTCACCAAATCCTTAGATGCAGGGGTAGCAGTGGATATAGTCTTTCTGGACTTTAGGAAGGCCTTCGGCACTGTCTCTCACAGGCCTGTTACAAACTAGTCAGAGGGGACCAGCAGGCATTGGGGTTCCCCTGAGCACTACCAGGAGTGACTAGAAATAATGGTCACAAGCTTGCACAGGGTAGATTCAGATTAGACATCAGGAGGTGCTACTTCACTGTCAGGGTGGCTAGAATCTGGAACCAACTTCCAAGAGAAGTGCTGCTGGCTCCTACCTTGGGGGGTCTTTAAGACAAGGCTAGACAAACACCTTGCTGGGGTTGTTTGACCCCAGTACTCTTTCCTGCCATGGAAGGGGGTCGAAGTTGATGATCTGCCCTTCCGACCCTACAAACTATGAAACTCGGGTTTGTAGGGCGGCTGTTAGGAAAGCTAAGGCAGATATGGAACTAGGGCTTGCATCGAGGATCAAAGACAACAAAAAGTCCGTTTTTAAATACATAGGGAGTATGAAGAAGGCACTGGGTAATGTGGGGACCAGATGCTTGGCAATCTGGTCGTTGCATCAGAGAAAAAGGCAGACCCTTTTAACAAATTCTTTGCCTCCATTTTTT
The DNA here is from genome assembly GCF_001723915.1 of Gavialis gangeticus. Taxonomy (NCBI): domain Eukaryota; kingdom Metazoa; phylum Chordata; order Crocodylia; family Gavialidae; genus Gavialis; species Gavialis gangeticus. The sequence goes on from NW_017729003.1 coordinate 174,907, forward strand.
TGTGAAGGGACTGGGACATCTCCCCCACTGGGATTCAGGATGGACTCAGGAGAGACTCTGCCAGGCCTAGGGTCAGTGAGGACTGAGTTAGGGAACTTCTGGAGGAGCTGGACGTGTTCAAATCAGCAGATCCAGATGCTCTCCAACCCAGGGTTCTGAGGGAATTGGCAGGGGTTATCACAGGGCCCCTGGCACGGCTTTACAAGCACTCGTGGTGCTCTGGCCAGCTGCCAGAAGACTGGAAGAAGGCCACTGTGGTCCTCATTTTCGAAAAAGGGAGAAGGGAGGATCTGGGTAACTATAGGCCCATTAGCCTTACTTCTATCCTGGGGAAGCTCTTTGAGAAAATTATCCAGGAGCATATCTGTGAAGGACCAGCAGGGGGGATGATGCTCAGGGGCAACCAGGATGGCTTCATTAGAGGCAGGTCCTGTCAGACCAACCTGGTTGCCTTCTACGATCAGGTCACAAGATCATTGGACACAGGTGTCACGGTGGATGTAGTCTTTCTGGACTTCAGGAAGGCCTTTGACACTGTCTCCCACCCCATTCTCATTAAAAAGCTAGGCGACTGTGGCATTGATGCCTGCAGTCAGATGGATCACAAATTTAGCTGAGGGGCTGCACCCAGAGAGTGGTGGTGGACAGAACATATTCGACCTGGAGGGATGTGGGTGGTGGAGTCCCCCAGGGCTCATTCTTCAGGCCTGTACTGTTCAGTTTCTTTATTAGTGATTTGGATGAGGGGGTGAAAAGCACCCTGTTCAAATTTGCTGACGACACGAAGATTTGGGGCGAGGTGAGCATGCTAAAAGGGAGGGACAGGATACAACTGGACCTGGGCAGGTTACAGGGGTGGGCAAATGAAAATAGGATGGGATTCAATTCAAAGGTACTGCGTTTGGGCAGTAAAAAACAGCAGCATACCTATAGGCTGGGGAACTCCCTTCTTGTCAGCACAGAGGCAGAAAGGGATCTTGGCGTCATTATTGATTCCAAAATGAACATGGGCTGCCAATGTGAGGACGTGGTCAGTAAGGCTAACTGCACCTTGTCATGCATCCACAGATGCATCACAAGCAGGGCCAAGGAGGTGATCCTCCTCGTCTATGCAACACTGGTCAGGCCACAGTCAGAGTACTGCATCCAGTTCTGGGCACCGTGCTTTAGGAAGGATGTGGCCAGCATCAGGAGGGTCCAGAGGAGGGCCATTTGCATGATCCAGGGACAGCAGGGCAGACCCTACGAGGAGAGGCAACAGGACCTGAACCTGTTCAGCCTTCACAAGAGAAGGCTGAGAGGGGACCTGGTGGCTGTCTATAAACTTAACAGGGGGGACCAGCGGAGAATGGGAGAGACCCTGTTCCCCCGAGCACTTCCTGGAGTAACAAGGAATAATGGCCATAAGTTGTTTGCGAGTAGATTCAGGCTGGACATTAGAAGGCACTACTTCACAGTCAGGGTGGCTAGGATCTGGAACCAACTTCCAAGGGAAGTGGTGCTGGCTCCTGCCTTGGGGGTCTTTAAGAGGAGGCTTGATAATTACCTAGCTGTGGCCCAGTATTCACTCCTGCTCAGGGCGGGGGGTCGGACTTGATGATTTACTCAGGTCCCTTTTGACCCTACATTTATGAATCTATTTAGTGGTGTTAAGTATTAGTATGGCTGTCTTCTTGTTTATTTCAGTGTTAATGTCAGCATTAATGTGTACAGTTTTGGGAATTGTTTAAGAGGTAGGAACAGAGTGGCATAGGCTCTTGTTTGTGTGTGTGGTTAATTTTGTGGTGGCAGGGGGGATATTAGATGCAAATGAGTGGGAGTTGGATTCTGAATGGTCTTTTGACCTAAGAATGATACTGTTCCTTGGGGCCTAAATACAGATTGCTAAATTTTGGCTTATGGTTTTAAAGGTTTTGGCCTGGATGTGTACAGGTTTATGTAACAATTCAGGGAAAATCTAAATAGCTTTTCAGGGTTAACACTGTTTTGTTTTAAAGTGAGTGGCTGTACGCCATGCTGCTATATTTTATCCTAATTCTACAAATAGTTACACCTAAGTTGTCCCATTGACAACAGAAAGGCCAAGTACAGCGGGTGGATGACTTCCTGGGTCTTGCTCGAGATGCGTTGGTAAATGCAAGCCAGGGTTTTGTTTGCTTTGCTAGCTGCAGTAGTGCATCGGTGGCTCATATTTATTTTGTGGTCAATCATGACCCCCAAGACCTTCGGTCGTGGTGCTAGCAAGTGTAGCATTGCCCAGCCTATAAGTGTGATGTGGTTTTATTTCCCCCAAGGTAGAGCAGCTTGCATTTCTCTGTATTGAATGCCATCAGGTTTTCATCTGCCCACCTTGCAAGCCTACCAAGGTCGGCCTGGATCACCAGCCTATCCTCAGGTGTAGAGACTCTTCTGCAAAGTTTGGTGTCATCAGTGAACTTGGCCAGTCTGCTTTTGGCACCAGTGTCCAGATAGTTTATGAAGACATTAAAGAGTGCAGGTCCGAGAACGGAGACTTGGGGGACACCACTAATCACTGGGTGCTATGTTGATTCGGTTCTGTCAACTACCACTCTCTGGGTCCAACCTCGGAGCCAGTTCACCAGCCATCAGACTGTGGAGTAGTCGAGGCTGCAGTTGCCTAATCTTTCCATGAGGACATCATGGGACACCAGGTCAAAGGCTTTTTAAAGTCCAAATATGTGACATCAGCCTCTTCCCTTTGGTCTAGGTGATACGTCACCTAGTTATAGAAGGAAATAAGATTGGTCAAGCTAGACCTATCTGCAACAGCCCCATGCTGGCCATCTCTCATAATGTTGCCTTCTGTTAGCCTGTCAGGAATGGTTTCTTTGATAATTTTTTCCAAAATCTTCTCAGGGATTCAGGTCAAACTGATTGGCCTGTAGTTTCCCAGGTCGTCTTTCCTCCCTTTCTTGAAGATAGGCACCACATTGGCCCTCTTCCAATCTTTGCCCAAGTGCCACGAGTTCTCAAATATCCTTGCCAGTGGCTGCACTATGATGTCTGCCAGTTCCTTTACCACCACTCCTGGGTGTAACCTATCCAGACCAGCGGATTTATGGGCGTCCAGCCTCTCAAGATGGTCCCTCAGAAAATCCACAGTAATTGTGGGCATATATTCATCTTCACCCTGGTCATCCCACATCATGTTCAGCAGGGTGGTCCCTTTGGGCTCGTGAAAAACTGATGCAAAGTAATTATTAAGCAGATTGGCTTTTTCCTGCGTGTGGGTAGTCAGCTGTCCCGACTGGTTTAGCAGGAGTCCAGTCTTGCCCTTGTTTTTCTTTAGACTCCCCACATATCTGAAAAAGGACTTTTTATTGTCCTTGATGTGTGTAGTCAGATGGAGTTGAATTGCAGCCTTGGCTTTTCTAGTTTCCTCCCTGCAGGTGCGAACCAGTGCTGTATACTTCTCCTTAGTGGTGTTTCCTGTCCTCCATCCATTATACGCCTCTCTTTTTAGATGTAGGAAGTTCATGAATTCCCTGTTGAGCCAAGGAGGTTGTTAAGCCCTTTTACCACTTTTCCTATTGATGGAATTGAACTATTTTTGCTGGTGGGGGGAGGGATGGCAAGCAGGTGTGTCAGATTGGCATGGAAAATTTAATCCCAAATGGTTATAGTTTAGTGGAGTGAATGGGTATTCAGTTTCGTGTAAATACTGTGAAAATATGCTTTGAACAACATGTCTCTTCTTTTTTAGACTTTTGTAGACTTTAGGCTTTTTTAATTTGGGAGGGAGGTAAGACGGTCAGAAGAAAACAAAAAAGCAGGTGTTAGAGTGCTCAGTATGTATGGGAGGAAAGGTGAAAAGGAAAGAAACCAATTATAAATGGTGGGAGGTTGAAGAAATAGAGAAATAAAAAAGAAATACACAAGTGGTCAACATTTGGGGAGACGCTGCTGCTTAAAATGTATTTGGAAGTCAGTAGACCAGGCTGTTCGTTAAATCTTCATTTCCAATTTTATCTCAGGTGACTGATTTTTGTATGTATTTGTAAGCCTTGGCATTTTTACATAGTTTATATGAAAATGGATTGGGATGCAGTTTTGTACTGCTTGGCTGTTTTTGGCTGTAGGATAAAGGATTATGTAGGTAATCTTTTATAACACCTACCTGGCTGCACTCAAGCTGTAGTTTGCTACAGTTGCAACAAATACTTCCAGAGTATTTGCAAGGTATGCTTGTGGTAGTTTGCTGGAAGAAATAACTTGGAAAACTTGAGAGGGAAAATTAGGTTAATGTAAAAAATTGCCACAAAGAATCATTCTGTTTGTGCCCACTTTTGAGAGTAGGGATCTGTTTTTGTGTTAAAGATAGGCTGCCAGTTTTACCGCAACTGAATTTTCCATTCATAAATTGTTCAGAAAAAGCAGACAAATATGCAAGAGGTTTTACTTCCTTTTTTTTTACACTTGTCCTTGTTTAAATTGTATGGATATTTTATTAAACCTTATGTAGAAAAAGCTTTAATAATGTTAGATTTTTTAGCCTTTATATAGCTGTGGTAAGAACAGTGCCACTAGCTGCATTGTTGGCAAACTTTAACAATGGAAGAATTGAGTACATTTATTGTCTGTTTACATTCAGTAGCTCTAATCAGTCTCTAGTGCATTAAGTTCCCAGAGGAAGGCATTGCCAGTGTTGTGGTAACACTCTACTACTGTTGGATTGTATTGGAGAAATAAAATGGAAAAAAAAACTTGCCTTCAAGAACTGCAGGAGCATTTCTCTCAGAATTATGTTGACATTTTGTATACTTTATATTTAAAAGTAGATTAATCTTACAGAGAAATTATGTTTTGCCATAAGTTATAGCTGCTGTTTAATTTGTAAGTTGTTTTTTTTAAATAGAAAATTACTCAAATATTTACAAATAATCCCATTAGATCATTAACCAATCTAATCTCATTTTTGTCACAGACCCTTAAATTTCAGCCAGTTATCTCTATATTAAACCGAATAACTTATTTGGCTCAAGGCATTCTATCTGTATTTGAAGACACTGAGGCATAGAGGATCCATCACTTCCTACAGTAGCTTGTTCCAGTGGTTAATCATTCTCATTGTTAAAAGTTAATATGCCTTATTTCCCATTTAATATAGTCATTTTAGCATCCAGGCATTAGATCTTGTTATGCCTTTTGCTACTAGATTAAGAAGCTCCGTTCTCCCCATAATGTTATTTACGTGCTATTGATTTTTTTTTTAATGAAAAACTGCACGGAATAAACTTTTATTCTGTACAGTTTTTTCATAAAAAAAATATTTTCTCCAGTCCCTAAGTCACTTTTGTGGTGTTTCTCTTTCACCTTGCTAGGTTTCCCACATACTTACTGAAATGTGGACACCAGCAATGCAGTCTTTCCTAGGATGTCACAGGAATGCCATATACAGACACTCCTTACTCGCTACTGCTCTATTAAAATCCCTGGGTACATTTTTGGCCTTTTTTCCCATGTGGCAAACCCATTTGCATGGGTTTTTTGCATTTGGTAGTATTATTCACTTAGTTTAAAAGGTCTCAGTGTACCAAGTGATTGTCTGCTATGTGTGACTGCTCTGTTTTAATTTTTTTTTTTACTGTTCAGAAAATCTGTGTACCCCTTGGAGCCCTCAACTGTATTGATTTTATATTGTCCAGTCACTGATGAAAATAGTGAATAGTCCAAGGCCATCTATATAGTTTTTTTTATCCACTAAAAATTGTCAAAGAATAAAGTTGTGCCAGGACCTGTTTTCTATAAAATTATGCTAACTGACATGAATTATATTTGTGTCCAATAATTCTTTACTAATGAAATCCACTGTGAGCTTTCTGGTACTTTCCCTGAGTTGGCATCAAGGTAACTAGCTTACAGTTACCTGGTACTTGGGTTTCTTGTGTCAAAAGCGGGATTCTTCCTGTTCTGCTCTCTTCCTGTTTTTTCAGAGTGCCTTAAAAGTGAAGACCAGGGGCCTGGTTCTTCCATCACATTGGAAATGCCAATAAGCTGCTGCTTTACGTGGCTAGATCCAGTTTACACTCTAACTTTGATCTGATGGGGGCTTTTGGGTTGGGTAAGGAGGGTTTATGCAGTGGAACTTCATAACACATGTTTTGAAGTTTCTGTCCTATTTTTTTTACAATTGCTTTTTGTCTAGACTAAGCTGGATTTCACTAGACTTCTGTGGACAACTACACTAGACTTGGTTTGTCTTCCACAGTGACACCTAACAATTTGGATAAAGTGAACTTGAGTTCACAAAAAGCAAGTGTTACATATGTATCACTCAGATGGCATAGCAGGCAGGCTGGGACTGGCATCTGGGAGCGGGACAGGCAGGTGGGGTCAGGGAGCAGGGGCTGGGATTGGGATTGGGATTGCTGGGTGGTTTCAGCATGGGGCCAGAGGCAGAACTGCAATCAGCTCCCTGTATGCCCCTGCAATGGGTACCACTTCTACAGACAGGGC
>NW_017729003.1:186383-190959 GCF_001723915.1 Gavialis gangeticus
CCAGTTCTGTGCACCCCATTTCAAGAGGGATGTGGACAAGATGGAGCGGGTCCAGAGGACGGCCACCCGCATGATCCGGGGACAACAGGGCAGACCCTACAGTGAGAGACTGCAGGATGGATGGGCAGGCCTGGGGCTGGGATTGGGATAGTAGGGTGGGGACAGCACAAGGCTAGAGCCTGGTTCTAGGCCTGGAGCAGAGGTGTGATCTGCTCCCCGCGTGTTATCCACCTGGGATAACAAGGAAAAACGGCCACAAATTGATTGAGAGTAGGTTCAGGCTTGATATCAGGAGACATTACTTTATGGTTAGGCCTGCCAGGCTCTGGAATGGACTCCCAAGGGAAGTGGTGCTCTCCCCTATCTTGGGGGGTCTTCAAGAGGAGGTTGGATAGATATCTGGCTGGGATATTATGATCCCAGCACTCGTTCCTGACTAGGGCAGGGGGTCGGACTCGGTGATCTGTTAAAGGTCCCTTTCGACTGTACAGGACAGGACAAAGCAGAGTCCATTTGTTTTCTGATGTCTTGCTTTCTTTGCTTGTTCTGTCTGTTCTTTTGCTGTTCATGCTGTTATTAGGTTATATGCATGGCTGACTGCAAGATGACTCCCAACAAGTGACTTTAATTTCACTTTGCATTGCACAGAATACAATAAGGTAGAACTTCTGGGAGAAACTTGAAGAGCACTGAAATGCATGGGATAAAATTTCTTGCTAGGACACCTTAGGGATATCATCTCATCTTGTTTGTTAAGCTGGAAGGCAGGGAAACAAAGATGGTCTGTAACAAGAAAGGAAATCAAAAGGGTTGAGGAGAAAGGAGTGGGAGTGTAATGGCAAAATATATTAGTGTGGCTTTCTGCTCTTAGGACTGGGAGCAATTTAGAAGGAACAGTTCATCAAGTGCTTTCCTCCTTAAGCAGGCTCTTCAGTCTGACTGTGATGGGGATCCTGGTTTTCTCAGTTTAAATATCCTAAATTCTCGGGTAAAACCCCCCAAATCCATGTTTTTCTGCTGTTAAAATGAAACAAACCTATACTTATACCTAGGTATCAGTTGAACACAATGTTTTATTGATATGTTTACAGTTTTAAACCAGTTTGAAAGCCTACCAGTGCCTTAATCATTATAATAAAATACATTCTAAATACCTATAAATTTTGGTGTTCTATTTTGTTTTTTACCATAGAAAATCAGAGCTGCCCCTGCCTCCTTTTCTCACCAGGACACCGGGCCCAGCTGGCACTGTTCCCCCCCCCGCTGCTTTGTGGTGCTGAGCAGCCCTGATATGCCTCTCTCCATGCCATTGCCCCTCACTCCCAAGCTACAGCCCTCCCAGCCCTGCTGGTGCCTCTCACTCCTGACCCACAGTCCCCCCATTACTGCTGGTGTCCTTCACACCTGATCTGCTGCCCCCAGCCCCCCCCATATGTGGGGAAGGGGGTGGGTGTGTGTCAAAGGGGGATGTGGGCACAGGTGACGTGGGAGGGCCATGTGCCCCCCCCACCAGATTTCTGTGCCCATGGTAGGGCTCAGGGCTGCAGCTGGGCCGGACTGGCTCCTTCTATGTCCCAGTGGGAAGGACCTGGCACAGGAGGTAGTGCCATGCCACTATGGCTGCCAAGGTGAGGTGCTTCCTGCCCATCCAGTAACAGCGGGGACACAACTCCACTCCCCCACAGTTGCACCTCACATAGGTGGCTATGTCAGTACAGAGCTCCCTTTGGCTCTGGGTCCTGCCTGCTGGGCCATGGAGGTGGCTGCTGCCTGGAGCTAGTCTAGCTCAGCTCTAGCCCCTTGCCCTGCTGTGAGTGTGAAAAAGTGGAGGGGGGGATGTGCCCCCCCCCGTCACTTGTGCCCTACTGCTGCATCACCTGTGCCCTGTCTCCATAGACATGCCTGGAGGTGCTGTTATCCACTGCTGCCTGGCTTCCACACACACGTGTATGCGCATGTACATGGTGCGCCCAAGCAGCCCCTAGCAGGCTGGAAGGCTGCCAACCTGGATAGAAACCCACAGTTTTCCATGGTGTTTTTTTTCCTTTAAAGGAGAAATATGTGCTCTTCCCCTTTAAAGGGGGAAATCCATGTTTTTCTTCAGCAAATGTAAAATCTGGATTCCTGGAAGCGAGTCATCTTATTTTTATTGGCTAAAAGCTGGTCACTGAAAATGAGTTAAGGAAATCAAAAAGGGCATATAGGAAAAAGGGATCTTCTGGGATGCTTGCAGACGGACAGACACGGACAGAAGTGAGGTGGAAAAAGTTTGGAAACTGAGGAACAGGGAGAAATTGATTAAAAAGTTGGAATAAGGTGATAGGAAGGGGTCACTTCTCCCTACAGTTAGAAGTGACCCTTAGAAAAAAAAATTGTGTTATTTTAGGTGTATGTGTTTCTCCTTGCAATAAAAACAAAAAACTTCATATGGTTAAATACCTAGAATAATGGTTTTGACAAATGATGCTATCTATCAAAACTAACACTTGTTATGCCTTTAGGGTTGCTTTTCAGTAGTGAACAATACCTAGGTCTTACATTATACTTTATATCAGTAGATAATTGAAAGACGAAACCTTATCATTTTATAGGTGAGAAGCTGAGGTACAGAGATGATGGGACCTGCCCAAAGCCCCGCTTTTTATCCATTAGATCTCACTAAAACTCATGGTAATACGGTTGTACTTCTTATATTAAAGTGGGGGTGGGGAAGGCAAAACAAAACCAGTTCAAGCTAATTGCCATTTATGGTAAGTTGTGATGGTTTGTTTCTTTCATCCTCTTTCCCCACCCCTTCCCCCCTTGCATTTTAATTCTTGGATTCCTATAGCTAATTACAAAACTACAAATGTAATTTTACTGGAGAAGAATGTTCAAGTATAATTTTTAATTTTTTTTCCATGTACATTTTTTTTCAACAAGAAATCACTACGATTTTGCAGCTTTGTATTCAAAGTTTGAATATAGCACATTATTTTTGATTCTGGATAAGCATTCAGGTAGTTGTAGTATCACTTGGACTAGGAGTTGGCAGCTTTTTTGGGCAGAGTGCCAGAAACACCCACAACCTCAGTGGATGGGCAGGATGTTGGCGTGTGCTGGGGGTTGCCTACCCCGACTTGGACAATACTGAAGATTTAATCTTTCTATATTCAGCTATTTTGATACTGTTGAAAAGTTTTGTTTTCTATAAAACTGCCCAAAAGTATGTTTCTGTTTATTTCTAGATAGCTAAAACCTTTGCAGAATATTTCATTTGTTGTATTTCTCAGTGATGATCCCCAGCAGAATATTTTAAACTTTTCCTAGATGAATGAGTTGCCCACTGATTTTTGTCTATTTCATATAAATACTGCCAGTGATTCTTAATGAGAAAAATGCTTGCGACAAAACAAGTGCATCGAAGAATTTTTAAGCCCTGTAGCATTTGTTCTTCTTCCTCATATGATTTCTGTCTCCTCTCTTTTTGCAGTCCATTGGGATCTCCGTTTTCTGGCACTGTTCTTGTAGCAGACTGTGAAAGTGAAGAATTAAGTGTTTTGCAAAAATGTTTTTGCAGTTTTTCACCACTAGCTTTAGGTGCTTATTGAATGGAATAAATTCCTGTCACAAAGCTAGCTGGATATCTGAGTTATATGGGGATTGATGGTATATTTAATGTGGGCTCTTGGAAGGTCAAAGTCCTTCAAAAGAAATTCCCTTTTAGAGTGTTTGAGAGAAGTGTTGACCCCTGAATGACTTAGATGAATGGGTTATATCTCGCATATAAGACTGCAAAACTCCCTTATCACAGGGGTCATTAACCTCTTAGGCCCCCTCTACATGTTACAGGCATTGTGCAATAAACTGGTTAATTGTGCAGTTACCTGGAGACTGACTACACCTGCAAAGTAGCTATCATACAATAAAAAGATCCAACCAGCTATAAAGTTAGATCTTGAAAATGTGTACTAGTTTTTATAGCTGGCTACTATCAAGCTTTAATTCACATGTGTAGCAGGGCCTCCCTGGATGCTGGGATCCCTGTCAGCTGATGGGGCTCCTAGCTGCAGGAGTGCACTATGCCCAGTGAGAAACCTCCAAGCCCTAGGGATTGTGGCAGCTACGATCCCCAGGGTTCAGGGGTTTCACACATTCTACTCCCTACCCCAGTCCTATAGATCACAGCCTCTGCAATCTCTAGGGCTCCAGGGTGTGAGGGAACCCCTGGGATTGGAGGATCATCCCTGTGGTGATCCTTTGGCTTTGGGGGTCCATGGCGAGCCCCTTAATTGGGGTGCACGGGGCTCCCAGCTGTAGGAACCTGCTTCTTGCCGGTGCATGAGTTGCCCAGGATTGGGCTCCTCTTGCACCAGCAACAGTGTGGGATGGGATCTAATGTGTGATCCCACAGTCGTGCCTCCTGCCATGCAGTATGGCATGGCAAGAGGCATGATTGTGTGAATTGTGCATTAGATTTCCATCACACCTTTTCTCCTTTTACCTTTTTATGCCTTTTCTTCTTTTGCCGCTGTCAGAGATCAAAGTCTTTGATTTTAGATGCTGATGGCAAAAGATCAGATGGCAAAAGGTCCGA
>NW_017729003.1:190970-202221 GCF_001723915.1 Gavialis gangeticus
AAACAATATCTCCCCGCCTCCGGTTAGTTTTATTTTTTTTTCTTCTGGCATAGATTAAGGGTCGGAAGGGACCTAGTAGATCTTCTTCTTCCGACCCCCCGCCAGGGCGGGAGAACAACAAAAGCCCCAAAAAGAGGAACGGGACTCAAATGAGTCCAGCCAGGTAGGCATCCAGCCTCTTCTTAAAGACCCCCAGGGTAGGGGCCAGCACCACTTCCCTTGGAAGTTGGTTCCAGCTCCTAGCCGCCCTAACCGTGAAGTAGTTTTTGCGGATGTCCAATCTATACCTCCTCTCCATCAGCTTGTGCCCATTACTCCTTGTTATGCCAGCGGGCGCTAGGGGAAACAGCGTCTCCCCCAAACCCTTCTGGTCCCCCCTAGTGAGTCTATAGACAGTCACCAGGTCCCCCCTTAGCCTTCTCTTGTGGAGGCTGAATAGGTTCAGGTCCCGCAGTCTCTCACTGTAGGGTCTGCCCTGTTGTCCCCGGATCATGCGGGTGGCCCTCCTCTGGACCCTCTCCATGTTGTCCACATCCCTCTTGAAATGGGGCGCACAGAACTGGACACAATACTCCAGCTGTGGCCTGACCAGCGTCGCGTAGAGGGGGAGGATCACCTCCTTGGCTCTACTCGAGATGCACCTGTGGATGCACGACAAGGTCCGGTTAGCCCTGCCAACCATGACCTCGCATTGTCGGCCCATGTTCATCTTGGAGTCAATAATGACTCCAAGATCTCTTTCTGCCTCCGTGCTCTCGAGTAGGGAGTTCCCCATTGTGTAAGTGTGCTGCTGGTTCCTACTGCCCAAGTGCAGCACCCTGCACTTGTCCGTGTTAAAACGCATCCTGTTCCTGTTAGCCCACCCCTGTAACCTATCCAGATCCCTCTGCAATCTCTCCCTCCCTGCTAGCGTGCTCACCTCCCCCCAAATTTTGGTGTCATCAGCGAATTTAAACAGGTTACTTTCCACCCCATCATCCAGATCGCTGATGAAGAAATTGAACAGCGCAGGCCCCAGGACCGAGCCCTGGGGGACTCCGCTACCCACCTCCCCCCAGGTCGAGTATGACCCATCCACCACCACCCTCTGAGTGCGACCCCTCAGCCAATCTGCAATCCATCTGACTGTGTAGGCATCTATGCCACAGTCGCCTAGTTTTTTAACTAGGATGGGGTGAGAGACGGTGTCAAAGGCCTTGCTGAAGTCCAGAAAGACTACATCCACCGCGACACCTGCATCCATGGCCTTTGTGACCTGATCGTAGAAGGCAATCAGGTTGGTCTGACATGATCTCCCCCTAATAAATCCATGCTGATTGCCCCTGAGCATCATTTCTGATGCCGGCCCATCACAAATGTGCTCCTTGATGATCTTCTCAAAGAGTTTCCCCAGGATTGAGGTAAGACTGACGGGCCTATAGTTGCCCGGGTCCTCCCTCTTCCCCTTCTTGAAGATGGGGACCACATTTGCTACCTTCCAATCATCTGGCACCTGGCCCAAGCACCACGATCGCTCATAGAGCCGTGCCAGGGGCCCTGCAATAACCCCAGCTAGCTCCCTCAACACCCTGGGGTGGAGAGCATCCGGACCCGCTGACTTGAACGCGTCCAGCCCCTCCAGAAGCTCTCTAACCCGGTCCTCCCCAACCTGAGGTCTGAAGGCGATCCCCTCGAGTCCGGCTTCTATCACAGCAGGGAAGTCCCGGTCCCTGCACAAGAAAACGGAGGTGAAGAATTGGTTAAAGAGGTCCGCTTTCTCCTCTGACGCAACCACCAGATTGCCCAGCGTATCCTGCAGGGGTCCCACATTACCCGGCGCCTTCTTCATCCTCCCAATATATTTGAAAAAGGACTTTTTGTTATCCTTAATCTTGGATGCTAGTCCGAGCTCTATGTCCGCCTTGGCCTTCCTAACAGCTCGCCTACAGGCCCGAGCAGAGGAGGTAGTTCCTGCCGGCTCGCTCTTTTCGTCTTATCTTTCGTACGTCCCTCTCGTCAAAAGCTCTCGGTAAAGACCGTAGTAATTTGTGTAAACTGTTTGAAACCTGTACTCAGCAAGTCTGCAACCCACTGTAATCGCTGGGTAACAGAACATCTGCATGCTGTAACTAAGAAATCAACTGCTGCTGGCTACGCTGCAAGCCATCAGCGTAAGTAAATAAACTTTCTATGTAACCAATATGCTTTAAATCATCTGACTATCTGACTCCTGCTCGCCATTAACACCCGCCTGTCCGGTCATAAATCCCCCCTCGTGCCAAGCCGGTCATACCGACCCAGGCTCGCAGGTCAAGGATGCACCGGCATCTGAGCGCGACATGGCGTCACGAACAGGATCTTGGGGAGGCGAAATGGAGTCAGAGTTAATACGCCACTGTCCATGGTGTACAGGGGACTGTGATTGTGCGAACTCACACGGTCTGTGGGTGCACATCGCTTGCCACCAAGCGGACGGTCTCGCTAACCAGTTGATTACCGGGTATATGTCTCTTGCCGGAGACAAAGGGGGCAAGGAATGGGCCATTCAGTTGGCGCCAAGCTCCTTCGGATGCGTTATGAGCCAAAATGGAGTCCCCTTTCGGCCCGGAGACGAGGTTGGGAACTTGTCTCTGGCGCGAGTGAAACCTGACAGCATGGTGAACCCGACACCCGCCCAAGAATTTGCTTGCTGCATCCGACATGCATGGAAAGGGGGAGAGAGCACCCCACCCGACAAGTTTAACTGCCCCAACTTGTCACCCGACTCACGCGCGCACGAACTGCTGACGCAACTCCGCGAAACCTTGGAATCAGAAGGTCGTACGGTAACAAAGTGGACTGGTCCCAAATGGAACAAAGGAAAGATGATTAATGTCTTGTTCCGTACTGTGTTGATTCTACTCCGCAAGGTCGCGAATTTCGACTCACAGCTGAGTACGGCTAGCAAGACTACTGAGGATCTGGTGGTAAAGTGCAGCGCTCTGTCATCGCCCAAAGATAGCGCCGAACAAAAGCAGAGGTCGCAACTAAAAGATGCTGCTACACAAACGGAGACGCTAACGCCCGAAATTGGCGCTGACCAGAGAAAGGAGCCACCGCCTGCAAATAGCACTGACGACAACAAGGCACGCCCTGAAATTAATGCCGAGCCAAAGGGGAGGCTATACCCAAGCCTGGAGAGACTGACGGCGAACAACGAGATGTCACCGAACAAAGCCACCCCCGCCTCTTGGCCGCCCCCCTGACGAAAGGCAATGTGACGTCATAAGACGTGATTACGCCTAACCCCTGGCTGGACCTTCCTCCTGTTCCGCCTGTCCTCGCAACCGCTCCGCCTCCACCGTACCCAGAAGAGCCTGGTAGCACGCTGTTAGTAAAAAGGGGAAGTGAAGCTAACAAGAAAGAACTTATAACCTCAGCTCTCCCTATCAGCGTACAAAAGTTTACTATGACAGGAGCGGGACCACCCCAGGCTTCCCTAACAGTTCGCCCCAAAACTCGGGCAGAATTGAGCAGTCTCCGCAAGGAAACAGGAATTCAACCCGAAGAAACCCCCATCATCTGGATGGGCCGTCTCGTAATAGAGGCAGCAAACGAAACCATTGACTTAGATGAAACTATGCACCTTGTTCGAAATAGAGCCTGGAGTAGAGGAATAGTTACGGACCCACTATCTGTGTCAGCAAATCAACAATGGCCAATAACGTTGCCAGCCTTAGTGGTGGAAGCCATTATAAGGAAAACACACGTCTGGCATGATGGAGGTTCCAAACAACCCAGTGCCGTCCACTTAATCCATGCCGTGATTTGAGCGTCATATGCCCAGTGGAATCCAGTTCTAGACCCTTTGGGCTTAACTGCACAACAGCAAGCTCAAGCATGGCCCCACCGTTACCTAAACAACCCAGGTCTAGTCCCCTGCCTCCACGAAGCCGTCGAAGCAGCATCCGAAGTATATGGAGGCCCACAAAAACTCACTGTAAAATTAGTTCTCAATCCATCCGCTAACACCCCAGTGACGAACATCTGGGTACTGGTATCCCAGCTACAATCAGCAATGACCAGTAGCTCTACCCAAAGCCATGTTACGGCCTACACAATTCAAGCACCAGCTGAAAAGACCAGTCATCGGGGCCCACCGAGAACAACACCACCTCAAAGATCGGTGGAAGAAAGAGCCGTGTTCGAATTTTTATTGAACCACGCGAAACTCAACAAAGCTCAACTATGGGTGCTAGGGGACAAAGGACAGAAGCTCCTCGCAGAGCAACCGGGCTTTAAATACAACGAGCAGCCAAAAAACGAGTAGTCGCTGTCGGCAGGTCCGACGGCACAATCCAGGAAGCTTCTACAGATGATCCTCGCCCTTATGCCGATCTCACCGTCATCGATCCAACGAATCCCCTCAAACAAGTATGTGTCTCATTTTTACTTGACACGGGAGCACAAGTCAGCGTGATTACTGCGGATGTACCTCATCAGGTGATGAAGAAAGTCATAATAGTACAGGGCCTGAATGCCGTAAAGCCCACACCTGTAATTAGATTTTTAGTAAAAGGTCATGAAAAGGTGTTAACAGGTGTTCTAGGGGGCATCAATCTCCTAGGCGTCCCTGCAATTCGTGCATTAAAGCTCAAAGATCAAGTGTTGTAAGCTCTTCCACTCGCCGTGTCACCAGACAACCGTCATCGTCCGCCCTTACGTAATGGAACTGCTTGGCGATACTGACCCATTCCAACGAAAGCATCGTTGCAAGCCTCTCTTCAAACCCTACTGTCCCGCTTGGAACAAGAAGGTCGCATCATACCTGTCTCCAAAAGCATCTACTTATCAGCCAGATGGGGCATAGCCAAGCCTGGATGCCCGGATGAAGCCCGGCTCATTGTCGACTACCGCGTGGCGAACAAACATTGTGCATCCATCATTCAGCTGAATATTTCAGACCTTCTGCAACAACTGTGCAGCATAGCTAAGTATCAGAGCCAACCTTGGGTAGGAGTAACCATCGATATGAAGGATATGTTCTTCTCCATCCCCATCGACGATCATTTGGGAGTACTTAATATGTGCGTCGAACGAAAGATGTACAAATGGAATGTCTGTCCACAGGGCTATTGTAACTCTCCTGCCCTTGCCACCGAAGCTATGAATAAATGTCTAAGTGAATTTAAGCAAAATCAACAGTTTCCAAGTGACGTCCTCCTGTGCAGTTATGTAGATGACATCGCTATTCTCGGCTGGGATAGCTTAACAGTTTGACACAACGACTAATTCAACACCTTACGGCTGCGGGTTGGATGATAAACCAACAAAAATCATGCCTTGATCCTTCAGACAGCATCACCTTTCTTGGAACCAGGTTTAAAGGCCCGTGAAGACAAAGCCACAAACCACCAAGCGAACTGATTTCGCCACTTCTTAGTTGCCACAACAGCGACCCGTCGCGAAAAGACCTCCAACAAATGATGGGAAGTATCAATTGGCTTCGACATTATGTCCAACCTCACGGGCTCGCAGTACTGGCTAAACTTCAAAAGCACCTATGCCACTTTCAGTTTCGATCTTATTTAGACTCATGGACCCCCAAAGATGACCAAGCCATTCAAGATCTAATTACACAACGTGAAAACACCAAGCTTCACGCGGTCAACCTAAACAACGACTTGACTGTTGCAGTTGGCTACACGGATGTACATATTTGGGCAACAGTGCATGATCAAAACCATCTTGTTTTAGCTGCCCATCGCACTCTACAAAATGCCCAACACCGATACGGAACTGTTGGAAAAGTTCTGCTCGCGTCACAGTTGGCAAAGCCAGTGTCAAAAGGCCATGGAACCATCCTAGGCCCTGGAATAACGCTGTTGACGCAAATCGACAGTGACCGTGTTAACCCAGAGTTTGGTGGAGAACCTAAAACTTGGGCAGCTTTAGTCCTGGACCATCAGTATCATTGGTCTGCCTCGTGGGAACATCGTGACACACCAGCACCGTGTGAAGTTTGAGATAGCCCAATCTTACATGGCACCGCAGCACCAGCCTGGATGGCTTCTGATGGAACCACACGACATGGAAGTCTGTGCAAATTCTATTGTCTCGCCTGTCGAGAGCACGAAATCCTAACAGCTTACAAGTCAGCACAACTAAATAAACTTGTTGCGTTCTGTAACGTCATCGAGCACTGCCTCAAACGGCACAATGGCTGCCAACCAGTCCCAGTCATCACTTTAGACTTCCAATTTATTTATAAAATCGTCACCGGCAATGGCGACCCAGAACTCTGTGTCCGAACTTGGGAAAGATCTTTGATATAATCACAGCCCTCAACCCACCGCCACTTATCAAACATACCAGGTCGCACCGCCCCGACACAGACCCAGTTCATGCTGAAATTGACCGACTCCTCCAAGAGGGAAAACAGCCCCAAGTGTCTGTTGGTAAAATAGCAGAAACCTCAAAAAAGATCCTTTACTTCATTGGCTACATGAACATTGGGGACATCCTGGAGTGAGTGCATCTCACTGTCGCTGGTGCAAAGATACAACCCAGCCTTGGTCAAAAGGAACCCACAAAGATTGGGACCCGTACAGTCCAAGCCTGTGAACAATGTGCCAAAGAAAAGAAACACCCGACTGCGGTAAAGCAAGAAACCTTCGCCAAAGAACACTTTGAACCTGGAAAAGTGTGGCAAGTCGACTTGCTAAGTCCCTTGCCCGGAGCAAGATGACACCCGGAAGGATTTGTTGCTGTCGATCTTAGTATACAGCAAGTACAAGTTATACCGCTACAAAAAAGTACCGGTCCATCAGTCGTCACTGCATTAAGATTATTAATCACCCCATAGAAAGCCCCAGAAATTATCCACTCAGATGGAGGACTGCCTTTTACCTCCAAGCTGATCGGTGATTTTGCAGCCGCCTTTAACATCCAGTGGCATCGCCATATTCCGTATCACCCGCAATCCAGCAGTGTAGTCGAGCACACCATTGGCCTTATCAAAGAAAAGATTCGACTGCTAAACAAAGGTTCCTGCACTGGATGGGACACACTCTTTCCCGACGTCCTTATCAGTCTGAATGCTGACACCTCTATGGGAACATCAGACGCCCATCCTGCCCAAGCCGTGGACGCCTAAATTTCTCTCCGGCGAATTAGTTTGGGTTACAATTCCGAACCCAGAAAACAAACACCCAACACCGACCAAAGGCCAAGTTGTTCACCCTGAACAATATCTGAACACGTATTAGGTCATCAAAGATGTCGACGGCTCCACAGAACCCCCACATCTCTTAGCGCACCACAGTTGGTTATCTAGGCGCGCTGAACAAAAAGTTACGTGAAATGTGTAATATCTCTGGATACTGCTGTTTCTTATTTTCTTTTACAGGTAACTGCCATGAAATCTCTCATAGCCACCGTCCTGTGCTGTCATATGTTTTGCTTCGAGAACAGTCCAGCAAAACACGTTCCTGACTCTCCTAGCTATTTCCATCACCAAGTGCCACACTTCGAAAAGAACGGGAACGCAACGATAGACTACCGACTTTGTTTCCCGAAGCTCTCAGCAACGATGGACATTAGCATCATTACCCATCTTGGACAACCACCTTCTCATCTTAACGTATCTTATCTTGAGTATTTTTATCGTTATCTAAGTAGTGTTATGTATTTTTTCTTGCCTTTTTCATGTAATCAAAAAACAAATAACCACACTTTCCGCTTTTGTATACACGCGCTTGCCAATCGTTTATGAACTTGAGAAAAAAAAACAAACTTAAAACTTCCAACTAAAGTTGCCATCGGCAAGGGGGCATGTCAAAGATTGTACGTCCCTCTCGTCAAAAGCTCTCGGTGAAGACCGTAGTAATTTGTGTAAACTGTTTGAAACCTGTACTCAGCAAGTCTGCAACCCACTGTAATCGCTGGGTAACAGAACATCTGCATGCTGTAACTAAGAAATCAACTGCTTCTGCCTACGCTGCAAGCCATCAGTAGTGTAAGTAAAATAAACTTTCTGTGTAACCAATACACTTTAAATCATCTGACTATCTGACTCCTGCTTGCCATTAACACCCGCCCGTCCGGTCATAAATCCCCCCTCGTGCCAAGCTGGTCATATCAACCCAGGCTCGCAGGTCAAGGGTGCACCGGCATCTGAGCGTAACAGCCACGTGTAGAGGGGGCCCTAGGAGTGGCAGCCAAATAAAACAGGTCAGTCTGAAGGTAGGTTGCTAGTTGCAACCTGGCCACCGTTGTAACCAGTTTTCCCAGCTACTAAACTGCCACTGACATTCCCTGGCTATAGGCATAGTGGAGTTTTAGGCCAGATGGAATCAGTTGGCCTGGATCTGGCCTGTAGGTTGTAAGGTGGCTGATGCCAGCCTTACTATATGAATGTTGACGTGCAGTTCTCTGGAACAGGCTCTACCTTGTGGGCAGAGAGAGAGAGAGGAAAGTGTAATAAAAGCATTGGGATGTTGCTACATGATTTGCTTTCCAGTCTTACAATAAATAATTAACCTGACTTTACAGTTTTTGACATGTGAGCAACTAGATTTGTATACCCTGAAACCTGGGTAAGGGACAGGCTCATTCTTGTTCTCCTTCTGTGATGTTTATCTTCAGCATCAGACTTCCTTTTTCTTTTAAATAATTTCTTCCTTATGTGGCGTACATAAAAAGGCTATTGCAGTTAGTAATACAAGATCTATTACTTAGTAGATGCAAGTTGCAGAGAAAAGCAACTTTATTCCTTCTTCCTAATTGAGCTAGTGAGGAGGAGAGCCCTGGGCTTGTGCTTGTAGCAACCATTCCAGGATAGACAAATCAGCATGAAATGTGAATAAAGTGTGTTTGTTTTTTTTTTAATGACAGAACTAGAGATGGATTCAGTGGACACTGGGATGTTTAATGTCTCATTTCAGTGTTGAAAAGGAAAAAAAGTCTGACTGAAAATCAGCAGTTTTTCAAGCTTGAGGGTTAAGATAATCTATGCTATCAGGGTAAGAAAAGGCCTGTGCACACAGAATAAATAAAGCTGGTGGGTATCTGGGAAAAAAGGTGAGGTTTGCCTAAATTAACATCCAGGAATAGTAATCTGTTAAGAGAGTCTTGTGTAGAGTAGTAAGTCCCTGTAATGCTCTGCTGATTTCCTTGTCATGTTCTTAAAACTTGTTCTGAAGTGAACTGATGGACCACCTTGCTTCTGTACCACAGTTTGGATCCCCTGTTTTAGATCTTAAAATTTGTTAAGTTGTTCTTCTCCAAATATCTTGTTGCTACTATAGTAATAAATGACACTTTAGTTTCAAGAAGATTGTTTGTGGCCAGACATCCAAAGGGAAGACTTCAGATATCAAACCTGGTTAAACTTGAAGGGTAAGTTTAGTGCAGGGGTGGGCATAATGCGGCCTGCAAGGTGGATGTGGCCCACTGAGCTATTCTATCCGGCCCGCAGGGCCCCTAAAAAATTTAGAAAATTAATATATATCTACCCCTAGCTGCCTGTCATGCGGCCCTCGATGGCTTGCTGAAACTCAGTAAGTGGTCCTCTGCCTGAAATAATTGCCCGCCCGTGGTTTAGTGGATACACCAGGGTGCTGGAGCCCAGGGCCTAGCCTCACTTAGGGAAGTGAGGAGTTCTGTCATGGGATAGGTAAAGGCTTTAGACATCTGATGCCCGAGAGTCGCTCTCAGATCACCACTGAAAGACTGAGGGATAGCCTGGCCTGGACTGTTGCATAGAGAAATCCTGTATAACAGAATTATACTTAGACTACTGATATGCACACTAGTGAAGTATAAAGCTGATTGTGAAATAGGAAAGAAATATGCCTTCATATTACACCCAGATCCTAAAATAAATTGATGAATTGGATTATATTGATGTAGGAGATTTAAGAATTTATATGAAGTATAAATGAGAGGGACTAGGAAAGCTTCTGTCTCCTTTGTATTTGCATATCCCTGTCTTTGAACAAAGAAGTAATTGTGGCAGGCAGTATAGTTACCCTTAAGCGTTTGTTGTTGACTTGGCTTTGAGCAGATATTGGTAAACTTGGAACATGGCTTAAGTCCTGTTGGCACCAAATCATATACTCCTGTGGGTGGAGTCCTTTCATAAATTAACTATTTGATCAGTTATTTAGCTTGCTGACTGCTGCTTCCTTTCCTCTCTTCTATATGTACAGCTTTACCTTTAGTGTATAGTAATGTAGCTTGCTAGTCAGTACAATGGAGTAGATTTGTCAAGGAGATGATTTGGTATGTGGAAAAGAAAAAGTGATGGTCTGTCAGATTTAAGGAAGAGAGAATCTTAGTAATGAAAAACGTAGAAGAATGGTAGCTTTTGGGCTCACACATTAGTTTTCTACACTTGGCACATGACGTTGCACAGATCAAGCTCATGTGCTATGCTTCTAAGTTTGGTGGTAAGTTATAGCAGGCAGATAAAATCTGTCAGTTGTTGCATGTTTCTCAGAGCCTATCACACATAGTTGAATTCAAAATATTTCAGGAATAGTTTAAAATTACTTCACTGAGCTTGCTATATAGCATTTAAACCTGCCAATTTTTCAGTAATGGATTCCACAGTATGTTCCCTTCATTTTTCTGTTAGTATGTCATGTAGTGAAATGTACACTCCCAGCGCTGTTGGTACAGTGCCATTTATTTGACCTTCCTAAAACTAGTAATCTAGTGGAGGGACAAACTGGATTGAAAACATGTTGTTTAAATTTGTCATTGAGATATAGAGATCCTTATGTAGGACCTGTATAAAAACGACATTCTTTGTGTGTGTTGTTCTAATCTTGCTAAACATGTATTGATTAACTAGCAACTACAGTACTTTGAGATTATCTCTGTGCACTGAAGAATAGTAAATTAAGGCTGTTAATTTAAAACTAGGCTGTTAATTTAAAACTTTACCAGTAACCCAGAAAAATACACAGGCTACCGTAAATTGCCTTTTGTGTTGCTTTTTAATTGATAATTGGCAAAGGATTACTGCAGAGAGATGTTTATAACTTCTGGTTTAGTTCTGAGAACAGTAGAGGATTTTCAAAGATATAAATGTGTCGTATTAAGTTTACATGTTAAATTGCTATTTACTGCTCAGTAAGATGGTGGTTTCAAACAGCCCTATGAAAGAACACAAGAGATGATTACATAACAAGAGATTGAGTAATATGTGTTAATTACTTACAATGATTTCAGAAGCTTTCCTATTGAAGGATGGTGTTAGAAATATTTGTAACAGTAGCTGTTTTAT
>NW_017729003.1:207221-219896 GCF_001723915.1 Gavialis gangeticus
ATATTCAGTCAAACAACATTTTTTAATGAATATATATATGACTTTTTGGCCAGTTTGATCTTCCAAAGTATTCATTGTATATAAAAGACATTTCTATTCTTCTTAAAAATGTTCATAAATTTGGTAGACAATCTTCAAAGATGGCATTCTGGTTTTTTATTCAACAAATCAGACGTATGAGTTCATAGATCTAGTGCCTTCTAATAGGGGAACATTCAAGGGAACTCGTAACCTAGATGTATCCTTTAATGCTGTATCCGTGATGCATGTCTTAACACTAAATCAATGAAATGTTTCACATTTGAAGCATTATCAGAAAGTCTTTGGCTTCTGATAGTAGCAGAAATCATTAAACTCTTCAAGTATATCTGATATTAAAATAACTCAGATACTTGCAATTGGTTTGTGAAAATGATCATAAAATATACTTGCTTAAACACTAAAGTTTCTTTATAAAAAGACAAGTCACTTTCCTGTACACTCTTAAAAGTCCTTATTCAACTCTTAGAAAAATACATAAAAAGCTATACTTAAACCTACTCTACTCAGTTACCATGGTGTAAATGATATACCATATTTACTCGTATACCACATGCACCTCCCCCTCCTTCCCCCAAATTGAGGTGCTTGTCTTGGGCAGGTCAGTTTATTTCCTTTTACTCCTTAGTAGCCGGGAAGTAAAGAAGCAAGCAGACACTCTGCTAAAATGGCTGCCGCTTCTGCCTGGCACAGCAAGCAGCAAAGGCAAAGTCTAGTATTACAGTTGCTGCTGACGCTGAAGAGCCACTGAGCTCCTGCATGCAATCTGTAGTATTGTGGTGTGAAAGCAACACTTATTTACAGAGAAAGGGGTGTTTGGTGGGTTTGGGGAGGGAAGACAACTGGCTGGTCCACAGTGGGGAGGAGATGTTGTCTGTCTGGGGTTGGGGTTAGTGGCCAGGGTGCTAAAAATAGCCCAGTGTCAGGTGAGCAGGTAGGGAAGGCACTGCAGCTAGAGCCAGCAGCTGGACTTTCCCAGCCCTGGGAGTATTTGATGTCCTCAAAGTCAACGTGGCTATGCCGCCAGTCCCTTTGGGCTGCCTGTGGATGGCGGCCAGTGGTGAACATAGTGTCCGCGCCCCCGATAAGGTGCGGGCAGGGACCTACAGTCAAACCACCCCCAAAGGAGTGAGGCCCGCTGGCTATCGATGCTGCAGCGAAGGTGACTAGCACTTGGAGACATCAAGTAAAAGTTCAGGACGGGGATCCGCCATGGCCTGGGGCTGCACTGGAAACTGTACAGAAGTTCAGTTAGATCGGTCTCACCTGACCTGATCCAGGTCAGACTACCTTCAAGGTATGAATTGATGGGATTTTTTAAACCAATTGATGTCCATCTTTGTGACAGGAAAAATTCTCGAAATGTGGACCCACGTTTAAATAATTTGATTATTGGATGTTTGCTGTTCTGAAAACATCCTATTTATAAATTGTAAGTCAAATTAGGAATTGGATCATAATTGCACATAACCACCAGCTAATGGCTTTATCTTTTATCAGCCAAATAGCCATCTGATTTTTGTCAATATATCATGATCTTCCTTTTTTCTTTCTCTTTTTTTCCCATTACAAATCTTGTCCCTATTCTCATGCTATTTTTAATATGCTTTCTGTTCACTTATATTGTCATTTGGTTGCCTCAGCTTGTCACTTTATTTTCCTAAGTGCCAGGGAATCCTGATAAATGTAACTTGCACTTCTACTTGATGGAAGGCAAGTTCAAATATTCTATTGGATAACATCAAAGAGGAAAGTAATCATTTCACGTGTATTTTGTTTTATGTACATACGGATGTTGCGGGAAGTTAGATAGTATTGAAATGGCCATCCAGCCTAACTTAGTTTGCCCATGTGTGGACATTATATTTAGATCTGTAGTTATGTGGATCGAAGCAAGAACTGTACAGAAGTTCAGGACAGTTAAATCGGTCTAAAAATTGCCAACTTCATCTAACTTAAGTGTACCTTGAAGGTAGTCTGACTTGGATCAGGTCAGGTGAGACCGATCTAACTGAACATCTGTACAGTTTCCAGTGCAGCCCCAGGGCTGGAAAAATCCAGCTGCTGGCCCTAGCTGCAGGGAAGTGCCTTCCCTACCTGCTCACCTGGCACTTTGCTATTTTTAGCCCCCGGCCACTAACCCCACCCCCAGACAGACAGCATCTCCTCCCCACTGTGGACCGGCCAAGCCCACCAAATGCCCCTTTCTCAAGCTGCACCTGGTGCTGGTTTTACTGGCATTTGCCTGTGCCATGAGCTGAGCAAGTTAGTTGGGGAAGGGGAGGAATGTGGGGCATATATTTGCCCAGGGGGTTGTTCATCAGGGGGTGGGAGGGGAAGAGAGCCCCACACTCCCTCAAGCCTCTCCTGACCCCACAAGTTCCTCCTGATCCTCCCCCTCCCCCCCAGTTCTGCTCCTGAACCCTGCTTGATTCCCCAGTCCCTCCAAGCCCCCCTCATCTCAACTTGCCTTAGATCGGGCGGCCATTTTTAACTTGATCTATTCTCCTTGAATGTCTGTACATACCTTTGTGGTAGCGGAGTACTTCCAATCCAGCATGTCTGCCTTTACATTTGCAAGTGGGACATGTACCAGTCTAGGTTACTATTAAGGAATCTACTGTGATGCTTAGAACACCTCATTTAAATATATATTTAAGTGGAGTGGTTCTGATTCAAATATCAAGAATACTTATTTTTGCATGAAACTTGAAAAATTTACCTGCTGTACTTTATTTTACATTTAGAGAAAATTAACTATCCTTTCAAGACTTCAAGATACTGTGTACCTTGCTACTTCACAAATCAGGCTTATTCAGCAGAAAAAATTAGCCTGCTCTAAACATCTGCTTATAAATAAATCCATTAGGTAGCTTGCACTAGAATGGCATCTAATTGGGAGAGCTGAACATTTATGTAAACGTGACGGCTAGATAGACCCTGCTCTTGCAGATGCACAAGCAACTATTCAGTTTTCCTTTAGGCTAGGAAAATTTGGTTTGGGCACAGGTTTTCTGATATCTGACAAGGGGTATTTGAACTCTTCGGGGTGGTAGGAGGGGTGGAAAGAGAGAGAAATAAATTCTCAAGAGTTCTGATGGACTGACTTGTAAGAATGGGTCTAGTGGTTAGTAAGAGCCTCTACCACAGACTTTAGGATTCAGGATCCTTATATTCTGCTGCTGACTTGCATTCATGCATAAGTGAAAGTATTTTATAGTAATTTTTCTACTAAACTGTGAAAACACTCAGTGGAATCCTGTTTCTTATTTGTGTTACAGTGATGCCTGTCAGCTCCAGTTGGGGACTTTGAGTTCCATTGTACTGTGCACTGTATACATACATACATACATACATACGAAGGGAGTCCCAAACAGTGCATGATACTGGTTTTTCTTGCATATAATATATCTTGAAATATAATTCACAACTTATTTTTGGTAGAATTAAAGAAAATACTTTTCCAGGCTTATGATTTCATAGAGCAGCAACAAAGCCTAATCTTCAGCTGACTTGCTTTGCCTTCCTGCTTAATTAAAAAGCTGAAACCCTAACTGCTGCTGAAAATTGATCCATGGGTGGTGGATCTGTGATATTTTAAAAGAGCTGAAGAGTCTCCAGGGGCTGTGAAACAGGAGGAGATAAACCAGGACCAGCTAGCAGACAGCAAAACCTAAGAAAGGTTAACTTGATTAGTGGAACTATTGGAAAGGAGAATAGATCATTAACACCTGTGAAGAACAGTGAGCAACTAAGTTGGTTGACTGTTAGCTGTTGTCATAGTAATGCCACAGCTGGCACCCATCAAATCAGGGTGTTTCTGTCTCTGAGAGATAATCTACTTCCCTGTTTAATAAGTGCAGTCCACTTTTGGGGGGAAAGGTGCATGTTACATGTGAGAAAATATGGTACTTAGCAACAAGTACAACGTAAGTGATGAACCTAACAGTATTTTCAACAACTTTTTTGCACTGGCCGTGGGGTTGTTTAGGTTTCATTTCAAAACACTTGTAGGTGGTGATTAGAAATGGTCAGCATGGATTCACCAAGGGCAAGTCATGTCTAACTAACCTGATTGCCTTCTATCATGAGATAACTGGCTTTGTGGATGTGGGAAGGACCAGTGGATGTGGTATACCTTGACTTTAGTAAGGCTTTTGATATGGTCTCTCTCAATATTCTTGCAGGCAAGCTAAGGGAGTACGGGTAGGATGAATGGACTATAAGATAGAAAACTGGCTGGATCATCAGGCTCAGATAGTAATTGGTAGCTCAATGTCTAGTTGGCAGCTGGTATTAAATGGAGTGTCCCAGGGGTTGGTCCTGGGGCTGGTTTTGTTCAATATCTTCATCAGTGACCTGAAAGATGGGATGGAGGGCACCCTCAGTAAGTTTGCAGATGACACCAAGCTGAGGGGAGTAGTAGATAAGCTGGAGGGTAGGGCTAGGATTCAGAGTGACCATGGCAACTTGGAGGATTGGACCAAAAGAAATCTCAAGAAGTTCAACAAGGACAAATGCAAAGTCCTGCACTTAGGATGGAACAATCCCATACACCAGTACAGGATGGGGACTAACTGGCTAAGCAGCAGCTCTGCAGAAAAGGACCTAGGAGGTTCCAGTGGACAATAAGCTGAATATGAGCCAAAAATGTGCCTTTGTTGACAAGAAAGCTAATAGCATACTGGGCTTATTTGATAGGAGTGTTGCCAGCAGATTGAGGGAAGTGATTATTCCCCTGTATTCAGTACTGGTGAGGCCACAGCTGGAATACTATGTCCAGTCTTGGGCCCTTCACTACAGAAAGGATGTGGACAAATTGGAGAGAGTCCAGCGGGGGGCAACAAAAATGGTGAGGGGGCTGGGGCACATGGCTTATGAGGTCAGACTGAGGGAACCAGGCTTATACGGTCTGGAGAAGAGAAGACTGAGGAGGTTTAATAGTCTCAACTGCCTGAACTGTGGTTGCAAAGAGGGTGGAGCTAGACCAGGGGCAGGCCATTATTTGTGTACATGGGCCACACAGACAGTTATAGGGAGCTGCTACAGGCCAGTTACCACCACCACCACCTCCACAACAGCCTGGAGCCTGCGTGCCCTGCAGCTACTCTCTGCTACTGTCGACAGTGCACACCCCATCCCTGCTCCACGCCTGCTCCAAACTCACCCTGGCCAGAGTGGACCAGCTGAAACCCACATGCATAACCCTAGCCCTCATCCTGGGCCACCCCCCACACTGAGCAGCGACAGCGACCAGGCAGAAGCTGCTGTGCTGTGCGGGGGGAAAAGTGGGCCCTTTCCCTCTCTGCTGCCAGGCCTTTCTTGCTGCAGCCACCCGTGCCTGGCCTGCCCTCCGGTTCCTCTCTGCTACTGTCACTGCTGCCTCTGGGCCACCCAGAGGGCAGCAGTGGCAATGCAGAGGAGCCACAGGGCAGCCCAGACGTGGACTTCATGTGGCTTCAGCAAGAAGGGCCCAGCAGCAATGAAGCAGGGAGTGGGGCGTACTGCTTTTCTCTTGCACAGAGCAGTATCTTCTGCTTGGTCACTGCTGCCTCTGCTCAGCATGGACAGTGAGTCTGGAGCAAGCATGCAGCGTGCTGGGGCCATACATGCTGGTTATGTCTGGTCCCCTCTGCTGGCATGAGTCTGGAGTGGATGCAGGGTGGGTTGGGGCTGTGTATGTGGGTCCCCACCGGTACCATGGGGCTAGGGCCAGCAGTGGTGACAGTTGGAAGGAGCTGCCTAGAAAGGCAGTCCAGCTGTGAAGCCACCCCAGCCCCACTGTGTGCCCAGGGGGTGGCAAGATACACCTGGGTTAGACGGGATTGAGGGACCTGCCACGGGCTGGACAAAGCCCCTCTGTGGGCTGGATCCGCCTGTGGGCTGTATTTTGCCCACCCCTGAGGTAGACTGTTCTCAGTGATGGCAGATGACTGAACAAGGAGCAACGGTCTCAAGTTGCAGCAAGTGAAATTTATGTTAGTCGTCCCCCCGCCTGCCCAATATTTTTCTTGCTACAAGGTTATTAAAATACTGGACCAGGTTACCTAGAGAGGTTGTGGAATCTCCATCCTTGGAGGTTTCTAAGACCTGGCTAGACAAAACCTTGGCTAGGATGATCGAAGACCTTCCTAAAGTCCAGAAAGACTACGTACCCCGCGACACCTGTGTCCAAAGCTTTTGTGACCTGGTGGCAGAAGGCAACCAGGTTGGTCTGACAGGACCTGCCTCTAATGAACCCATGTTGATTTGCCCCTAAGCATAAGCTCCCCTGCTGGTCCCTTGTAGATGTGCTCCTGAATAATTTTCTCAAAGAGCTTCCGCAGGACCAAGGTAAGACTAACGGGCCTATAGTTTCCTGGGTCCTCTTTCCTCCCTTCTTTGAAAATGGGGACCACATTAGCCCTTTTCCAGTCCTCTGGCACCTTGCCAGAGCAACATGAGTGCTCATAAAGCTGTGCCAGGGGTCCTGTAATTCCCTCAGCACTCTGGGGTGGAGATCATCAGGACCTGTTGACTTGAATATGTCAGGTCTCTCCAGAAGTTACCTGACTAGGTCCTCACTGACCATGGGCCTGGCTGCGTCTCCCCTGGGTCGGTCTGGAATCCCAGTGCAGGCGATGTCCCTGTCCCTCTCCCTGTCCCTGTCCTTGCTCAGAAAAATGGAAGCAAAGAATCTGTTAAAGAGTTTAGCTTTGTTGTTTGGTGCTACCACCAGATTACCAAGCATGTCTTGCAGTGGCCCCACGTTACTTGGTACCTTCTTTTTACCCCCTATGTATTTAAAAAAGGACTTCTTGTTATCTTTGATCCGGGTAGCTAGTCCCAGTTCCATCTCTGCCTTAGCCTGCCTAACAGCACTCCTACAATCTCGAGGAATTGAGGTATAATCCTACTTGGTGATGGCCCCTCCTTTGCATTGGGTGTACGCCTCCTTTTTGGCTTTGAGATGTTCCTGGATGCTTTGGGTGAGCCATGGGGGCTTTTGAGCGCTCTTGCCCCCTTTGATCTGCATGGGGATTGTCACCCTTTGGGCTTGGAGGATTGTCTCCTTAAGGAACGACCACTCTTGGACTTCCAACTCCCCTCCCTTCCGGGACCTCAGTGCCTCCCCAACTAGTCTCCTTACCTCATTGTAATCCGCCCTCCTGAAGCCCAGGGCTGCTGCCTTGCTGCAGGCCTTTGACACCCTGCACTGGATGGTGAATTCCAGTAGGCGATAATCGCTATTGCCCAGGTGGTTGAGCACCCACAGGCCCCTCACCAAGTCGTCGCCTGTGGCCAGGACCAGGTCCAACAAGGCATTTCCCCTGGTGAGACTGTGCACCTCCTGGGTTAGATGGAGGTCCTGTAACTCAGCTAGGAATCTACGTGAGCAATCAGAACTGGCTGACTGCTCTTCTCAGCAGATGTCCGGATAGTTTAGGTCACCTATGATGACCACGTCCCTTGACTTAACTGCCTCTGTGAGCTGACCTGAGAATTCCTGGTCCAGCTCTTCCCCCTGGTTGGGTGGCCTGTAGTAGACCCCCACCATTAGGTCCCTTTCCCCCCGAGCCCCTTGTATTCTGACCCAGAGCACCTCAGTCTGCCCTACCTCAGACCCAGTGCTGTTTGCTGAGGATGTGTATTGCTTTTTGACGTAGAGCACCACACCCCCACTGTTCCTCCCCATTCTGTCCTGCCTATACAGCCTATAGTCCTTGATATTTACCACCCAGTCGTGCATTGGATCCCACCAAGTTTCAGTGAGCCCCACTATGTCTGTGTTTGTGTTAGCTATCAGGAGGGCAAGTTCCTCCTGCTTGTTCCCCATACTACAGGCATTAGTGTAGAGGCATTTAAGGCCTCCTGAGGGTATATGTGCCTCCCCCACAATCCCAGGACTATTTGGGCCCCTGTCTCTTACCTGGGTATTTCTTGTCCTTGTCGCCTGTCTTGTTCTGTGTCTCCCTTGGTCCTCTTCCTCCCCCTCCCCTGATGAGCCTAGTTTAAAGCCTGTCAGAGGAGATCAGCCAACCTGAAAGAGAACACATGCTTACCTTTGGGGGAGAGGTGAAGCCCATCCCACCCAAGCATCTCTCTTGTTCTGAAGTATGGGTCATGGTCCAGAAAGCTGAAGCCCGCCGTGAGACACTATTCTCAAAGCCGCAAGTTGACGTCCCAGATGCAGGTCTCATGGTGTCTTCCACATCCGCTTGCTGGAAGGACCAATGAGACCTGTGCCCCTATCTCCTTCAGCTTGCCCCTCAGAGTTTGGTAGTCCTTCATCAGGCAGTCTGGACTGGTCCTGGCCACATTGTTAGTGGCCACGTGGATTAGGACCATGGGGTAGTAATCAGTGGGCTTGATGAGGGCCAGGATCATCTCCATCAAGGAAAGGAAATGCCCATCAGTTTCATCCTCTGCTTCCCTGATCCCCCTCAGCCTGTTAACCTCCTCCTGGAGCTCCCTCACCTGCCCCTCCAAGGCCCTAAGACAGGCGCCTGCGGGACAGGTGTGGGGGGTCCCATCCCTGGCCCCACCGGCCATCCCCTGCAGGCCAGGGGGAAGGGTGACGCCAGCTCTCCCATGGACTCCATCTGGGTGGAGGCCTTAGAGAAGGCCCCGGGTGGGCGGTGCTGCCCTGGGCAGGGGCCCTAGGAGCACTCTACCTCTACACAATTTTTGGTGTGGTGCCTTCGCCTTACCTTTGCTGAAGCCTTCCTCTTGTCCTCTCCTGCTAGCCCACCTGCGCTAATGCTGGTGCAAACACCGGCACGCCCTCACCAAGTGTGCCTGTTTGCCTGCTCTGTTAGCATGTGGCTTGGGAGGGCAGCTCCCTGCTCTCTCAACTAAAAGGGATCTGGGGGGCTTCTCTGGATCTGTCCCAGCTCTTCTCCCCACTTATGGGGACCAGCTGCTGCTGACCCCGCCACTGCTTCTGCTGCCACCACCACTGCCTCTGTTCAGGTAAGGGGGCGCACATACAAGTGGAGCCCCACATGTGCCTAGTCAGCCCCTCTCCTTGCTGCCTTCAGCCCCAACAGCCGGGAGCTGAGATAAACTGCAGCTTTTAAACGTCATGGTTTGAAATTCCTGCGGCTGTCCTGCAGCCAATCGGGCACTCGGGGCTACCTGAAAGTGCCTACTGGCTTCCCCCGCCCCCTACGTTCCCTCCCGCAAGGGGGAGACCCCAGAGCTCCCTAAGGGACAGCCTCTGGGGGTATTCCCCGTGCCTTGAGGGGACAGTCCCCCCTAGCCCTCCCCCTGTTTGTGCGCTCTCTTACCGCGCAGCTCCCTGCCAGCTCACCTAAAAGGGATCCGAGCGGCTTCCCCTCGGATCCACCCCAGCTGTGCCAGCTCCTCTCCCCACTTACCTTAGGGGGATCAGCTGCTGCTGCCCCCACCACTGCTTCTGCTGTCACCGCCACTGCCTTTGTTCAGGCAAGAGGGCACACGTATGAGTGGAGCCCCATGTGTGCCTAGTCAGCCCATCTCTTCGCTGCCTTCAGCCCTGACTGATTATTGTCTATAATCTAAAATTGTCATCTGTATATTTTGGAAATTCCAGTCTCTCATTTAGTTCCACAGATTGTTACTTACAAACAGTAAAACTTAAGAAAATATTGGCATGTCTTTTTGCTGTCACCTGCAGTTTATTTTTTAGAAGTTTTGGAGAAGAAATTTCAGCTCAGCAGGAATTACTCATTCTCTAAGCTTTTTCTCTTAGCTTGAGAGGTCACTTTTCTTGTCAAAGATTGGGCATAGTGACATGGACTAAGGTTTCAGTGGGAATTTATTTTCAGGGGTTTTAGTTGCTGTTATCTAGGATCTCTATCATACAGCAAATACCCAAGAGAAATGAATGAAATATACTTTCAGGCACATTTACTGTAGACATGGCACACTTGTTTTATAATATGCTTCTCCTTTCACTGAACTTTCTTTTGCTTGACAATTGTCAGTAGTTACATTTCCTTATTCAGCAGATATATCTAAGGCACATTTCCATACAAATAAAGTTAATTAAAATTGTACAAAATTCTATACTACATATCCACAAAGAGGCAGAATCTTTTTTTCTCTGAATTTCTAACAATTCACAGGACGGAGCAGGGCGTGGGACGGAGCTCCAAGTGGCTCATGCCGGGGGCAGATCCTGATGCTGTGCACACCCCTGGTGTACACTTGGGGGTCTTGTGCTCCCTGGATCTGCACGTGGGGTGAAGGCAGGCTGCTGCTATGGGCTCAGAGCTGGGGGCTGCACCAGCCTCTTTCTGGCGGGGGGGCTTGGCTGGAGCTATGCCAAGGGTGGTATAGGGTGGGTGGCGGCAGCACTAGGAGGGGTGGCTATGGTGGGGGGGAGGCTACAGCTACCCGTCCGTTCGCTGTAGCCCCCCCCTACCAGCACTACCATAGCCACCGCTGCCTGGCCCAAGCACAACCCCCTCAACCCCTCTGTGCAGTGCAGCCTCTGGCACCAAGCCTGCAGTGGCAGCCCACCCTCACCTCACACACAGATCTGGGGGGCACATGCCCCCATGGCTCCCCAGGGGGTGCAGACAGCAATGGGATCTGTCCTCCCATAGAGAAGCCACTGCCATTTCCGTCCTGCGCTCCACCCTGCCCCAACTGTACAGCAGCTACCTCAGCCCCAGCCCTACTCCCTCCCTTACCACAGGGGCCTTGATCTGCTCCCCCACACCCGTTCCCTCTCCCTGGCCGTGCCCCCAAACAGACTTACCAACCTAACTCAGCTGTCCAAGCTACTGGGCTGGCCACGTGCATGCTATGGCTACGTGCATGCTATGGCTGCGTGCATGCACACAGCATTTATTGGCAACATTATTAGCCACATCAGCCAAAAAAAGGCCAATTGCCAATGTCAGTTTTCCTTTATCAGTGCTGAAATGATAAGAACCAGTGTATCGGTGCACATCTAATCATAATCCTTTAAAAACAATTAGAAAATTTTCACATTATAAACATAGATGATAAACCATTTTTCCCCCTAAAATTTCTTTTAAATAGTTTTATTATGTGTGCTTTCATTAGGTTTGTCTGAATCTAGGGGTTTTTTTTAACCTTCCAAGTACATTATACAACCAATCTTTCCCTTCACCACCATGCAGACTGTTGTGGAGGACTGTGTTTGGGCTGGATTCTATTTATAGGTAGGCCTTTTTAATTTGGGGTGGGGAGTGTGTGTATGTTTTTGTATATAATGCATCATTATTTGGGGGTGGGGAACCTTGATAATTTTATCTCTCTTAGAGAAGTTGAAGGCTTTTGCAACTAAATCTGATGTTCCCAGTATGGAAAATAACTTCAATTATATGTAATACTTGTAGTTTTAAAATAAAACAACCTCCCTTGTTTCATCTGGAAAAAAAAGCAGGAGGCGGTGTGGGAAGCAAGCCAAAATTCCATTTAAAAAAAAAAAAAGACATGAACATTCATAAATTTACATGCTTTATTTGGCATCTCTCCGTATATGCCATGTAGACAGTGAAATAATATGAGGGTATAAAGGTGAATCTGCTGGTTTAATTACTGAGAAATTTCTGTTGTCATTGTGTCTGAGCATGCAACAATGAATTTATTTTGAGAATTCTTCTTGATGTGAGAAACTGCTTTGAGAGTTGGAGGGCAGGAGAAATTGTGACTTACCCTAGAACAGAGAGAAAACTGTAGTAGAACTGCAGATTGAACCCATAAACTCTGGCCAGATTCAGATGTGCAGGTACATGTGGTTTGTGGCATCATAAACTGTACACCTGGATCATTAAAATGTGCCCTGCACTGCAAATTTTACTACCAGGTAGTCCGGGTAGCAAAAAAAAAAAGATGTGAAAAAAGTGCACACAAAAGGAGCATGCACCAGGAGGCACAGAGACTTAGTTCTCCCAAGAGATGCTCTGGCTGTTGGCCACAGCATCTCCACTACTTTAGTTGTCTCCTGGGCCCTCCAGCGTGCTGGGAGCTGGGAAGAGCAGAGAAAGGTCCATTCCCCAAAGCAGGGCAGTTCGTCCCACACCAAAGCGCATGTGCAGGGGCTTGCAGTGCAGCAAAAAGTAGTGGCACAAAATTGTGCCATTACTGTTTTTGCTGCTGCAAGTGCATGCCCCTGCATGTGGGGATGCACCATTTGGGTCCATCCATAGAGACAGGCACATGCGCTTGTAGGAGCTTAAATAGAAGTGGTGCAAATTTGAGCCGGCGCTTTTTGCCTCAGTGCATGTGTCCAGACATGCATTTTGGTATGGGGCAAGTTGTGCCACTTGGGGCAAAATAACTGTACCTGGCTTCCCCTAGATCTGCAACTGGGGGAGGTAGAGCCCAGGGCCAGCATCTGTGCTGTCCCTAGCAGTATAAAAAGCTGTCCTGTCCTGGCTCAGTCAGTCTAAAAAGCTATATGTTTTGGTGCCCTGCCACACCCCCCCACAGGGGCCCAATGGCACCCGCAGGGGTTACCACCCCGCTTGCTCCCCCAGATTGCTGCCCTGTCTGGCCCCATCCCTTGCTTGCACCCGCTGCCCCCCCCCTGCAGCCTCCAGCATTTTATAAAAAGAAAAAAAAAAAGAAAAAGGCCTCTACTCACCGGGAGGAGCAGGTGCTCTGGGGCTTCCTGGCACAGCACCCCCCCCCCCCCCC
>NW_017729003.1:219954-221571 GCF_001723915.1 Gavialis gangeticus
CCCCCCCCCGGAGCTGGGGCCACTGGGGCTGTTGTCCGGCCCCACACATGGGGGGGGGAGGGGCAGTGACTCCTGACAGCAGCTGCTGCTGCCAGTGAGTATGGAGGGTTTTTTTGGATTTTTGTTTAATTGCTGAGATGCTGAGGCAGCCATCGGGGGCTTGAGGGGCAGGCAGGGAATGGTGCTGGATGGGGCAGTGATAGGGGGGATAGGGCTGGGCAAGACAGCCATGAGGGAGTGTGGGGGACAGGGTGGGGAGGGGCGGGGATCAGGTGGGGGGAGGGCTCAGGAGCCAGGTGAGAGGGCTTGGGTGGGGCGGGGATCAGGGGGGCTGGGGGAGCAGGCAGACAGCATCCTTTAGCACCAGGGCAAGGGCCAAGTGCGCTGCTACCAGAGGATCTCTGTGGAGGACCCAGCCTCTGGTTGCATGGTCTGGGACTGTGCCCTGCCCCCCTTTTTTTCACTGGGTTTTGGGGGTTTTTTTGACCCCTGGATATCCAGGGTTCTAATTTTACACCTGCACTGCACATTTGCAGCATGCGGAACCTTTTCTTGTTCCCACACATGCCTCCTGCAGCATCTCAAAGGGCTTTGAGATGCTGCAAGATGCCTGTGTGCACTAGTCTGGATGTGCCCTTTGAATGCAAGTTTGTTGCTTTAATCATAAGATCAAATTTCTTGTTTGCTACCCTAGTCAAACCTTCAGACATTAAGGAAAGCTTCTGTGGCTTCACTGTGGAAAGCCTCCACCACAACAACACTTCATGACTTCAACTGACTCCTATAGAAGTTGGCTGTTGTGCAGCGACATAAATTACTTTAGTTTAAGAAGTTAGTCTTTAATTTGAAACCAGTGCTAAAAAAAATAGCTAAGATAACTGGTTCTTGTATCTGTAATTGGTAGAGCTAGAAATTAATGGTGTGTAGTTTGGGGACACTCAGAAGTTAAATTATTTTGAGATATGACAAATACAGATTCAGTATTCTTTAAATTGCTAGAGCTGATTGCTCCTCCGGACCCTTTTGCTTTTGTGCAAAATTAGTCTTGGAGCAGCAATTCTCAACCTTCTGAGATTCGAGGCACCCTGAGATTAAATTGAAAGCACCCCTCAGAAAAACAATAACTATAGATTTCTGTTTGAAATCTCTGTGTTTATCTTGTGACTCATGTTTACAGATCTAACAGTGCTAACATTGTGTGGCATTGCACAGTACCAAAGGATCTCAAGGCACTCCAGGGGGACATGGCACCCTGGCTGAGAATCGCTGTCTTAGAAGAAGCAATTTTGAGTAATGGTGGTTTAGGCCTGTGATCCCATGAGACCCTTCCAGTAGAGTACCATTTTAAGTTCCTTGCCTCTGGATCATTGCAAAGATTGAGCTCCATATCTGTATGCTCTGAGTATGGAAAATAGCACTTCAGCCCCATCTGCTGGTTTCTTTGCTCCTTAGGAAAGATGTAGCTGGCTGTGTTCATATGGAGTCAAGCAGAAGGGTAGATTTGCATCTAATAGATTAACTAAATCAGAATAGGCTGCCTAGGGCAGTGGTTGGGGTTGATCTAAGCATAGTTATGCCTATGTTCTGCTATGGGTATTTCCCATGCTTCTGGCCTTT